>NW_015090922.1:17090585-17108183 GCF_001431845.1 Calidris pugnax | reverse complement strand
TTTTGTTTTGTTTTGTTTTTGTTTTGTTTTGTTTTTGTTTTGTTTTGTTTTTGTTTTGTTTTGTTTTTGTTTTGTTTTGTTTTTGTTTTGTTTTGTTTTTGTTTTGTTTTGTTTTTGTTTTGTTTTGTTTTTGTTTTGTTTTGTTTTTGTTTTGTTTTGTTTTTGTTTTGTTTTGTTTTTGTTTTGTTTTGTTTTTGTTTTGTTTTGTTTTTGTTTTGTTTTGTTTTTGTTTTGTTTTGTGGTTGGACTCGATGATCTCTGAGGTCCCTTCCAACCACCACAATTCTGTGATTCTGTGATCTACGCTGTGCACAAGTACTTTTCCTGGTGTAGGAAGGAATCCTACCAGAGGAATGGATCCCTGGTCCTGCTCTCTGCCTTCAGTGTCTCACTAGGGATGGAGAGAGGGGTTGTGAGGAAGGGTCCTGTCTGTGTAGGAGGAAGCAGGGAGCGTGTGAGGCATTCTTCAGAGCCTGGTTTGGAGAAGCACTGAAACTGGGTGAGCCAAGGAGCAGTTCCCACTTCAACTTCTATGTGTCATTCTACTACGAACAGAAGAGCTGTTACGTACCAAGAGTTCCCTTCCCAAGTCCTGCTAGTTCCTGACTGCTGCTAGCTGTCCTGATCTAGGTACAGCTGCTGAAAGAAGACTTGGCATAGTCTCCACATGATGCTTCATTTGTGTTTTCAATTTCTCTTTTTCTTTCTCTGCCACAGCCGTAACCTGGGAGGCAAGCTTGGCACTGCCATCACAGACATTCTGGGAGTAGAGTACATCGGGCAGCTGACACAGTACAGTGAGACAGAGCTCCAGACTCACTTTGGAGACAAAACAGGGTAATGATAAACCACTCACCACAACTTGGCTCCTGGCAGGAACTGAGGCTTCCTTTTGGTCACAGGTTGTTCTGCTTGTGATTAGGAAGGCTGGAAGGTAAAACTTCAGTGATGTCTTTGAGAAGCACTGGTCTGGCAGGCACATAAACAGGCTTCCAGTCTCACCTGCTCCCAGGCACCCTCCCCAGTGTAATGTTTTGCCTGTCAGTCAGCTCCTCTGCCTTCCTCTGCAGTGTCTAAGGATGGGGCTGCGCTTGGGAAGAGCTCCCTGCAGGCTGGGAAGCAGGCAGGCTTGGCAGTCTCATTACAGAGGAAATTACAAGGCTTGGAATGGAGCCTGAAACACCACTTCTGGGCCCAGAGCAGTGGTTGGGGTGCCCTGTGGACTAGTGAACTGCTGCCACTTCAGGAGAAGAGGCAGAGGAGTGGCACTGACAGGCATTTGTGGCCTGAAGGAAGCCTGCCTGTTTCGCTGCGGCTGCACCTACAGAGCTGGGGATGAGAGGCAGAGTCACAGCTTGCCCAGAGCTGAAAGCACAGCTCAGCAGAAGGCTGACTTGCTGCCCAGTAATGCCTGCCTGTCTGGCTTTCAGGTCCTGGCTCTATGACTTGTGCAGAGGAATTGAAGAGGAACCTGTCAAAAATCGGTACCTGCCCCAGTCCATTGGCTGCAGCAAGAACTTCCCTGGGAAGACAGCCCTGGCTACGCAGAAGGAGGTAGGAGAAGCCTACATTTAGCACAAGGCTTAGCCTTTGCCATGGAGAAGTTGAGAAGACTAAAAGCTGAGACTATCTTGCAAAACTGCTGCTTTTCTCTGTCTTAGTGCCCTGAATTTCAGCCTAGGGGCTCAGTATGAGGAATTGGTTTGGGCCCCAGAAATTACAGAAATCCCTGTTTGACAGAAATGTATTGACTAACTCCTGCACAAAGAGGTCCAAACTTATAATTTCCATGTGCAAAACTGTGGGCCTATGCTGTTCAAAAGGTATTCATGGTGCCAAGCTTGAATGGGCTTGGTTGCTAGAAAGAAGGCAACTAGCCAGCTCAAAGAAAGAGGGAGAATGCACCTTACCTATTAGCTGGTGAGACGTTCCCACCATGGGAAGCCTCTGTAGGGAGATGCAAATCCAGGACAGGGGACCCAGATTACTTGGCAAAGTCTAGTGATAACTTTGCAGGACTTGTATCTACAATGTCTTGCCTCCAGAGTTGAATGCTCACTTGGGCTGATCTCTCCAGGAGTACTCCAGAGATGGGGCCTCATGATAGTCTGTGTCCATTCCAGTCTGATCACCCTCTAGCATTCCCCATGTGCGGAGCTTTGCTCTGGCCTGGTGGCAGTCCTGGGAGCAGAGGCCCAACCTGTCTGTTACCACTGTTTTGTCCAGGTGCAACACTGGCTCCTGCAGCTGGCCTTGGAGCTGGAATCCAGACTGACCAAGGACCGGAGCCAGGTAAGGAGGGCAGGCGTGGGAACAGCGTTCTCCCTGCTGGCCTTCAGGGAGCTGTGCAGCACGTTTGCACCGTGAGCTGTTTGCGGGAGGCTGAGGGTGGTGTGTGGTGGGGGAAGAACTCTGCTTGCCCTCAGATGTGTGTCTGTGTGCTGAGGTGCTCCGGGCAGAGGTGTGCAGGAGCCCAGCCAGGAATGATGGTTTTGCCCCAGAACACTGTGGGGCTAAGGAAGGTCCTTATCCCGTGCTTTAGGATGCAGGGACCTGCAAGCTACTGCATCTTCATCCTGCCACGTTGCTGCTCCCTTGCAAGCCCTTTGCTGATGCAGCTCTGCTGTGCTGTGGGCTGTGGGAGGAAGCAATACGCTCAAGTCCGGAAGGTAGACGGCAGGCCAGGGTGCAATTAGTCTGCTGGCTTCATCGCCGCACAGCGGGCAAGGAAAGGTCGGCAGCTGCCTCTGAAGGAAAGCAAGGACTAAGTGCTTCCCGTCCTGTGTGACACAGCTGTAGAAGCACTTGTATCTCCTCCCTTGCAGATCAGGCCAGGCAGGACAAGCTGCCGTCTGTCCCACAGCATCAATCATCAGGAGGTGGTAGCTGAGAGCACAGGGTTCTGGGCAGCGAGACCATCTCTTCGGTCTTTCCTGCTCTTTCCTGCAGGGGTCGCTTGAGACTCGACTGTCTCCTCTCTCCGCAGAACCACCGAGTGGCCAAGCAGCTGATGGTGGTCATCCGCATGCCGGGAGACACCCGGGTGTCCCGCTTCTGCGCTCTGTCCCGCTACGATGCCCAGAAGATGTGCAACGATGCCTTTGCCCTCATCCAGAACTGCAACATGGCTGGGCCTCACCAGGCGGCCTGGTGAGTGTGGGAGGAAGCGGTTCATGTCCCTATCAGGGGTTGTTCTGCTGCAGGAGGTGTGGGGTGAGCCAGGCACCTGACAGAAAGGAAAGGGAGTGTTAATGCTGACTGGTAGGAGAAGCAGTTGGCAGCACACACATGGCAGAGCACAGCAACCTCCACTCGTTAGCAGCAGGACAGCTGTGAGAGCCTGGCCTCTTCCTAGCCCCACATCTGGCCAGACACTTTGACTTTTGTCTGCATGGGGGTGTCCAGCTGCAGCGAGGCAGTCCCTGCACTGCGGGGCTGGAGAAGCTAGCTGGGCCTTGCTCTCCTCCCCCAAGGACAAAAGCACCTTCTGGGAGGAGGCTGTTGGGGCAGGAAGGAAAGCTAAGGTGCACAGCTCCCATATTCATTGATACTTCCTTCCTCCTGCTCTGCAGTGAGGGCTGAGGCACAGCTAAGGCAAGAAGGTCCTGTCTGTTAGGCTCCAAGGAGGCTGCTGCTCCCTTAAGGGCCCTCTCACCCTGACTGGGAGTCTCACAGCAGCTCTGGCCTCTGGTGGACTGAAAGTCCAGGCTGCCAACCAGCTGCCCCTGCTCCAGTGGCCTTTCCTTTGGGAAATGCCATTCATGGAAAGAGGCTTTCAGCAGGCTGCTTTAGGCAGAGCAATGTCTTTTGGGACTGTGCTCTGGACATAGCAATACTAATACTTTTTCAGAGGAAGCATCTCTCCCACCCCTTGCCAGGTACTCAGACTGCAATTTCCCTGTCCTCTGCCTGTGAACATTTTATGTTGCTTAAAGTCCTACCTCAAAAGGCTTCTTGCTTCCCACGCTGGTGTCCAAACTGATGTTGATCTGTCCTTTGCAGGTCTCCACCGCTCATATCGGTGCTTCTCTCAGCAAACAAGTTCTCAGAGCCTGCGACACATCTCTCTGCAGGCATTGCCAGCTTCCTGAAGAGTGATACCCAGCCTGATGGCACTGCCAGCCAAAGCACGTCTTCTACGAGGCCCAAAGTCAAGTTCTTCAGGAGCCCAAGCAAAGAGCTTAGGCAGAAGCCAGTTAATGCTATTGAGTCATTCTTCCAAAAGGCAGCAGAAAGGCAGCAGTCACAGATGGCAGCAGCAACCAGCCTGCCCACTGGTACTGCTGCAGAGTCACCTGTGCCCAGCTCCCCAGAGCACCAACAGAGAGATGGTGCTGGACTCACCTCTCTGCAGTGTGGCTTGGAGTCCCCTGTGAAGCATAGTCCCAGAGATGGGAGTCCTACTTCTCCTTACAAGAGGCTTCCTTGTGAGAAGTCACTGTCAGATGCTACACAAACACCCTCGACTCCACCCAGCTCCAGGACCATTCTGAAATTAGAGCCAGCTATAGAGGGAAATGAGCAGAATTTACCACCTTCTCCTGAGCTCACCTCACTCCCTCCTGCCTCGCCAGGAGACCAGCAGCGCTGTGAGAAGTGTGGCCAGCTCGTGGTGGTGTGGGAGTTCCCAGAGCACATGGACTACCACTTTGCTTTGGAGCTGCAAAGCTCCTTCCTGGAGCCCAGCGCTCCCACAGCTCCAGCAGCAGATTCCAGCTCAAAGGCTGCAGCTTCCAGGTCTCCCGCCAAGGCAAAAAACAAGGTCAAGACCCCAGCAGGATCTAGTGCAAAACGACCCAGAGAAGGTGTGACAAGAACTTTAGATTTTTTCTTTAAACGCTTACCTCCATAACTCTCAGCCACACTGGGAGTTTTTAGATAATCAGTATTTTTAAAGAATCGGTGCTTTTAAAGAATGAGTGTTTTTAAACAGTTAAAAGTTTTTATACTGCCTGTCACGTTTTAATGGAGAAAAGCCTAATAAATTATCTCTACCCAAGAGGAACTGGAACTCGTGAGTTGCATGTGATGTTGGATGTACTCAGGCAGAGGCAAGCTAGCTGCCACCAGCTAGCTTGGTGCTATGAGAAGATGCATCATACTGTCACCTATGCTTCCAGCCACGGGTATTTCCATAGCATCACTGCTCAGTAATTCTGTTCCCACAGCTTTATGTTCCTACTGTAAAAGCAGGCAATGTAAGTACAGTGGCTTATTCCAGGGAAGCCTGAGCCAAGTCTAGGCTTGAACCTCTATCCAGTCACTTAGTATGAAGCCTTCACCTCATGGTGGTTCTCCTCTGCAGGCCTTGCCCTTACTGTATAGCTTATATATAGTAGCTTAGAGGCATTTCTTCTCCCCTCTCCACTGGGAAGACACTGATTTTTATTTCCTGCTCATAAGGATTTTTGTTACAGATGGTTTGGCAATTCCCTCTGTGTAGCAATCCATTGTGTGATGCTTATCACCAGCTCTGAAGCACACAAGGAAGACTGCTCCTCTCAAGTAAGATTTGAGGAAGCTGGAGTGGCAGATGCATACTTTTTGGTGTGCTTTTTGAAATCTCAGCACCAGTTCCTGGTAATTGCTATTGACACATAAACAGTCTACTGCTATTGACACACAAACAATCTACTGCTAAAGCCCTCATGGAAGGGAGGGGCAACACGTCAGTCACGCAGCCCTCTGTGAAAGGGTATATAACCATGCTTTTCCTCCTTCCCAGACTCTGGGTGATACTACATGAAACTTGATAACAGGTGAGTGTTGTGACTCTGCTTTTCCCCATGACTTGTTCAGCTCTCCAGGCCACAGGTCACATCAGAGTGGCTGCCCCAGTTGCTCCACAAATTCCAACAGAGCCAACAAACCAGAGTATCATGGAGGGCACAAGTGGGCACTGAAAGAGGGCAAGAGACGTGCTTGCCCTCAGCTGCCTGGCAGGGCTCAGCTCCATGCTACACTGCTGGCTGCCCTGAGCCCACCAGCGTGTTCCAGAAGTGCTGCTGCCAATAATTTGAACTCAGCTCTTAGAGCAGGGGGAAGGAACATGCCACGTCAAGGCAGTGCTGGGTGGGGCTTGGAAACAGACTTTGCAGAGAGTTTCATCAGCTGCAGGCTTCCCCTCCCTCAGCAGGGGGAGAGAACCTTTCAGGCAGCAGATAATGATGCAAAGTGCAGCTGTATTTGCATGTGCTGTTTCCCCTCCTTTTCGGAACTGTACCATCCTGCTCCCAGCTGTTGAGCTGCTCTCCTTCCAACTGAGAGCCTGTGCTGGGAAGCTCCTACCCCGCTGTCAGTGGGGGTCTGATACTTGACCACACAGTTGTTGAGAGACTTCAGGAAGCACAAGCAGCTCATTCTGGTGCGTGCAGCTCTGCTGGTAATCGTCAGAGGAAGGAATTATGGAGTCACTCCCTTAATGACAGTCCTCGTTTGCAAAGTGACAAGTTTCCCCAAAGTCCTCACATAAAGACAAATAACAACCAGTCTGGCAGGGTTGCCTCACGCTCCTATGACAGCACCACATCTCATTTCCTAAGAGTCTGGCAGGACCAGACTCTGCAGATGTCACTACCTGACACAAAAACAAGTTGAGAACAGGCAAATACCTTCAGTGACACAAGTCACTTCCATAGGGAGGCCCTTCTGCCTCTGCCTGTCCCAAGGGAACAACCTGTTCTCATGGAGAGAGTGCAGTCGCAAACCCCTTGATAAGGTCAAAGCTATTTTAAAAACAAACCACTACTTAGATGTGTGCCCTAGAAAACATCCCTTTAATTAGGCTCGGGGGGAATTTGTGGCTGGAAGGAAGCACTCACCACAGCTCGTTCCGCCCACAACAGCCTGAAGTGCTGTGCTCAGGGTGACGTGGCTGCCTGTCACCCCAGGCTGCACACCCAGGCTTGCTCAGATAAGCCAGGAGAGCACGGTTGTAAACAGGAGTGTGCGTGCATTCCTTCCACGCCGCTGGGTGGTATTTATAGGCTGAATGCAGGAAGCTTAGGAAGGGGTGAAGGGCAGCCATCTGCAACCGTGACCCAGCTCCACCCTTGCTCATTGTACAACTTAGCCAGCAAGCTCAATAAAACATTTTTATTCTGTACATTTGTATATAGATGCTTGGGGAACAGGGCCAAACCCCAGCATTAGAAAAATTCAAGACAACAAAACAGCAATTATGAAGAGCATGGCACCAAGAACAGTCATGACACAGATGGCAGGGATGAGGTGAGACCAGCCATCAGTTATTTCAGAGGTCACAGCACCTCATGCCCTCTTTGGGGCAGAAAACACTCAGCAGCAGGGCTGCTGCAAACAGCTGGAACTCCCCCCACCCTCCAGGCAGCTTTCTTGACCCACGAGCACCAAAGAGAAGAGCCTGCTGGCAGTTGGGTCTGTCCTTCTTGCGACCATGGGTGAAAGCCCATGTCACCATAACACCCAGACCGCTGCCAGGATGGGAAGAAAGAGGGATCCTGCTTGAGCAGTGAACCTTAGCCAGCAGCTGCTGTCTCACTGCTGGACTGATGGGCAAGAAGCAGATTTTCAGCTGGGTCAGTGGGGGACAAAGGACAGGTCACTCCTGTCACTACTGAGCTGCCTCTGAATCCCTTCACTGATGCCACCATTTCACTGGCTTCCCCACGCCTCAGCACACTCATTGCAGGGTGCAGCCACCACCTCCTCCCTGCCGGAGCCCACCCCAATGGAGAGCCCTGCTTTGTGACATCCACACAACAGCAGGGGCGGCTCAGCCCCACAGGCACTGCGCCAGCAGCCCACAAGCAGAACTTGCCCTCAGGATGGCAGAAGGGCTTGTTTGGGTGTCCAAGTGCTATCACAGGCCCTTGCCCTTCTCTTCGGTCAGGGCTGGCAGGCCACCGTGCCACACGACGGGGCTGGCTGAAGGCCTGTTGCTCACAGCTGACACATTTGGTCTAACAGTCAACAATAAAACCAAAAGCCTATGTACAGCTTATACAGCCCCTGCTGCACCCTCCAGACTACCAGTGGCCTGGAGTAACGGTCACACAGGGGAGCTGCACGACAGCGAGTGGGAGACACCGTGCTCCACTCTTTGTGCACAGAGTCCTGGCTGGCAACACCAGCTTTTCTCTGACAACAAACCCCAGTGGCAGGGGAAAGAAAAGAATTCTTCCTCCAGGAGAAACAGAAATAAAGTCACGCCACTGTCCATTCACATCTAAACAATAGAAGCCACCTGGTTCTGTGTTTGTAACACAGCCCGTCCTCCTCACACACAAGGCAAACCTGTGAGGAGCCAGCTGGGCTGGGCCCTGGAACAGCCACACCAGGGAGCCCACTGCAAACCCTTGTGCAGGTGATACCTGCGGCCCAACATCCATGGAAACAACCCGCACACGCCAGCACAGGCTCAGGCCCCACTCTGCTCCACGGAATGGCCTCCTGCCTGGCTGCTGCAAGGAACAGATGGAAGTGCAAACTCTGCCCTCACGCCATTACGTCGGGAGGCTCTGCCGCTCAGAGCTGCCACAGCTTCCCAGGAGTCAGAAAGTGGGGTGCTGAAGGAGTGCGTACACGTGAGTGGGGTACAGGACATCTGTCCGACAGTAAGACACTCAGATTAGAGTAATGCAAAACCAACACACAAATGGACACATAGCAGATTAAAGCCAACCAAGATTAAAACGGTTAAAAAGTGTCCTGGATGCATTCTGAGAGGTTCTACCAAGCCCCTGCTGTGGGTAGCAGGGCCTCTTGCATCCCCTGCCCAGAAGGATGTGCTGCAGGATGACTCAGGAGAGGGTTGTTACCAACCCAGTGCTCAAAGAGCAGAAATGGGACCAGATCTTGTGTCAGAGATGGAAAAACATCCCATCACTGCTAGTCTTCAAGGGTTCTGCTCCTCCCAACCAGTAATTTTCAAACAGTAAACAAAGCCAGAACTTGCCTGCCCAGGTCTGCAGGTGCCTCTGATCTATTCTGAAGGAGGGCAGGATAACAAAAGCTGCAGGCGATGTGGAGAACATGCTTAACTTGTCCCACGTACGGCACTGAATGCGAGAAACTCTCCCAGGCTCCATCTCACAGTGCGGAGAAGGGACACCCACACTAGAATGGGACAACAGCAGCTCCAGGCATCACTCGGAGAGCTACAGGAGCTTCCATCCTTCTCCCCGGGTGTTGGTGAGTGGAGATCTCTCTGACTTGGTGGTAGTCAGAAGCTCAGCTGTCCAGGCCCCAGGGACTCCTCCAGGCCGTTTTCTTTGGTGGTGATGGCTTGGAGGTCAGTGACATGCCCAATGCCTTTGGTGACTCCTTCACGGAAAAGCAACTTGGCTCCGATCTTCAAGTATTCGGGATGCTTGATGAACCTGAAACGCACGACTGCCTTCTCTCCTGTCCGCAGCTTGTCCTGAAAAGAAAAAGGGGAGAGCTTAGATGCACCCACCATACCAATGCATGCAGGAGAGGTGTGCATGGATGCTAAGATGAGGCAAATGAGCAGGTTGCCTCCCTGAGGCTGCATGGCTGGAGCCTGTCCCATTACTGTATGCATAAGGGGAGACAGGAGGGCACAAGCCCTGGAGAATGGAAAGTTCATCTCCCTTCTCAGTCTTGCTGTTAGCCCACCATGCTGCTTGTTTTGTAAGAAGGGAACTCTTTAACATGTTTGGAGGAAAAGCAACCAAATGGGCAGGATAAAGGGATGGAGTGTGCTCCCAGCTACTGCAGATACCAGTAGCCTCTAGCTTTACTAGAGGACATAGTGGAATCCAAACAAACCCCAGAGGGAGGTCCATCTTCCTCCTCTTTTCTCCCATGCCTACCTTTCCGTGGATCTTCTCTACGATAGCAGTCTGTCGCACATTCCCCACATGCACCGTCACCTGAAATCCCTTCCGGAAAGTCGTGGCATGGAACAACAGCACGATCTCAGCTTCAAACACTGAGCAGATGGTGGGGTTCATTTCTGGGCTCACCATGACCATGCCCTGCACAACAACCCAAAGCTCAGACCAGTTAGGGCCAGTCCCCTTGCTTGTGAACAGCCCCCCAAAACTACAAACATGTCTCTGCTCCGCGACTTGGTCTTGCAGCCCATTCTTGAGCTTTGTACTCATCTTTCTTTGTACCCTGGCCATTTCCTCCCCTTCCAGCAAGTTTTCTGCAAACATCTCTACTTCAATCCCACACTACCAATGGGGGATCTCCAAGGAAGCCTCTAGTCCTGCTCACTGGTCCAGCGTGCAACCTGGCAACAGCAGGACTCACCTTCCGCAGCAGGGAGCGGTCGAAGGGTCCGAGGGCCAGTGTGGCTGCCTGCCCAGCCCGCAGCACGCGGCAGGCAGAGCGGTTGCGTTGGATACTGCACACTTTCAGCCGGAGGAACTTCCCGTCATCAGTGGGACCAACCACCAGGTTCTCCCCTTCTCGGCAGATCCCACTGCCCAGGGCAGAAGAGCAGCACAGAGTTCATCAGGAGACAAAGAATAAATCTCATCCTCCAAGATCAACCTGCACAAACTCCCCAGGGCCTTCCCCAGGGCCAAGGAGGTGAGTGTCCTTGGACTCTTACTCGGGACCAACTAACTGGGATGCAAAGCTGGTGGGAACAGGGATTTCCTACATTAGGAGCAAAAGGCACACTACCACACCTAAGAATACCAGTAATCATACCTAAGTATCCCTCAGACAGGGGCCATTCTGTCCCCAGTGCTCTGCATTGTTTCTGCTGGAGAGACTGCAGTTGACTCCTGTTCTGTGTGGATGCGCTGTAGCCAAACTGCTCTGATCAGTCCCAAACACTGAGGAACAGTTGCCCTCTCATGGGGTAACATGCACTTAACCTCTGCTGGGAGCAGAGGACTTGCCCTCTAACTTTCCTCCTGCCTGAGGAAGGAGGAAGACAATACCTTGGGATCATGGCTGATTCTGCCAGCTCTGGGTCCCAACATGCCTTCCTTCAGCATGCTACAGGTCACATTCCTAATCCAGCAACTTTAAAGCAGACTCTCTGATTACCACCACATGACCAATGGTCTGCTCATCACACCTCCCAATACCCTGGAGAGCTTTACCCTCCCTCAGCTCAGTTATCTTGGTAGCAGTCAGGACTGAGCCTCACGCTGCCTCCATCTGCAGCGGGTGACTCTAACCTTGTGGGAACTCCAGCAACCATTCCCACCCACGCTCGTCTGCCTGGCCTCACTTACCTCGACAGAGTTCCTCCCACAACAGTCCCCACCTCCGGCACAGTATAAATTTCATCGACCTGCAGCAAGGCAACAAGAATGAGCTGCTCAGACAGCTGTGAAATAGCACTCCAGAATGAGAACAAGGTGCCCGCCCCTTGAGTGGAGGGAGGTGAGCTCTCTGCTGGTCATCAGACATCACCTCAGAGCTTTCACTAGTTCCCACTATCTTCCCATTGAAGAACCTCTGCCTTTTAACTGGCAACCAGAGAAACAATCCTATCTCTGAGATGGGCCTCGCCTAGTTAGGAGAGAGCCCAGCCTAACAGGTTTTTTTTGAGGAGCAAGTCCATCCTTTATTTCGATGTCTTCCGATAGTCCAGGAGTTCATCACATCCCTCTTCACTGTGCCCAGAGCCCCTAGATGTTTGTTAGATGTCACAGCAATGAGTGCAGGACCAGGACTGGAAACAAACTACCCTTACACACCTGAAACTCTGTGAGTTGCTGCATTAGTTCTTCCTGCTCTTTACTGTTGGTCAGTGGAGGGAGGATGTTGAGGAAGACTTTTAAGAGATCCAGGTTCTCCCCAGAAACGCTGGACAGTGTGAAGATAGGGGTGATGCTGTAAGACACAAACAGACAGGAGTAAGCAGAAGGCCAGAGTGCAGCTGCAGAAGGTGGCTGGGATTCTGAACCTATTGAGTCCAGCAAGAGGACAGAGACTACAGCAATAAATGGCCAGAGCAGGAGAGCACATGGGCTAGGTACAGCTCTGCAGTAACCCCTGCCTCAATGGTTGGTCGAGGCACAAATCCCCTGCCAACCCATGCTTCAGTCATGGAAAAGTAATTCCAGGGCAGCCTCTGGCACCTTCTGTTCCCAGAGCCCAGAAAGAGGCCTGGGAGGGGAAAATGCCTTCCTGGAGAATGCAAAGGTAGGAAGTTTGATGAGAAGTCAAGATATTCAAGATGTGGTCACCTTCCCTATGGTTGCCCTTCCCCAGCTCCACACAGCAGCCCAGTCTGAATTGCCTGCTCCCAGCAGAAGAAAGAAATTTTCCCTTACTTGGGAGACTGTGCAAACTGCTGTGCTGCTGTAACAGCATCATCGTCCGAGTTCACAAGCAGGGGAAGCTTGTTGCAGCCTGGCTGTTTCAGGATTCGCTCCAGCTGCTTCACTGTCCGTTCCACGGTGGCTTTTGAACACAAGTCAACTTTGCTGATGACAATGAAGAAGGGGACCTTGAGGGCCATGGCCAAGCCCAGGTGCTCTCGCGTTGTGCCTGCTGCAGGAGACAAGTGAGAGTGTAGGTGTGGTAGCAGTCACCACTGTTGGTTGTTTATGGGACAGCTATGTCTCCTGACCCTCCCACAGGCCCACTCTAGAGATTTCACCCTAACTGCTGAGTTCATCAGCCAATGAAAAAGCAAAATTATTCTTTTAAACAAAACGAAACATCAGTCCAGAAAAATAAAAACCACCAAGAATTTTTGCGACTGATCTGTTTGCTTCAGAAAGATGCAGTAGTTTTCATTCTTGGGCTAGAGTTTGCCAGAAAACAGTCACAAAAATGTCAAGGAAAGATGTGGGAGAACTCCAACTGCCCTTTTACAAGGCTTCAGGATTCAGCACCCCATAGAATATGCCAAAGTTTTTTAGTTTTTTTTTCTTCTGACAAACACAGCCTCAACTTCCAAACAAAGACTCTCTGTCCAGGGCACAGTTTAATGCAGTCTACAGCTCATAAGAGGATCCCAGCTCTGCTCCTCTCCCAGGCACTCATAGGCACCGTCTTACAAGAAATCAATAGAGGCTTCCAGACTAATATTTTTTTTCTGACAACCATTTCCAGCTAAAAAGAACCCACTCCTCCCATTCTTCACACATTGCTGTCAGTCCATGCAGGCAGGGCAACACTCACCAATGCCAGTGTTGGCGCTAACCACCAGCATAGCAAAGTCCGGGCAGTAGCTGGTGAGGCCAAAGATGGTTGTTTTCAGATACTTGTGGTGGCCAGCCAGGTCAATGAAGGTGATCATTTTGGAAGAACTCTCACAGATCTCTTCTGCTGTTCGTGAGTCACTGTAATTTACCACCTGATGAACATAAGAACTCAGTGAGAAAAGGAGCAGGCAAGTGAAGAAAACCCAGCTCCTATCTATCGACTTTGACCTCAAAATTAGTGAGGAGACATCATTCACCAGAGGTATAAGAAACAACGTCTGTTGCAAATGGACAAGTAGCACCCAGGAGGGACACGAGCTGTGTCCTCTCAGTTGTAACAGGAGGGTAGTCCTATTCTCCTCCAGCTTTCTGAGTTCATCAGCCCATCTCACCTCTCCTTTGCTGTTGAAGCCGAGGATCTCAAAGCTGATGCTCGACGTTCTTCCTGACTGGATTTCATGGAGGTGCCGGAAGAGGTTGAGACGTGCTCTGCCCCTCCCGTTGTCCAGCTCTCCTTGTGTTAGGACACCCAGCAGGGTTGACTTCCCCGAGTCCACATTCCCCAGCACAGCCACTCGAAGGTCTAAGAACTACAGGAAGAAGAACAGAGAAACCATGAAACTTAACCACTGCTGTGCTGGATGTGCATGAACACTACATGGCAGTGAGATGTGCCTCAGAGAGCTTCCCTCCACGATGGACACTGCGCAGTGTAATTTTGCTCAGATTCTGCTCTTGCTCCCAGCAAACCACTGTCCAGGAGTTGCAATGCGCTTTCTAGAGTTGTGATGTGACACATTAAATTTTAATATCACAAAAAAGGCCATTTGCTGCAGCAGGACCTCTAAATCCTTCCTTGCTTGCACAATGGCCTGCATCAAAACTGTTGCCGCAGAAGTAAATAATTTCTTGCCTCTAATCCAGGCAATCTTCCCTACTGGTATCTGCCTCAACCATAATCTTGGAGATGAAAAGTGTTATCATGAAGCCTCCCTCTGGCAGCTCTTTAAAGCATCTGCTATGGGCCAATCTATGACAAAGTGCCTCTAGGGTTTGGGCTCCCATCCCAAAAGGAAGCTGCTTGTATGAAGCCTCTAAGCCTCCAGCAGGAGAGGAAGGCCAAGTTGCAGGTCCCTACCTGCTGGTTGTCAGGCACCTTTCGGACAAGCACCTCCGTTATCTTCCTCGGAACGTCGCTGTCGTAATCGACCTCTCTCTCCCGCAGCACTGTAATGTCAGCCCCAACCCTGCCACAAACACGAAAGGAAGGAGTGAGACACACACTTGTACAAGCAGCTCTTGCACCTCTAGAATCACAGCTGGCAAAGTGAGTAGAATGAAAACTAGGAATAGCAAGGAAGGAGCCTCAGGCTTCCAGCCAAAAGCCTTTGTATTTCCAGAGCCTCATGATAAGGGAATTTCAATCATACAGGGGCTTTGTAGAATGCAGCCATCAGCTCTCAGGGGACTTCTGGGAACAAGCCTCTCTACCGGAGGCTGTTTCTGCCTCCAGGTCCTGCAGATGAAAGGGAACACATACTTCTCTGCCATACGGCGCAGTGTCTTGAGTGAGGCACGCATCTCTTCCTCTGAGAGGCCCACCAGCAGCCCGTTGTCCTCCACACCGATCTGATAGACAGCCTCACCTCGGCCCTCCTGTAGTCGCCACTTCATCTGTGTCACCAGGTGCTCAAAGCGATATTGCGAGGGATTCACCAGCTTTAGCTGTTTAATGGAGGGGGCAGTTAGTCACAGCCTGGATGCAAAGGAAATCCCATTGCCCAAGCCAGCAACTCCCTAACCCAACACCACGAAGCAACACCCTCAACTCTGACCCACCTCTAGAAAACACAGCCCATGTTAGTGTCTGCATGGAAGCCATAGGGCAGGTGAGAAAGGAATTCACAGAGGTACATACAGTATATGTTAGAAAAACCTCCTGTATCTTAGCAAAGGGATCTGTACCCTCCCTGCTATGGGGGGTAAAGACAGCACTGTGGGACCTATCTGTGAGCCACAAGAAAGGGACAAATGACTATCAGGGACACCTGTGGCTCTCTTCAAAAGCAAGATTTCATAAAAAACACAGTGGGTCTCATCTCCTAAAACAGATTTCTAAAAATGAGTACCAAGATTAAACTCTTCCAGTTAAGTATACTGGGTATTGCTAGGCACAAAGACACAGAAGATGACTGATAGTTCCTTAGTATGGTGTCCACTTTTCTGTCCCTTCCTTGGACATGTTCCCCATTTGCTGTCTTTGGTGAAGTTATTACTGCAAAATAACCCCTCTGGGAGGAAGACCTCCTTCTGCAACATCAAAAGGCTCACCTTGTATTCGATGTTCCCATCTTCTGCCTGGTCAGAGAATGAAACAAGACAGAAAGGTTAGATGCTCTGCCATCGGGGACTTCTATAGGTGTCAGCTGCCCAGATACCCCACAGCTCATGCTGATGGTTTCAGAGAGAGGGAAAGTGGCAGAAATATACTGTGTTAAGTCACAGCCTCTTCGCCATTCATTCCTACACTCAACTAGAACTTACTTTAGGTTTATTTCTGCTGTTTACATCCCACATCATGAAAACCAGAGGACAAAAATAGGGAGGGACACAGTGGATAATACTGTTTGGGGGAGATTTTTTTTACTGCCAGTAAAGAATAGGGCCAGTCTAACGGTCACAGTGAGAGAGTTCCAGTTCCAAAAAGGCATGGGCCAACAGGTGATTAAGTTTCCTCCATCACCCATCCATGACCCACAATGCTACCCCACTGCATCCCATTCCCACCCTACCCAGCAGCTTCCATTCACCCAATATGGTCAGAATCAGGGAATAGAAGTCGCTGCCTCCTCTCCTGCACACTGATACCTTCCCTCACTCAATTAGTTTTTAATGGACTCCTTCGCATATCCTTGCATACCTACTCTCTGCAAGAGAGAAGGACTGTAGACATAAGAAAGCAAGCTGGCAGACTAAATGGGGCTGCCAAGACTAAGCACTTCCTTTTCCTCGGGACACCGATTTACATGTCAGAAGAGGCAATAGCCCTCTCCTTGCCTTCTAGCTCAGCTTCTAGCCACAGCGGTGCTTATAGTGGCAAAATACCAAGAGGGAAGTTCCAAATTGTCAACTCAGCTCTCAGACAGCGGAGCTATGCAGTGAGAAAAGGGTACTTGCGGAAGGTTTTTCTCTCTTACCATCTACCAGCTTCCCAGCTCTAAGAAAAACACATTCACATACTGTGCTGTCGTCTAAATAAGGGGGTGGGTCTCTTTCAAGGCAGCTGGGACTAGAAAAGCAACAAGCCTAGACTTGCTGGGCCACATACTGCAGAGGGTAGCCAGCGACAGGAAGCTCTGCTGAAACCACAGGGGGCCATCCAGCCTCCAGCTGAAAAGAACAAAAACTAAGCTGCGGCTGCAGGGAACAATCCTGCCCGTGGAGAAGATCTAACAGTAGCAAAGCACTTTTTTCCCCTTCTTGCCAAGAGTCACAGCCCTGCCTTGTGGAGGAATCGCTTCTTCCCAGCGCAGGCTCTTATATTTTACAGAAAGCTCGCTGAGTGGGGCCAAGCAATCGACTCCATGGGCAACGTAACGCTCTCCACAGTGACAGTCTATTAGTGTGGTGCCAACTGCCTGAACTAACCAACACACCCACTTACTACCAATACCATTTTTTCCCTCTGCAAGAGGCAGGTGCCTCACACTCAGTCAGTACCGTCTGCATCTGCACGTCAGAAAACAGTTGCCAAACTAGCTGGGAAGGGAGTCACTAGAACCCGCTGAGCAATGTCTACTTTGACTTCAGCAGCTGGAAAGGGACTTACACCCACGTCTCTCAGGGAGAGACGCGAACAGGATGCTCAGGACTACGAGCTGAGCAAAAGCTTTATTTCTGAAGTTGTTTAGTTCCCAGACGGCAAAGCACCCACAGACAGGTGCCAGGCAGCGAGATGCTACCAAGGGACAGGTTTTGGTAGACGACGCAGGGAGCTCGCTGGCACTGGGGGGCTGCCACATCAAACCCCGGAGGAGACCCCGGAGCAGGGGGAGACGCGGTTCCAGAGCCGGGGCTGCAGGGCCGCCCGGCAGCCGCCAGCCCAACCCCGGGGCGACCCCGCACCAACACCGCCGGGACCCTCTCCAGAACCCGCCTCCAGCCTGACCCGCCAACAAACCCTGCCGGGGGCCGGGGCTGCCAGCCCGCCCAGCACCGAGCCTTCCCTCCGCCGCCCCCCGCCCCCGGGCCCTGACAGGAGCAGCGCCGGGCCCCCGGGCGGGAGTCACCCCCTTCGCAGTTGACGGGACGCGGCGGGCACCGGCCCGGCCGGGGCAGCTCACCTCAGGCGGCAGGTACGGCGGGTTGTTGGCCTTTCCCCCCCGGCTCCGCCCGTTCTTCTTCTTCGCCTTCGAGCCGCCGCCGCCGCCGCTGCCGGGCGCGGGCCCCCCGCGCCCGCGCAGCGACCCCC
>NW_015090922.1:16886300-17090392 GCF_001431845.1 Calidris pugnax | reverse complement strand
GAACAGCTCTGACACCCGGGAGTCCATGGCGACCGGCGCGGCCCCGCCGCCCCGGTGCGGCGCCCGCTCCCGGACCGGGCTCCCCGCCCCAGCCCCACCGCCCCGGCGTCACCAACCGCCGCGCGGCGCCACGGGAAACTGAGTCCCACTCGCCTACAGCTCCCAGCAGGCCCCGCGGTCCTACACACTCCAAACTACAGCTCCCGGCGTGCTCCGCGGCGCGCCCCCCTCGCTCCTTTATGGGCGTCCCGCCGCGGGGGCGGATGGGAGTAGGAGTCCGAGGGACAGGGCGCCGCCTGGCGGCTGCGGCGCACCACGAGCGGGGTGACGCAGCGCCTCCGGCCCGGCCCTGCCCTCCGGCATCCGCCGGTGCCTCCCCTCGCCGTGCTCCGGAGGCGGCGCCCAATGGGGCTGCGGCCACGTTGTTTCCAAACACGGCAGATGCCTCTCCCTCCACGCCTCCCGGAGGAGAGCCCGCCGCGGGGCAAAGGGAGCTCCTCTGCCGGGAGAGCGGAGCCAACAGGGGTGCCAGCCGCAGGCGCAGGGAGTTCAGCAGCCTAGGGGCGGCCGGCAGGGCTTTGCCCCTTTACTGCCGCCCACCTTGCGGGTTTGCTCCGAGCGGGCCCCGGCAGAGGGCTGGGGGGAGCCCCAGCTGGGCTGTTTTCAGGAGCCCCCCGGGCCGCCCTGCAAGGGGGTAGGCAGGTTGGAGCACCTGGGCCTGCCACAAGCGCCGCGGTGCCTCTTCAGCACCCCAGCAATGGCTCCTGCACAAGCCCGGGACAAGAGAAGCGGGCCGGCTCGGCTCGGCTCAGCCCGTCCGACCCTCCGGGAGCGGGGTACCGTCGATGCTCCCTCTGCCGGGTGGAAACCCCCTCCTTCCCCACAAGACGTGACGCCGGCGTCACCGGAAGTGACGTATGCACTCCCATGATGCCCCGCGGCGGCGGCCATTCAAATCCCAGCCGCCGGCGGCTGGACAGAAAATGGCGGCGCCTGGTACAGCGGTTACTCCTGCGCGAGCCGCCTCTCCCGCGTCCCCGCTTCTCATAGCTGAGGCGCTACCGGCCATAGATCGCGGTGGTGGCGGGATGAGGGCCCGGCGGAGCGGACCGGTGGTGGCGGCGGCATGCCCCTCGGTGTCCGTGGTGTTCCCGGGCGCCGTGAGCCGGGAGAGCTGCTGCCGCTTCGCCTGCGAGCTCCTCAAGCACGTCCTGCACCAGCGGCAGCAGCTCCCGCTACCCTACGAGCAGCTCGCCTACTTCTGCCGGCGGGCAGCAGCGCAGGTGAGGCCGCCGCGGCGGCTGGGTTTTGCCTTTCGGTTAAAATTTTCTGTCAGCGAAACGTTTAATACGTCAGCTGCTCCTAAAGTAAAGCGCTCGTAGCTGTAGCCTTAAATGTTACCACAGCATAATTGAAAACGAAACGAAACAAAACAAGAAAATTTTGGATGGTTAAAGGTCTCAACAAGTTCCTGTTTATCTCTTGTTGTCCCTCTTTCTGCTCAAAGTATACTAATATTTTGTTTGTTGCTCAAACAACTCTAAGTTTTTTTTTAAACTGGATTGATAGCTGATCTTTAAAAGATAAAGTTTCTAATTCTTGTGGGAATTCATCAGTAGCATGATTCAGATTCAAACTGAGTGGCTATAGAGCTTTCTCTTGGCTCTCCCAATTCTATATGTGGGTACCTGTATGTCTTAAAAGGAGCAGAAGACCCTCTGAACCTTCCTTGACTTTTAGGGGTGGGATAGGCTCTGCTTTTTGCAGGGTGTATTAGGTCTAGTAATGACATGTGCCAATATTGTTTTGTTTTCCAGGATGGAGATGCGATTAAGAAGCCACCCTCTGTGGACCTGGCAAGCAAGAAGTGCCAGCAGGTGCTCATGGAGCTGGAGGGAGTATTGCAGCACTTGGAAGTCATGTTTAGTTTGACACTGGTTCCTCGAGTTCTTATCCTACTTGGAGGCAATGTCATGAGCCCCAAGGAGCTCTATGAGCTCAACTTGGAGGGTATTTATGAGGCCAGTGCTGAGGAGAGCCTGAAAACTGCATCATGTGTTCGCAAGCTCTTCCATTCACTCTTCGTTGCCGATGTCTTCAGTGAACTTAAGGCTCTCCCTGTCACAGGCACTGTCATTATGCTCCAAGGACACCGTGATTGTGGTGTTGATTGGTTCCGGCCTAAACTCAACTATAAAGTGCCCACCCGAGGGAGGAAACTAACTGTTAATTTGTCCTGTGATGGAGACATCAACGTACGTGCCTCATCTCCTCAGCATATGACTTCTACCTGGGAGGACTACGTATGGTTTCAAGCGCCCGTGACGCTCAAAGGCTTTCATGAATGATCAGTGCTCTGTAGAATTTTTATGGAATATTGAATAACTTTTGGTGCTGCTTTAAGTGATAATAACTTTATCAAATGTAACCGCGTATTCTTATCTGCCTGGATCTCTTCCCCAGGGCATCTGCTGCCTTCCTGTAGCTGGACTGTGTTCATCTGTCTTCATCTCCTGGATTGTTGTTGAAAGCAAATACCCTTTAAGGCACAGTTGCACACAGGATACAGTGATTCTTTAGGGACCCAAGTTGTGGCACAGGACATGAATTAGTGTATTGGGAGTAAAACTTTCCTGCCATGTACTTGCTGAACTGGCAAATACTGGATACATTCTTCTGTCTCCTGAATTTGAATGTTGTTATTTCTCTGGTAATAATTACTATATTAGCTGATTGTTTGGGAGTCCAGATAATGTATGTGACTATTAATACACTTGGCCTTTACTATAAAGGCCGTAACCACTCTTACCTACCCTGTTCCTGCAAAAGGAGACCTTTCCCTGCAGTCTGATCAGGCTTGAGTGCTCAAGTGTTTGCCCATCTATTTGATAATAACTAACTCAATTTCAGTTACTTAATCCAAAGAGTGGGATGTCACACCAATTGGGAGGCCTTGTAGCTAGTACAGTTTTGTGCTATTGATGAAGAGAGGTTGAGCAGTCCTGTGAAGGCAGGGAAGCACATCTTCCTAATTTTTTTATTAACTTTTAATCTAACAGCCCTGACAATCAGATATACAGTTAAAATTAAAGTAAGCCGTTTCTGCTCTAATCCTCTTCAGAGGAAGTTAGGACTCCTGTCCCAATATGCTAGTTTATTCTCACTTAAAAAAACAACAAAATAGTTTCTTTCTTATTTTCACCTCTTAGAAGTCTTAGGCTTGGAATGTTTCTGAAATCTGAAGAAGAGGTGAGGGGACTGTGATCAAATTCAGCACTATCTTTACCTCTCAAATTCCTGTTCTAAGTCAGAACACATTACCTGGAAGCAGAACTTGAGCCCTTCCTTCAGGCCTGGTGTCTAGTGCAGAGTGGGACAGGGAGAGAAGCCCTTAGGAGCACAGTGTGTCAGAACCTGGGTATCTGCTGGAGTTTTCTGCAGCCAACTGGGTATGGGTCTGTAATGAGCTTAATAGCTCCATGTAGCTCGATCCCCTTAGAAAAGAAACTTGAACATTCTGGTAGTGGTTTCTCGCTAGCAAAAATTGCATGGTGGGGTGGTAAAAATCCTTTGGAGGGAGGGTAAATGTTGAAGTAACCCTCAACACTTTAACTTTGTCATGTTGGAATGGAATGAGGTTGTAGGAGGAAATTAAGTTGATATTTTTGAACTTGAAGAACACTAGAAGTGCTGTCTCTGCCTTATTATCCATTAACAACTGTTTACAATGTGTAGTAACTGCTAAAACTAGCTCTAGGGTAAAAACTGCTCGAATGAAGAAAGCTGCCTTATGTGCAGCTGCCCACTTGAATATGTAATTGCGGGTCTCTTAAATGAAATATAACTTGAACGTAGGAGTGTTTGTGCTCAGGAGATCAAAACACCTCCACCACAGCTGCTTGCAATGCATATTTAAGAATTCTAGCACTCAAGTATTTAAAGAAGCTTTTGAACAGTAGCCTAAGTTCTGAGAAACAAGGGTCAGTTCCTTTCTGCTCTCTTCCCCAAATGAGTGCAATGTTACCACATTAAACTGTTTACATACTCTGTTATACTTGAACTATGAATGCAGCAGTGATATGGTGCAGGAAATGAGAGAAGACAAGATGCTTTTTTCTTTTTTCCTTATGAAGAGCTTTAGAGCTTGATTAATAAGTCTAGTATTATAATCAATATCAAAATAAAATGCTGTTTTCTGTATGTGGACTGGATTTATTTAATCTCTCAAAGTAAAGGTTCAGCTGGTGGCAAAACAGCTTACGTACATCGATGTATGTATCTGAACCGCAGTTTCACAGCTGTTCCACCTTTCTGACGAAGTGTATGATGTCTTGTGCCAGAAGCTTTGGTTCCTCAAAGGCAGCAAAATGCCCTCCACGTGGCATGTAAGAGTAAGTGATGATGTTCTTGAACACCTGCTTTGCCCAGACACGTGGTGTATGTACTAACTCTTGAGGAAAAGCTGCAATCCCTGTGGGAACATATACTCCAACCCTAGAAAAACATTAGTTAACTGTATTTTTGAAAGAAGTTCTGGGGAAAGTCTATAAAAACCTTCTGACTCTGGTAGCTGTCACAGTCTGCTGGGGAACTTTTACCACAGCAACTCATCCTGTGGTCTGTACTCTGCTGAAGAGCTTCACTTGTATTTGCATTTCCTTGAGTTAAGAATGTTACACCTGAAGATGTGTAGAGCCAACTTTGCAAACAGGTCAGTGGTAAAATGTTTCAGATTTTTAAGTTTACTTTGTTTTGTAGTTTTGTGATACATGGCAAGATGCCATACCTCTTGTGAAAGCCAGAAATGAGCTAGCTCATGTCTACTTTAGAATTTATGGTATCAGTGTAACAAGTAACTGTCTCAAAGGGAAAAACTCTCCTATTTGTTTGTATGACCAATCACTTGGAGAATTCTGCTCAGCAGCATTTTCCTGGTCAGCCTCTCTTATAGTCATCTTAAAGGCAGCGGCTGTTAGAAGGTGCTTGGTTTCATATTGCTTCCCCAAGTTTGTACTAAACACTTGCAGTTCTTGGTTTAGCCACCAGTAAGCCATATCCTTCCTAATTTAGTTTAAACTTCTTTTAAAAATGCTCGTGATTTTCTGTTTTGTTTCTGCTGAACTGAGTGACAGATTACATTTGCTTGGTGAATAAATACAGTTCTATGTATTTTGAACACAAACAAGACTGAATATACTTTGACAACTTGTCTGCATTGTCTCGGCCACGAGCCACCTTGTGTGAATTACAGGTCCAAAAGACAAGTGGCCATTGACTATATTTATCAAAAGAAAATAAGAACTTGGATTTTTCATGAACTAGTTAAGTCTGCTGCTGTAAGTGATCTAAAGGTTTATACATTTAGATAGGCGAATGTGGTTTGATCTCATTTGCAAATCTGTCTTGCACCTACCACTTCATTACCTGGCATGAGCAGCTAGATTGGAGAAGTTCTCCTTGTAGTATCGCACTGAGGACACAATGGAGGATGTTACCCAATAAATCATCACGTTGGTCAAAAGGTCATCAAGAGAGTATTTGCTGTTGAGAGAGAAAGATGAAGCATTTCATTGGAAGCTGTTTTTCAATACGCTGTATTTGGCTCATGCCCTGAAGAACAGGTCGTGATTCTCCACTTGTTTTCAAGCAGCAAATTAACTGGTACCGATGTGTGCAAAGCAAAACTGTCTGGTGCTGAAGCAGTACTTTGCAGATATCCTGCTATAAGTTTAAACTACTAGCCACATGTAACCTTTCACCCTTAAAATTCAGCTTTGACTGGCCAGCCTTTTACCTATCTCCTCATTAGTTATCATCACTCATTCTTTTAACAAGTGTTCTAATTGAACCTTGTTCTTACCTTTCCAAGCCTCCATCATCTTTATCCAGAAAAGATTTATCTGTCCAGGTAGAGAATTTCTCCAAAATATATGCAGCAAGCCCCACAGGAGAGTCATTCAGTGCACAACCTAATTCAGGAGAAGAACGGGAGAAGCTATTGCAGTTGCCTGACATTGCAATACTTCAGTGGAACTTAAACTGGACTTTTACGAATTCTTCAGAGTTTTCTATGAGAATTCAGGAGAGGGTCTGTATTTTACTAGCCCTGGTACTACTTTATTCTTGACAAATTCAACCCAATGGAATTTCAGCTGTAACTAACAAGTGCTACAGATTTGTACAATTCCTATACGAAAGAACCTAGGAGCTAAGAAAGTCCTGTTGGCTTCTTGGTAATGTGTGGCAGAAGGAGCAAATTCAGATGTAAAGGGATTACACTCTGAAAAGACATTTCAGAAAAAATGTTTGGGAGCACTGTCCTGCTTAGAATGGATAACCAGTACCCCAAGTGCTATCATCACTTTTTACCAAATTTAAACAATGTAGTGTTGCATATCTGTTACCTGTAACTGCCTTTGGGGAATGCTAACAAACATTACAAACACAGCAGGCACACAGCATATTATAACTGTATTCTTACCTGTAAAACAGGGATAGGGATGATTTCAGTAAAGATAGAGGCTTGCCTTGGGAAAATTCCTGTACGATAACCTAGGCTGTAGTTTTACAGTGCACTCAGTGTTGCCTAATCTCAAGTGTACTTTTGTGCAACTTCAGCACTGAGTGACTTTGTAGAAGACGATGCACACCATGGTCTCAATTTAATAGTGGACATAGCCAACACAAAGTGAGTTTGTGCATTGGCACAACAGTTTCCCTGCACTGGCAAGTTGAGTGATTTCTGATGGACGTATCAAAGTCATGTAAATATAGTACATTTTAGCCTGTAGAGCAGGCTAAAATGTGCCAGCTAGTACATGACCCATCTGAAGATGAGCATTTTCTGGGCTGAAAGCTGTGTCTGAACCACTGTAATCAACTTCCATAATTAGATGCTCAGAAATACCAGTCCTGTTCGCAGCTTATTACTCATTCAACCTGTACCACATCTTATGTACCACAACTTGTGGTGACTGAAAATACTTTAGCTTTGCTTTAAACCTGCCTAATGAGAACTGCACTGATAATGTACACATTTCTTGAGACAGAGTAGGGAATGCTTTTTTTCCTCTATTCATTTTAAACATTTTGCAATTTTAGTATGCTACAAAATCCCTGCTCTTTTTCCAGGTTGGAGTGTCCTAGACTATATACAACAGTGCTTGTACGGAAGCTGCTCGGTCACTTCAGTCTTCCTTTTCTCCCTGTCCTGCATTCTTCTGATTCTAAAGTATATTTATGAAACAGGGTGAACAGCAGTGCAACAGATTCTTAATATCAGGGATTCAGTGATTTGTCTTAGTCTCATTTTGCATTCTTTAAAGGTTTGTAAGATTCTGTTAAACTCTGAGCTGGCTGACGTTTCAAAGAACTATCCATGACTCATGGATTCTTACGTACAGCAGCAGCCAAACGAGAGCCCATCGTGATTTTCTTCCTCCACTTAAATTGCTTTGGACTTTGTTGACATCAGTTTTTATTGGCCAGTTTAGTCAGCCTGTCACTTAAATGTTTTTGCAACTCTCTGCGGTTATCTTTAGATTAAACCAAATCTTGGATAGCTGTCAAATTTTCACTTAACCATTAACTTTTCTCTGCAGAGAAATTAGGGTCATGTTGAAATGGACAGGTGCCAGCACAGACTTTTGTGATACTCTCCCTCCCCTGGAACTTGCTTACTTATTCCTATGCTTGGATTCTCATGTTAACTTGTTAAGAAAATGATTACATTCATGGATTAATAAGGCAGATTAATTTCTTTAAGAACATTGGGGGAGGAACCTCAACAAAACTTTTTTGGTAATTAAATATGTTCCATTATTGGATCCACAGCTCTTTGATTCTTCTCTGAGTTTTGAAACGTGATTTCTCTGTGATACGATCACCTGTAAATCATTTCTCCCCTTTAAAATAGATCTGCTATTTTTCTGATCAGAGGCTAGACATACAGGTCTTGGTTTTCCTGCAGCTACCTTCACTGCTTGGCTCTTAAAAAAACCTCCACAAACTCAACCCCAACCTGGTATCTTGTCTCCTTTTATTTCTTTGGTGTGATCAGTTCAAGCAACAGACTACGCATTAGTTAACGTTTCAGTTTGGGTTTCTTCTTTTTCAGTGAATTGCCAGGATGGGGTGCTGTTCGTTCTATGGCATTTACATCTGACACCAGTCTGAGACATCTCCACTGTCTTTCCTGATTAGGGATTATTTCTGATTAGGGATTATTTCTGATTAGGGATTATTATAGAGGAACACCCCATAATCCTCGCTAGTGAGGACTGATGCAAATTATTCATTTAACTTTTCTGAAATGTCCATATCTTTCTTCAGACTCCTTATCTACTGGCCTCACTATGCTTTTCAGGTGTTTGGGCAGTGTCTACCTTTCCACAAGTTTCACATTGCACTTGCTTACGCTATTTTTCTTGCTTTCATGCACATTTATTTCTAGAAGCTTCCATTTTAGGACTCTGTGCTTTACTTTAAGAGGCTTTTTGCAAAGGGGTTCTTTCTCCAAGAGAAGTGGCATGCCATTTAAAAGACTTTAAGAAGTGGTGTTTGTAGTCTCCATCTTTTTTTATGCTATTTCTTTTAACTTCCTTTTACACAGTTCTTGTCCCCATGTCTGGCATTCAATCACCAGAACTCATTGCTTCTCAAACATGGTGGCCCTTTGTTCAACCGTAAATTTTTATGTACCATAAACTGTGAGTATACAGTGTTCATAGTGATATAGAGAAAGTTCATTACCTGCAGTGTCTGGTTTGGTGGCTTGGATGTGTAAGTAACCAGACTCTCGCAGAATTTCATATACATTCTTCTGCATGAAAGGGTATATACGTCGAGCATCTTCCCTAGTGAGGCCTACGAGCCATGGTAAGTAAGCACCAAGCATCACAGAAATCATCCTTCCCAAACCTTGTTTGTTGACGAAGACCACATTCAGATGAAGCCCCTTCACAGATCTAAAATTAAGTTAATGGATAGATGGTTAAATCAAGCAATTGTCTGTTTCTATCTTTTCTAGAAAATAAGTTTGACTGTAGCCGTGACAGAAGTATTTCACTGAGTCCATGGACTTATGTACCTTCAGGTTCCTTAGATGGTCTCGAACCTGATCTCCTATAGTGGGCAGTTCTTCATTCTCACAGCCCCTGTTTTTGCCTTCTGCAACTTGGGCAGTGTGGTTAGAGCCCTTGCTGGTGAAGACCGAGGCAAAAAAGTCATTCAATACCTCGTCCTTCTCCATATCCTGTGTGACCAGTTCTCCTATTTCCTTCCGAAGAGGGCCCACATCTTCCCTAGTCTTCCCTTTATCTCTGACATACTTAAAGAAGTTTCTGTCTCAGGGAGGTGAGAGTCTGATTTCACCAATCTATTTCTTTCTCACACTCCCTGATGCTCTGTAGCCTTTCTACCTCCTCTTTTAGCTCTGCCACCAAGCCGAGTAGATCTTCCACCTGGTCACACCCGACACAGCTGTCATCCCTTCTACCATCCATTAGCCATGAGAGGTTAAAGCATCCCTGCAGCCAGACCTGGGTGGCTCATGTTTGTCTCAGCAAGTGACCGTTGGTGGCGGTTACTCCTTGTTTAAATCTGCTGCTGCTGTCCCTCACCCTGCCTCGTTAGCTGCCCTTGCACGAGCTGCTGGCTCCCTGTGGGTCCCTGCACTGCTCTGGCCTTTCCCCACCTCAGAAAAGCATGGGAAAAGCCCCTTTTTGCTACAATTGCCCAGCTTGTGCTTGATGTGCCAGCACCAGAGCTGTTTGTCTCGGCGAGTGACCAATGAGCTGGGATGCCATCTTCTAAGGAAGGTATCACTCTCTCACTGATTTCTCTCTTTCCTGATTTAGAATGCTGATCTCCCTTTAATCAGAATGCAGCAGCATGTACTTCCACAACTGGTGGAAGACAAGCCAAACAGAACTGAAATTTAGAAAGCATGAGAAGGCGGCCAATATCAATGCAAAGCATATGGATACAACTGAATGCACAGGGGTGGGGATGTCCTTGGAGGAAACAAAACAGAAGGGGATGAGAGGCAGGGCAAAAGGAAGGCAGGACCAGGACTGTGGAGTCAGAAGATGGGGTAAGAACAGGAGGCAGCTTCTCTGCACTGATTCCCTTTGCTACTTACTGTGGCAGCATTTGGGCCATATTTGTGGTAATTTGAGATCCCCAGTCTCCTCCCTGCACGTAGTATTGCTTGAAGCCCAATCTGTTCATCAGCTTATGAAATATCCGAGCAGTTGCTTTGGTGTCAAAGCCTGTAGGTAAAGAAAAACACTGGACAGGAGACCTGTTTTTCCTCACATTCATACCCTGGACAAAGGCTGTGACCTGACAGAGACAGGTGAGTGTGCTGCTGTGTGAAGGCACAGTGTGCTATGCTGCTCTGCCTCACTTCTTGGCACTAAAGTGAACACAAGATGATGGAAATTCAGTGGAAAATGGAGAAAGTGGAAAGCAGACCTAGCTTCCAGCTACTGTGGCCTTCCAAATCTCTGCAGCCAGCCCTAGAACATCAGCCATGTGGGTGTTAGTGCAGAGCCAAGCATCTGCATTCACAAACTGCAGTGCCCAGGTGCCCGGGGATGGCTGAGGTGTTACTCCAAAAACCTTGAGATTCCTGCAGAGCCTTTTCATTGCTTACCTTTCTGGTGTGGTGCCTCTGAGAAGCCATAGCCTGGGATGGATGGGCAGATGACCTCAAACACCACGTCACCCTCATTCAGGCCGTGTGCGGCTGGCTCCGTGAGCAGAGGGATGATCTTGTAGAACTCATAGAAGGAGCCAGGCCAGCCGTGGACCATGAGCAGAGGTTGAACAGCTCGGCCATGAGGGACATAGGAGGGCTTCACGTGGATAAAATGGATATCGATCCCTGCCGCACAACCAGGACAGATAAATTAAAGCTCTGGTTCCATCACAGTCTCTACTTTCTACTCTGAAGAAGAAGGGTGGTGCATTGTAGATAGCATTCATAGCAGAAGTTACACAATGAACCCACAGCAAGAAGATGCCTAGCTGAAAGGGGATGCCTGGTATTGTACCTATGTCTCATCTTTTTCATACAGACAGAGGTATTGATCCCAGCCCCAGATACTGGGGTCAGAGGAGATGGAGCATCCATCTCCTGAGAAACTGATCTATAAGTACGTCTGTACCTAAATGAATAGCATAATGCAGGTAAGACACATGCAAAAACATGACAAAATTACAAAAATCATGCATGACAAGAAGAGAAACATGAAGAAGTTAGGTGCAAGGTAGAAGTTTAACCTGCAGATCACTAACATAAAGTCTGACTAAACTGTGTGGTGGGGGGAATTCTAGCCTCAGAGTCTGGGTAAATTTTGCAGTTTTCAAAGGTGGCTTCAAGGCAATAGCAGAAGAAAACCTCACCATTAGTTAGCACAGGTTCAGAGCCAGATGAAGCCCATCTTGAGAAAGACTTAATCTTATTCTGACTGTGTAATGGTCTTAATCCATAGAAGGTTATTAATAATACAGCTTCCACTAGTGATGTTTCACTCATATCACTAAGCTGTCATGCACACTGTTGTCATAAATATTGTAACCTCTTAAATCCTTCCCTTCCATCCATGTGTTTCAGAAGGAGACCCGCTCAAGCCACAGAGACCCCCTCACCTTCAATAGTGGTTTGGAAATGGGGATATTTGTTCAGGACTTCCACTTGCTTGCGCCAGTCAAATTGGTTCCTCCAGTAGGCCACCACCTTCCGCAGGTAGTTGGAGTTGAAGCCATAGTGGAAGGCGGCCCCTTCCAGCGGTGGTGTGTAGCGGGCCTGCTCCAGGCGGCGGTGCAGGTCCTGCAGAGGGGAACCCTTCTTGCCAGGCTGGCCAGCTGCCTGTGCTGGCCAGCAGCTGCTCTGCTGGCTTTTGTATTACTACCTGGGACACAATGACTCTTCCTGAAGCAGTGGCACACTCTGCATGGTCCCCTGAATCATTTATATGGGGAATTTATTGTTCTACTATGGCATCCAGGAGTACCAGGTCCTACTCCTGCCTTGCTGCTAACTTGCTTTAGGGTTTTTGGCACAAGGAGCTTGCTGGCACCACCGGCCGGGAGAAGAATAAGAAGCTCAGTCTGAGCCGCCCACCACTAGCTGGCCAGGTAATTAGGGACAGGCACGTAGGGACAGAGGTGCTGCAACTCAGTCGAGACCCTGTCCCTTTTCACCCTTCCAGCCCTTGCCCCAGTCCTGCCCCAGTGGTGCCACTGCTGTCCTGATGCCCTCCCACCCCACTCCACCATCAGCAGACGCTCTGTCAAAGTCTGCTGCTCAAAGTGTGGCCTTTCCTCAGGAGCAGCCCCAGGTTGCATTGAGGGTCTGTGGTCTCAGAAAGTCTTTGCAGGGCATTGCAATGAATCTGAGCTCAAATCCCATTCATAAAAGGCAGTGAGCCAGAGCATCATGTAGTGGTGCTAGGCAGCTAGGTATGTGAGTGCCCTGCTGCCAGCCCCAAGACATCACCTCAAAGCAGTAAGGTAGATGATGGATTGGCTCCACCTTGCAGCTTTCTGCCCCTCCCTACATTCAAGCCGCCAGTACCTCGATTTCTTTGTCAGATGTTTCAATCTTGAAGGGACGGATACTTTCATCTTCTTTCCTTTTTAGGAGTCTTTCTGAGCCCCACCATCCATCACCCATTTCAATAGTCTTGATCTTGTGCCTAGACCTCAGCCAGAAAACCAGGATCCCTCCAACTCCCACGGCGACTGCAGGGACCAGGACTGCATTCTTCTGAGAATACTCAAAAGACCTGGGGAGGCATAAAATTGTTTATAGAATCATAGAATCGCCTAGGTTGGAAGGGACATTTAAGATCATCTAGTCCAACCATCAACCTAACTCTGATAAAAAACATCACTAAACCATGTCTCTAAGCACTATGTATGTTCAGTGTGGGAAAGTAACAGAAGATGCGTGAGGAGGACTGTAAACAAGCTCAAGTGACTCACACATGGGGTACTGAAAAACACATATATCACACTAATAGTTTTTTAGTCTTATGTGTTTGACAAGCAGAACATCAGTACTTAGGTAATACAGGCCTGTGATCGACCGAGGGGCACCTTATTGAACATGCTCAAGATTCCTGCCCTGCTGTTGAAGAAGACCAAAGCACAGTGAAAGCTATGCCTGCTTGAACCCTTGTACAGGCGAGAACAGTAAATCAGAGCTCTTGCTCTCTCTCTCCCTTGCTAACATGGACTCTCCCACTGATAAGGACTCTCTTTTGCTCCATGGTGCCTGTGTCCCCTACTTGCATGCCTCTGCCTGGCTGCTGCTTTGGAGACTCCCCAATTCATGAGGTATCAGGATTAAATTTGTTCTTTGCCTTTTATCTGTGGTTTTGTGGTTGTTCCTGGGTCCTGCCTGCATTGGCTCACATATTCAACAATGGAAGTGTGAAGGATAAAGGGACTATGCTGAGGCTTGTATTCACATCAGTTGGGCCTGAGCAGTAACAAATACCTGCAAATCCCATGGAGTTAGCAGGGGCTGGGTTTTTTTAGTTATTTTTGAAGATCACAGGCAAGATTTGGAGGAGGTTTACATCTACCAGTGCTTCTTAGGGACATAAAATCCTTGCTGATCAGGACTTGCTGATCAGAAGGCTTCCTTATCCTTCTCCTTGTGAACCAGGGTGCCCTGGGGAGCAAGGGTCAATAGGATTTTGGCCAGTCTATTTTAAGGCAGGTGCTGGAATGAATGGTAAAGTAATGGCTGGACTCCTCCAGGAATAAAAACTGCACAGACAGAATGGGCTGAGGAGTAGAGACAAGCATCTTCAGCTGCTGGAGAGAGATGGATGTGCTGGATGTGCCCCTCTTGGCAGTGCTTTATACATAGCTCCCCTACAGATTCAGTCATCTTTAGGGCAACACTGGTCCTTCACCATAGCTTTCCATGGGTAAGGGTCTCAGCTTGTCTGTCTGGTGCCCCTGTTTCTGTTCTAGACAGCAAGGTTTCACAATTTCTTGAGGTGTGGAAGCTAAGTCACCAGAGTTGGTTTTAACAGACAGGCAGCATGTATCAAACCCATTCAAATGCTTAAGCAATCATTCCTAAATGTAGCATACCTTCCCATCCCTCTGACCTGTGCCTCAAGCTCTCCAGCTTCTCTTGGGGATTAGTGAGGTGTCTGGGGCTATCGCAGGGGGCTGCAAGGGGACTGTGAATGAAGATTTTGTTGTTGTCATACAGGGTTAGGAAGAGACTATACTGTGCCCCAACTCATGTGCTAATAAAAAATGAAGGCCTCAGTACAGAGCAGCTATTTCACTCACCTGATCCGGGACAAGATGCTCTCCCTGCAAAACAGGAAAAAAAAAATATTAAAATCCTTGTAGTCTGATAGTGTTATCTGAATGGTACCAACCCTTGAGGATGGGGCAAAGAATGTCATATGCCAGCACCATTTACTGCCCTGCCATGGGATCACAAGCTGCTTAGCCACCCAGAAACATTGGCCATTACTTTTCCTACTTCTTGGATGGGACAGAAGACACAGGCTCGGAGCACTGCCTCTACACAAAGAGACAGTGTTTCTGGGCTGTGTTTTAGCTAGATAGTTTGTTGCCATAATATTCCCTCCTTCAGCACAATTTAGATAAAAGGCACCAAACAACTGGGTAGGTGTCCTTGTGGTGTTTCATCCCACGAGCGGCTATGTTACTTCAGGCAAGAAAATAGTTTATTTTGACTGCTGTGCAGCGATAGGTGCACAGCCCTGGCAGGGGACTTTCAAGCTCAAGGGTTATTCTGCTGCCAGCCACGTGGTACTCATCCTGCTGCGGGGCTGGCAGGAGGAGAGGTTTGTGGGACCTTTCCCTGTTCAGAGTTCAATGAGCTTCTACTTCAAACTACTCCTGACTGGAGACCAAGCTTTTCCGTCTCACGTGCCTGCAAGGAAAAGAAAACATTCTCCTTGGTTCAACTTCAGCCTGGTAGATTCTCTTGCAACGAAAACACAGTCTAAAATCTAGCAAAATTAGAAATGACAAGAGAAAGTCTTGTTACTCTGCCTTGTGGAAGGCAGCTAGGTTAGAGAGCCATTTGGTGTCATAATTGGGATACCTTGAGAAAAAAAAAGGGACATTAAACTATATGAAAAACCAAGCCTGCTGGGTGTTTCTTTTTACCTAGTATCATTTCCCACTGCTACCTGTGATGCAGAGCCCAGTACCTGTACTGGAGATGCCAGCAGTTGCTGAGATAATTTGTTAACAATCTCTGAGACAGCCTATGTGTGATTTTTAAGGAGGTATCTCCTTAAACCGCTCCCAGACAAGGAAGAACAGGGCTCCTAAGAGCAAACAATGTCAGCCTCCACCTCCCTGAAGACTGAGCAGCTTATGCAACAGGTAATAATATCCCCCTGCACTTACAACCCGGAGTTTAGTGAGTCAGAGGCATGAAACGAGTTAGCATGGCAATAGCACAAACTCAGCACTGCTAACAAAGCAAGAATGTCCCAGAAGCAGCTCTCTGAGTGACACAAAACAAGGCTCAGTCCAATAAAACATCCTCCACATTCAAGCTCAGGACAGCTCAGCCACACACCCCTACCCTCTGATGGGCTGGTGACCCCACAGGGGCTTTCTCCCACCCCAACCCTGGAGATTCCTGTTCCGAGTCCCTCCTCCCTCCTCCAAGATCTCACCAGACATTTGGAAGGAACTCCTGCCACATGTCTGCTCCTCCTCACTTGGCCGTTGCTCTGAGCAAAGCAGCCCAGGAGTTTCCTCTGCTGGTTTCTCCTCAGCAATGACGCTCTCTCAGTGACAATGCAAGCTACATCATTCATTAGTGCCACCTATTGCCTAAGTGTGCAGTTGCAAATTAAGTTCAAGCGAGGCAAACGCAAAGTCCTGCACGAGGAGGGAATAGTGCTGTGCACAAGCACAGGCTGGATGCCAAATGGATATAAAAAGCAACTCTGCAGAGACTGACCTGGGGTCCTGAGCTGAGCCTGAGTCAACAAGGTGTCCTCACAGCATAGGCCAGCTGTGTACAGGGCTATCTAGCAAGCATGTCAGCCAGCAGGCTGAGTGAAGTGAACCTTCACTCTCTTCAGCATGTGTGAGACCACATCTGGGGTGCCATGTCCAGTTCTGGCCTTGTTGGTAGAGGAAAAACTTGAGTTAGCCCTCCAATGGTGGTGTAGGGCCAGCAAGCTGCCAAGGGACTGGAGCACAAGACGTACAAGGAAAGACAGAGAGACCTGGGCTTGTTCAGCCTAGAGAAGGGAAGGTAAAGGGTGGGATCTTATTGGTGTCTACAGCTACCTAGGGCAGAGCTTAGGAAAAATAGGCCTGGACCTCCCTTGGAGGAGCAACAGTTGATGGACAAAAGGCGATGGATGCAAATTGCAACAAGGGAAATTCTAGTTAGATATGAGGAGAAATTACTTCACCACGGAGGTATTTAGACACTGTGACAGGGGTCCAGAGGGATGTGGGATCTCCATCTTAAGAGGCATTCAAAATTTGACAGGAAAAAGGCAATGATCAACCTTACCTACCTGGACCTGCTTTGAGCAGGAGGTGTGATGAGTCGACCTTCAGGTGTCCTTTCCAACCTGTGTATCATGTGGTTCTATCCCATGCACACCTGTGAATTGCAGCAGCCCAAACAAAAAGGAAACATTAAGTATCTAATTTTCCATGGAAGTAAATGCTTGTTTAAGCTCAGGGAATTAGATTTCATTTCTCTCATGTTCAGTAAATTCTTACAGGGTAAAGGCTTCTCCTTCCTAAACTGTTGCACAGTGTCCTTGCTATGCTTCACTGTAGGAATAGCTACATTTTACTGTCAAAGGAAATGGTTCCTACCTCCATGTAATGCTCAAAGTGAAGTACCATCACCAGTGAGGTCTGTGATTAGGTCTCATACTGCTGTGAGTTCATATGCAGTCACTGTGCCATCAGAAAGAGCCATTACTAAGAAAAGCTTGTAAATCCTTCATTTGGTCCAAGTTCAATTTATTGCTCCACCACAGCAATTAGCATAAGCATTTCTGGTCATGTCCATCTGGGATTATGTAACTTTAAGGTTCTATTTCCCAAACAAAACAAGGTGTCTTGAGGCCTCTTGGAAGATGGTATCCCTGATTGCAGAGGGACTATAGTCAGAAGACTGGAGAACTATTAGCGATAAAAGACTTATGACCCATGTGGAAGGTAGCTGAGGACATCTGTAAGGTCCCAGACTGTGATGTCTCCAGGAGACAAAAGAGACCCTGGGAATTTCTATTTCTTACCTAGTACTGGGAAAAAACATAAATGCCGGCAGAGGAAGATCTGGCTTGAACATTTGAGAATGAAATTATCTATGGCAGGAATGTGGAAAAAGAGCCAGCAGAGCTAGCTAAAGCTGCAGAGGAAAGCTACAAGTTGCTCTGTCTAAAAGATTTGGGAGAATCAGAACAGCTTTTGCTTAAGATATAAGGGGACACACCAAGGCGATAAAGACCTTGAGGCTAAGAGGCAACAAAACCCCACTGGTAAATCTGAAAGAGCTGAGATGGGAGGATCACATGTACTAAAATGCAGGAGATGTGCAGGAGTTTTGTTGGAGTGCTGGTGGGCCCACATCAAAGGGTCCCAAGGGAAATTCTGCCCTGGGGTGCTGCAGCAGCTTCACTGAGGAAAACAAGTTTTTTTCTTCTCTATCTTACAACCTCTAGTGGTCAAAATGCACAAAGTCAGGCAGAAACTGCTTGCTGGAGTCAACAAAGCTCCCTCCCATGAGATTTTGATGCATGTCTCATAAATGGAAAGGGGAATCCCACAAGAAAGGAGCTGCAAAAGTGTCTCAGAGCATCTCCCTGCGCTGACACAGGATCCCTTATCCTTAATGACAGATGCCTTAGAAACTCATTTTTAAAAAACCTCCTTTAACACTATTAGAAAGTTTTCTGCCTCTGTCCCAGCGCTGTGATTTTGGTGGTTCAGTTGCTATTTTGGCATGGGTTAAAAAAAAAAAAAAGAGAGCGCAAGAATAATATTTGATGTACTGTATCTAAATATTATATCTCTGTCTAAACTTCCAACTGCTGCTATCCTGCAGTCTCTTTACAACTGGCATCATTTTATAAAGGGATTTCGTATGTTTCCATTGCACAATTCACATACTAACAGAGAGCTTTGTTTCCTATGTTTTTCTCTCGTTCTTGTCACCGGTCTGCAGGATCGCCCCTGCAGCAACGATAGAAAATGTGCACATGGAAATGTTACAGTAATGTATTTTTCCAGCTGGTTTAGCAGCTGGATACAAACAGGAGGAGCCAAACACAACATCATCTGCCAGCTCTCCCAGGCCCATTCACTAATGCTGGCGTAGTATGACCCTCTGCCGGGGAAACCACCCAAAGGACCAGCAGCAGTCCTGCAAATACTGGGTGCCCTCTAGTGGGAAAGAGGAGCTCAGAGTCCACGTGATACTTTTTTTTCCTATTTGCCAGCTTATTCTTTCCAAGGTAGTTTATAGACTGCTCTAAACTTCACTTTTAAAAAAGACAACTTTTTTTAGAAGGACTTCCCTCTATAAATGATATTACTTGTTTCATATGAACGTAGAAATAAAGACCAGATTGTGAGAGTTTGTCATTAATCTGTCAATAATTTAAAAACATGGATAACTCGTTTCAAAAGATCATTAAAGAACTACACCTAAGTGGTGCAGTTATTATGAATGTACCATTATGGTGAGGTTTTTTGTTGTTTGTTTGTTTTTTTTTTTTTTTTTTTTTTTTTTTTTTTTTTTTTTTTCTATTTTGGATTTTCTGTTTTTCTCATTGCCAGATGTATATAATCACGATCCAAGCCTCATAAATACTATTAACACTGAAACCTGAGACACAGGGAGGAAAGCTGATGACTTCTGGTTATGAAGTGAGCTAATGAACAGGGTGAGAGTGAAGCACAAAAGCTTTGAACATAGCTCCTTTATAGCTCGAGGTGCTGTGGCAACTTAGAAATTATTATTCTGATCTTTAGAGCCATGGCAAAGCCCTTGCTAGGATTTATGGCCCTGGCTGTAATTAATCTTGCAGTATTGAGGCTTTGCTGCATAATTTTCCTTTTGCATGCACAAAATTAGGTTCACTGTCTTAAGAATATTATTACAGAACAAATGGTGCTGAGTAACAGGGGATCTTTATGAATATGGTCTCCTGACTTATCCTAGCGACCAGCTCAGCTCTCTCCTTTTTTATCTGGTCATAGGCCACTACGGGTGAGCTGCTGGCCAGTGATGTTTGCAGGATGGGGCAAGCTGGAAAATTCAGATCTCCCCTGTGCTCCTCCAGGCTCCCACAATCCTGCTTGCCCCATGGTATCACTCTGTCTTTGAACTTTACCTTCTTCCTTTGGTTTTAAGGAAAGTCCTTGAGGCTAATGAGGCTTTCCTTTGCTTCACTGGATCTTTGCTCTCACAGGATAAAGATACCAAATGCTGTATTTCCCTGCATGACTTCTGAAGGGGAATGCTCCCCACAGTCCAACAGGGCCAAGCTGGGACTGTCCATGCACACACAACTCTTCTCCATTGGTATTGTATGAAGAAAGCCCTGCCCAGAAATGGGATCGCATAGGAAAAATCAGAGACCTTACCATGTGTGACTGCAAGGCAGAGGTTAAGGAATAGCCTCATGCACATCACCCTACACATCACCTGCAATGGATAAGCAAAGTTTTCACCTTCAGAGTGAGGTCTCAGGACATTCAGCTGATTGGGAAGAGATTTGTTTTGCACCAAAGTCTACTCCAGCTGTGAATGGCAAGCTCTGTGCTCAACCTCAGTGATCATGTCCTTGGAGGAAACACTGAGCTCCTAAGCACTTCCAAGCTGTTAATTCCTGAATCTTATTAACAAGAGCCAGCTCAAACATCTGAGAGCAGATCGCAAGAACACCTTGCTCCTGCCTCCACTGCAACCAGCCTATGAGGCCTCTGTGCTGCTCCATGGTATCTTATCTAAAATTCAGATTGCAGGAGCGATGAATGACTTGGGAGGAGGAGGGACATTCTCTCCCATCCCCTCCTCCCCCTTCACAAATACTCCTTTCTTGCCTAGAAAGCCCATCAACATTTCTGCAGTTACCTTCCCCCCATCACCTTCTCTTTTGTCCTCTGCTCTGCACTGTACATTGAATAAAAGTTACTGTTTTCCCAGCTGGAAATGGCCCCTTCTCTGCCTCTCTTATTCTCAGGAGACATCACAAATGTTTCACTGCTACCTCCAGCAAGGACTAGCCCCTTCTGTTGCTAATTAGGGACCTAAGAGGTTCCCCCCGGGCACTTCCCAGTGAAACCAAGCCCACTAAATGAATGGCAGGCAACATCTCTGGGGGTGGGGAGCAAAGTTACACAACAGCTGCTTGGAAATAGGCAGTTTGTTACGTGCGCTCAATTTAGAGACTCAGCAACATTAAAAACAAAAGCAACTTTCAAGTCCAAAACAGTGTATTTAGGTCACTGACACCCTGGGGATAATCTCGGGGATATTGGTGATGGGAGGCAGGCAGCAGGCGCTGCTGCTGGATTAGAGCCCGGATACGCAAAACATGATGGTCCCTGCGTGTGCACCCGGGCTTGCACAGAAAGCCGGGTCCTTATCTGTGGTCTGGGGTATGAGTCCTGCTGTGCTCCACATTAGGAGCATTAATCCTGGAGCACAATGCGAGACAGACAGAGCCCTCTTGGGCTTGGACAAATTGCTGCTGTTTTTGTGAGTGTGGTAAAGCCTTGCAGGCTTGGCTCAGGTAACCCAGGTGCCCAGTAGCCTGGACATGAGGAATTTCTTATACAGAAGGAAAGTCCACACCACCAGTACAGAACAACTTTAAACCCTGGTCAGTTATGCCCTTTAAGTCTTACAGTCTTAAGAGTGCGTTGTGTATCTCCTGCTACCATTGGTCCAAGTGATGTAAAATTATCATCTTGCAAAGAAAGCAAGAATCATTAAAAAAAAAAAAAAAAAAGGATAACTGACCAAAGACACTTGAGGGAGGGATTAGTCTTAAGATCTGTAGCACAATACAGATATAAATATTTTATGGAAAAGAATATCCTGGTGATTTATCATACTGTAGTGACAGAAGCATTGGTGGCAGAAACCAAGGCCTTATCTTCAGATGAATCTTATCAGATCTTACCTGCAGATGAATCAGTATGTGTAGGGGGTCTATACTCACTAATTTACTTAGTTTAACAACAACAAAAAAGTCTCTAAAAAAGCAACTATTGTATTTGGCTGAGGCAAAAAGAAACAACAGAGAATGGTCTCCAACCTTCTTAATAACAACGACCACTGCTGAGGATCCTATAATAGTAACTATTATCACAGGCCAGATCCCAAGTTCCTTTTCTCTATCCTTATCTTGGCAAAATCCTGGTCTTGCTTTTGGTGGACATCAGAGCTCAGCTGCTGTGAGGGGCAGCTGCGTTGCAAGAGAGGGGCAGGTTTTCTATGTCCCATTGCTCCACCATAGCTCTGCATAGCCGGCTTCCCAAAACTAGCCCTTACAAAGAAGGGCTTCAGAGGAAGAAGGAGAAGCCCAAATTTAAGAATGGGTTTTGTAGAGGCATCAGCTTAGCATTAGGTGTGCACAGAGCTCCCACAATTGGTATGAAAGGCAGCCAAGGGGCTGCTGGAGCACCTGAGCTCTGAAGAAACACGCAAGAGGAGATGTGTTTCCTGAGAAGTCGGTCTCATGATGTGTTCAGTTCACTGGAAATTTTGGAAAGTTTTCTGCTCTGATCCTGTGCGTTATTTCCTTCCTTTTGGGGAACTGTGCTAGCTGTTTGGAAATACTTCTGTGGCCTCCTTTCCGAAGAATTATTTATTTCTCTATGTTTTTTCTTCTGCCCATCATTAGTTGTTATGCCTACATTGTATAACAACAACAAAAACAGTAATATGAAGAAACTCTTCAGGTCCAGAGCCATTAAGAAATTGAAGACTGAATCAGCTGAACTTCTAACATAAGGATATGATTTTCATTTTTCATTAAAAACAGCTTGCCTGGAAAACTAGGGATGTTTGAGTATAATGTAATAACAGCACCACAGACATCTCATCTAAAGAAAATAACACTATGGACTTTATATGAGGACCCACAAATACAGCTGGGAAAATAATTAGGAATTGTATTTTAAGATATTGGTCTGAATATGGTAAACAAGACTGTGTTGACAAATCTGTAAGTATAATTTTTTTCTCTCCTCCAGCTTTTCAGAATTCTTGGAAAGACTTGTCTAAGCAAAATCCCAGCATATGTAACTGACTGGCCTTTTTCACAGGTACAAGGATAAAGCCCTTTGCAAATGGCTATTGAGAAAACTTGGCAACAAGAGCTTGCAGGATGAATCCTTTCCAAAGATTAATAAGCAGTTTCACAAGCAGTGGAACTAATGAAGGCTCATTTCCTACATGTATATGCAAAATACAGCTACCATTTGCAAATACAAAGAATCTGTATTTTGCAAGTACAAACACAAAAAAACTTTATAAATGAACTGTTTTAAGACTTTGTTTTCTATAGGTATGTTTATAAAATTCCTCTTGCACTTCCCCAAAGCAATCAGTTTTCATGAAACATGTACAAGCACCTTGCAGAACTATTTTTGAAATCTCTGCTTGCCGAAGTTTTTTAAATCAGCAAACAGCTCAAAAAGTTACTGGGAGGACATACTTACGGACACACTAAGTGATTGCACAAGCATTGGTTCTGCAGGAAGCAAGGAACTAAAGTGAAGTTGTGAAAGAAAACATAGGAGAAAGCCTCCATTTCTTAGATGTGTTGTGTTGACAGGAGTTGCAAGGCATGCCCCATGATCAGTACTGAGACGTACAGTAGCCAAGAATGATCTAGTGCAGCTCTGTTGATTTCAATGGCAAAAGCTTCAGTGCTGTTAGTGAGACCACAGCTTACTTTTGCACCACATTCAGAGGATGAAGTGTTCAGTGGGGTGGCCAAATCTATGTAAGATATAGAATAACTGGGAAAAAGTTCAAAAGGCCCTAGTAAAGGCTGCTGCTTTTAAACCCAATGCATATTTTGGCATTTGCATTCAGTGGGAGCAGGAATGAACCGCAAGTTAGGTTAAGTGGGACAAAGCGGTGGTAGATGGAGCTCTCTATATGCCAGCACAAGTTAAAAGAAGCTAGAAAAAAATATGTCACTTACCTAATACTTAAATGAAAAATTCTGAGTTAGAGCTGATCTCAGGAAAAACCTTTGGGCACATCTGTGAACAGTACAATGTCAAGAGAGGAAGCTCAGTGCAGAGCAAAGAAAACCAAAAGAAGATGTCATGTATTACATGGGACAGGAATGCATAAATTACCATAATACTTCCTAAATAAATCAGCTGTGTATCTCCACTTTGAAATTGGTGTCAGGTGTGGTCACTTCTGTAACAAAGGGGCAGAGAGGAACAGAAAAGGCAGAAAAAACATGGCACCATAATTGCTGGAGGCTGTGATGGGAGAAGGGAATGAGTGAGCAGGAAGGTTTAGCTTTGTGAAGAGCTGAGTTAGGGGAAAGACAAGCACAATGAAATTCTAATTTGACCTTTATTAAAGTCTCTAGCCACCTTCTGAGCATTTTATATAAGCACTTTATATAAATTATAATCTGGGAGTTACACAACAACTGGTGTAATAAAGAATGGAAGTCTGACTTTATGACATATATAATTTTGAGACAAAAAGAATGGCTGAAAAATATAACCAAGACAAGTAGCTGTAGTGATAAAATCAGTATTAATAAAGTTGGTGATGGTGGAAGTTTGTCAGTTCTTGTCCCTCTTGTCTTAGGATTCCCATTCAGCTTTGCGTAGCTCACTAAAGTTGAGATTATTCCTGCTGCTTTTTAAGCACAGCAGCATCCACATGGGGAAATACACTTAAAACGCAGAGAGCTAGAACTAAGGATAGACAGCCAGAAAAAGCCAGTGTAATCCAGGTTTCTGTCACAAAAGCATCACTTAAGAGAGTGCAGAGTTATCCTTTCTGCAGATCCCATGCAGTTACAAATCTCTATTCCAAAGGTATTGGAGGGTTTTTTTAAACTGCATCTTCTCTCTGGAGTAACCACCTGAGGGCAACATCACACATGCAATGGGGGACACAGGACTCCTGTGCCTGGAATATTGTGCTCACTTCCAGGAACCATGCTACCAGAAAAATAGCTTAAAGAACAGCAACAAAGATGATTAGGAGGCTGGAGCTACTATGCAGAAAAACATTACAAAAGCAAAATCTAGTTTGCCTAAGGGATGATTGATTAGGAGCAGGATCCTGGCCTCCAAATATTTGAAGAGTGAAGAGAAATTATTCAGCATAATAAAGGAAAATAGAGCTATGAGTAATTGGTGGAAATGAGGCAAGGAAAATGTGCCTAGTCTTCCTGGTGTGTTTTTCCTACCTGTAAGTTACTGGGATGTGAATTGGAAGTATTCATATTCTGATTCTGTGATGAAAGATCAAGGCTCTGTCAGGGTAAGCAGAGTATGGGCTAGGAATAGAGAGCCTTGATCAAGAAGAGCAGCTCATAGTCTACGTGACAGTCAGGAGATGACTCATGGGTAAAGCACATGAATGTTGGACAGGAAGAAAGGGATACCACAAAGTAAGAGGTTCTTTGAAAAAGAGAAGTTATTGCTCCAAGAAAAGTGTCAGAAGTCCTGGAAATCCTAGCTGTTCTCCCCCAACCACAACTTTCAAAATACATATGGTCCCAAGAAGGATCTTGGGTTCTGCTTTGACTTTGGGGGTGCTTTAGAGCAATACTGATTTCAGGCCAGGGCTACTTCTGCACCTTCCCATGCCTTTCAAAGAATGCAGGGGTTTTAGCTCTTGGTCAGGCATGACAGTGGTCGGAGACAGCCCATGGGATGCATCACCATTTGCCCTGATTCTGGAGAATTATTTTTTCTCATGGGGAACAGAGTGGAGGCATGCTGCTCTGTGCAAACACTGAGCTGGTGCCCAGAACGAGTCATGGAAGGGAGCACTGAATTTATAGTGTTGATGTGAAGTGCCATCTACATGTGCAGACAGGTCTAGAGAGTGGACACAGAAGTCCTGTCTGCCCTGCAGTCCAGGTTTGGCTTCCTCACTGCATGAATTTGTCTACCATAGCACAAATTTGGCAGAGCCTCACAGTGGCAGGCAATGAGGTCTTTGCCATGCTGATGAACCCCAGCTGCCTGACAAGGTAGGAGAGAGGTGCAAGGAGTCTTCCAGTAAGGGGCCAAGGAGGATAGGACAGAGCGAGCTGGATGCACTGGGCAAGCTAGCAGAACTGTGCCACTGCAAGCCCTGGTGCTGCCTGAGCCTCTTTGAAGAGTGGATTTAGCAACCTGGGAACGTACATAGTTGGCAGGATCACACTGTGCCAGTGCTAAAAGCAGAGAAAAACTGCAGAGCTAAAGCTGTAGCACTCGGGGGGAGGTTAGCATCCGTCCTCTGCTCAGGAAGGGAAAAGCTTACACAGTGCTCATGGGGGAAGCTCTGAGTGCCCCTGTAAACACAACACAAGGAAATGGTGCTAAAACAGAAGCATGGCCTGTCATTTGGTAGGAGCAACCAGCCTCCCCAGGTGAGCAGTGGTCAATAAAGCAAGTGTTACAAACCAGGACAGCGCAGGGATGGCATCTCCTATCTGCTTGTCTAAGCCCAGTCTGCACTACTGCTGTATCCGGCTCCCTTGTGGCAATAAGCGGGCATTTTTGTGCAGGTCTTGGAGTTACTAGTCCTCCCCAACTCAGCTCTCCTGCCTTATTCCCCTTTGCCAGTGAGGTATGAGGGACACTGGTATAGCTGAGAACCATCTCTTTCCCCACTTTTTCCCCTGCCAGCTGTCAGTCATCCACCTGGCAACCAAATTGAAACCTCCCCATATCAGGCTCTCCCTTTCTTCCCCTTCTCTCCTTCCATCCACTTCCTTTACCTACTGAGGGGGCCACATCAGCCCTTGGAACAGGCCAGCATGAAAATCAGCTCTTTGCACAGAGCTCCCTGCAAACGCGGAAAGCTGTCCAGCATTTGCATATGTGCCTGGCCTCTGGGCAGAATTGGAGCAGGCTCAGCTAATCCTGAAGTGAAATTATTAACAGCTGTAGACTTGCATCTCAGTGGCTCGGGATTTGGGATTCATTTTCTTAAAAAGTGTACAGCCGGAAGCTTCAGGGTAATCTGGAGCCAATAGACAGCCCTGGAAAAGGAGTGATTCTGGACCTGTCCAATGTGCAGAGTGCCCCATTACACCAGGACTATGCAGAAGGATCCACAAGATGTTCCTTATTTAAAATGCAATTGGAGAAGGGAATGCTGCACGGGAAGACTCATCTCATTCCAAGTAGTTGGGATGTCAACAGCAGAGAAGCCACAGCAGTGTGGTCTAACAAGCTTCCTCAAGCCACTGACTAGACTTGACTGGTCCTCCTGGAAGTCTGTCTTGCTGCTAATTCATCCTTATTGGAGTTTATAGACAGTTGCTATGCTGCAATTAAACACTGATGCTGTGGTAAGCATGCCCTAAGTGTGACGGCGCCTGAAAATTTGGGAAGCAAACTGAGCTCAAGTAACTAAACTGACTCCAAACAGAAAGCAATAAAAGACAGCAACCCTGCCTTCCCTTCCCAGAAACCCTGTTCAAGAAAGAAAATCCTAATTCTTTGAACAGTTCCGTTATAGGACTGAACTGTACCAATGATGACAGGTTTTTTTTTTAAAAAAAAACCAAACGGGAAAATCTATTGTCTCCTCTCAGAGAGCTTATTTGCAAGCATAGCTAACCACATCCCTTTCCTACAGTCTGCAGCAATATTTTTTTCCTGAGATTGAGGAGTCAACACTCAAATGCATCAGACCCTGAAGGCAGCCTAATGCACCATCTCCACTAGAGCATTATCCCCACAGTCCACTGTTTCCAGGTTCTTGACAAAGATTAATAATCAAAGAGCAAACAAATTTTGTTTTGATTCTAATACTGATTCAGGTCTGAATCTCTGTTTAAGCAAAAGCAAACCAAGTGAGTGTTCATTTGTTTTGAGAACCACTTCTTCCCACAAAAGAGGATGAATTTCTCTTTCTGTCTTCTGGAGAGTTGGTGTGGGCAGCTCTGTGCCCAAAAGGCCGTCATGCCTCCATGGCACAGCAGCTGGGGCCTGGAGCACATAAACCCATGAGAGAAGTCCCTTATCCTGCAAACTTAGAAGAAATTGTTAGAGAAAAAAAAGCAAAGTGATTTTCCAACAGAGGGCACTATCCCATGGCTTTTTGGGCAACCTAAAGGCCTATCTGTTCTTTACAAACATCCTCTGCATGTTCCCAAACCAGGTATCTCTGAGCCAAGGATGAAAAGAGGAAATAAAGGAGACCAGTACTGCAGTGCTTCTTGCTCTGTTGGTTTCTAATATCTCCTGTCCTATCACCTACCCTTTGGTTCCACTGTTGCAAAGCTACATCCAAGGGGTATCTGGCAATGCATTCGAGTATGACATGTGCAGTGACGTGAAGAGTGAGATACAAACTGTTCTGTTATGGAAGACATGGCAGAGGTCCCCCTGGCTGGAGGGGAAGTCACCACTAGGAGATTGTTTTGTTTTTCCTGGCAGTTCCTTCCTGGCTTTGTAGGGTCCTTGCCCATAGGCTGTTTTCCTGGGAGAAGCAGTCAGAGAGGTTCATTTGATTTTATCATATCCTGTTTTCACTGGCTTCTGGAAAATAAAGCTGTTGTAAGCATGAAAGAAAAAAAAAAAAAAAAAGGGCTGAGTTGTGACCCATAGAACAGTGACCCATAGAACAACAACAGCTTCCGCAGCTATATGGGCTCCCCAGCCATGACAGCCCCTCCTTGCTACACAGACCCTGAGGAAGAAGGTGCAAGAAAGTCCAGAATTGTACCCTAACACAGAGATGGGGTCAGGAAAAGGTGTCTAAATATCTGCTGGTGCATCACCAACAGGTCATAGCCATCGCTGGCTCCTGCTTAGATGTGTGAGAAGGGCAGCAGCTCAGCTTTCCAGGTGTTTCCTTGCTCCTGTACTTTAACTGCAGGGTGCTGTTATCCCACCCTTTCCCCTTTTGACTTCAAGATGAGGAGAACACATCCACCAAAGCAGAGACACACGGTCTAGTGTGCAATGATGTTGGTCTGTGAAATCTGGAAGCCAGCAGCCCCCTCTGCTTAGGGCCTCATACTTTATTCATCCTCCCGTGCTCTGAGTTTTGGGAATATAGATTCAGCCAGCTTTGTCTTACAGCTGGACATGGAAAAGGGTCATTTCACAATCCTTTGGAGCTGGCCTCCAACATCTGCCCCACTGCATATTCCTGACATGCCTTTTCCATCTGAACTGCTCTTCGATGTGCGATATTGCTATCATTACTGCTCCTGACTGCAGCATACTGTCAAGTAGAAGCTGGTGTCTTACTACTTCATCTAAGTTCAGTCCCATGTACGTTCCTCTTGCCGGTGATTCCCTGGATGATGAACATTTGCATGGACCCTGGTCCTCGTGTTTCAAAAGACTTAAAGGTGGAAGGCAATTAATATTATCCTCCTGTGCTTCCTGACCTGGAGGAGTTGCAGGGATGACATCAAACACCAAGGCAGAAGGAAGTTATCCAGAGTTTCATACATTGCTCTGAGAGAAAAGCACCTCCCCTACTGAGGTCTGTCTAAACCCTTTGTATCACAAGGAGCCGTCACCCTCCAGACTGCTGCCCTGGATGCTGCTTTGTGAGTTCCTTCAGCAGGGGGTTAAATGGAGAAAGATGCCACGGAGTATCTGTGACCACTTTTCTCAGCAGGAGACCGTCTTTGGCTCCCTTCCCAGTGCTGCAGTGAACTTCTGGAGGAAATGGTGGAAGCTGAGAAAGCACAAGACCTTTGTGGAAGACTGTCAGTACATTATTCCCCTCTTTCCATTTCTCCTAACAAAACTGAGTATGTTCAATGGGCATATGCATGAGGTTAAAACTGCAGGTGCAGACACTAACTGTGTAATGGGGTGTGAGTGAAAGGAAGCCCTGAAGGTTGTCCTAACACGAACCCCTTGTAATAAAACAACTGGAAGCAGTGATATGAAGGGGAACCAGTTTGCATGGTTCAGCCTCTTCCTGATGAGGTCTGGTGAGCCCTGAGAATCCTGCCGAGTTCGGTGGGCAGAAGGAGCTAGGCCATCAGAAACACACTTGAATCTGTAGCATGCACTGTCTCCTGACGCATCCCAGCCTTGGAGAGCTCTTCAGTCCCAGCAGTGCTGCGTGCCTGAGGAACCACCATCCAGGAGAGTAGCTGGGGATGTGCCAGAGCATGCAACTCATTATGCACAAAAGTGCTGCACCAAAACATAAAGAGATTAAAGGGGAACAGATGTTCATTGATCTTGTCCACCCTGCTCCTGGGAGGCAGCCTACTGCAGCTGCTGACTGTCCCAGGCTCTGTGAGCTCAGGGTAGCAGGGCTGGGATCCTTGCAGCCTTGCACTGCTCTTCAGAGGACAGTACTGAGTATGGCCCTGCTGGTACCCTTTTCTAGTGTGGCAGCTTGTTTCATGGGGTGACCTTTCTGTAAAAATTCATTTAAATGAACCCCAGTGATCATAAGACATGAGCATTTAACTGTGGGATGCTGTCCCCACTGAGGTGAACTGTCCAATCCATAATGGGAGAGGAGATCTGAACCACTGGCTCTTTAGTCCAAAGCCACATTAAACCATCCGTGATGCAAAGCTTGCTATCAGAAAAGCTAGAACGGGCTACTGACATTGCCTGACTTAGTTCAGCTGCCAAAAGTTGTTTTTCTTATTTAGTGCATAAGCTACATTATTTCCAATTTTTATATCATTTTCCTGCCTTCCTTTCATTGTCCATAGCCTTCCTTTCAATACTCTGTCTATCCCTGCCTCTCTTATTCTGCATTCTGCTGTATGAAGCCACCACTTACTCATGCAATGGCTGGACTCCTTCTCCTCATATCTTCCTTGCTCCCCCTCTTTTTTTTTTTTTTTTCCCTAAATCCTCAGGGAAATGTTGCCACCCACACTGACATCTCTGAAGGATTTTCTAAGGAGCCTCAGCCAGCTTCTGGAGAACTTATGCTCCTGTGTCATTTAGACAGTAAAAAAAGGCCCAGTCTTCAGTCATTTAAATATCTTTCCCTAGAGGGTCCTGATGGAGAGGGATGAAATAAACCTAACCAAGAAGAAACAGACCAAACGGAACAGCTTATCCTTTTTTTAATATTCTCCTTCAGTATCTCTAAGCCCTTTCTACTGTTTACTGATCCCTCCCTTCTGCCAGTCCCTACCACTGGGAGCTATTGTCCAACTAATGCAGAGCAGAACATGCCAGTAAGCTCCAGCCAAATTCAAACCATTAGTTGTAATGTGCCTACCACTACAGTATCCACAGATAGCTGTGAAATCCCAGAGAATTAAGCTTGAAGACTTAATGGCAGAAACTGGCCTCTTGATTTTTATTTGCGTACGATGGCTGACTCATACACATTTGATAACTGAGGCACTGCAGCTGTAACCGTGCAGTGCAGCTCAGTGCCTTCCAGCCTGTGACAGCACTTGCCCCACAAGTGCCTCCTGTGTCCTTCCCCATCTCCTATACATACAGGAGAGGGGTTATTCTTGCTGGTGCACCTCTTGGACTGTCTTTCCCCACTCCTTGCTGCATGTTCCAGGCTGATGCACTCACAGGGCTCTACTGAAACCCCAACAAAATGGTTACAGCTCCGAGCTCGCACTGTGCCTTCCCTGTGGGGCCACCTTAACAGCTCACTGCGTAGCCCTGCTCACAGGTGGGCCTGCCCCAGCACCCAACACCACCAATTGCACCTTTCCCGTGTCTCTCCTGATATAGCATCATATGCTACCTGATCCTTGCAAAAAAAGAACATCTTTCTCAGCAGGTGTCCTGAGCCCCCCAGGAAGTGTTTGCTATTCTCTGTTTGCAGATCTCTTCTCATTTATCAGGCCAGCCTGGTCACTCATCACCTACTGATGTTAATGCTGGAAGATAGGGCCACTGAGTGCAAGAGTGGCAAAGCTGTCATGCTGCAGCTGGGCAAAAGTGGAGCCTCACTCAGTAAATATTGACACGTCTGCAAGCAAACAGAAGGCAGCTTTCAGCAAGCAGCTCTCTGGCTCCCTGAGCTGATGCTGGACCAGAGACGCTTGGTGCTTTGTGGTTATGAGCTGCTGTTTACAGAGGGCAGGATGCAGGAATGGATCTCCAGCAGCTGTGATGACAGTGGCAAATTAATGTGCTCACAGAAGCCACCAGCTGCGTGCCCACTGCCCACCTGCAATACAACAAGTGGCTGCAGCTACTTCAGCCTCTGGAAAAACAAGCTGTCTTTTCCATCCCTCCATTAAAAATAGCACAAAACAGAGTTTTGTTCCAAGTCTTTAGTTCCCGTGATCTACTGTCCTAAAACATCGCACTTAGTATTTAGGTGGTTATTGCACTTGCTGTAAATTGTCAGATTTAGGCAAATCACAGGTGCAAGTGAGTATAAACATGGAGATAATCTGATGGAGTTCTTTTCATGGGTCCATGGAGTTGAGTAGCTGGTCATTAGCAGCATTACTTTTTACAGAAATCCCTAACTTTAGTTCTTACACCTTGGGGGGTTTATGCCCCCTTTCAGATTATTGCCTGGTAGCTAAATGACCACATTCCCTGCCCAGGTGGAGCAGAGTCCTTATGCAAAGAAGAGATGGGATTGCAAAGGCTCCTGAAGGATTGGGTTCACTTCCTGGCCCACCCTCTCTATGACTTTGGGCAAGTTATTTGATCTCTTAATGCTCTAGTTCTCATCCATGAAAAGGAGGTGATAATGCTTTCTCTCTCCAGCTCTTTCTTTTATCTACTTAGACTGAAAGCGACTTTGCTTTTTTCTGTGCTTCTGTGTTTTCTGTTTGTTTGTATTCTTAGAACAATTAGATTCTGATCCACAGCAGAAGTTCCCTGGTACTGCAGTAAATGCAAATAATTATATGTCCTCATTTAGAGCCTGTGGGTACCATCAACAGCCAATAAACAAGGGGATGACTCAGATCCTTAACTGACACTATATGGATCTTTGATAGAGAACTATGGAGTGGGACAGTAAGTTCAGAAGTAGACCCCAGGAGTCACCATGCGATTAGTCCCTTTCACCTCCTTTTCTGAACATCCAAGTTCTTTCTTTACATTTGTTTTCCACTCTCTGGTTTGTTTCTACCACCTGCCTCTCACTTGCAGAATAAAGACAACAGTTAATCCCCTGTTCCTTTCCTCTGCATGAAACAAACACTCCAAGTAATGTGCGTGCTTTGGAAAGAGGGCACATCCCTGGCGTGGAGGACATCTCTCGTCTTCCTTGCTGCCTCTTGCCATTTTTCATTTCTAAAGCAGACAGTTTCTTAGAGCAGGGACGTTGTCTGTGTCAGGGAGCAAGCACAGTGTGCCTATAGCACTGTAGTACACTTGACAGGCTGCTGGTGTGGACTGTACTAGGAAGTTTCTTATTTATCAATTTCCTAGAGTAAATCAGTCACTGAAAGTTTTCTGTCAGAGAGCTCCTTTGCTGAACCAGGTGTTGGGTGATGACAGGTACCAAAAGAATGGAAAAAGAGGGTGGAAATTGCCATCTCGGGACAGGGGAAGAGAGCCCAAGGATTTGGTTGGTGCAAGACCAAACGTCTCACTGCTGTAATGGCTATAGCCCAGGTGCTGAGCAGGGCCAGAAGGCACCTAAGCACTGCTTTGACAGCACTTGTCTTCTGATTCAAACCTCAGCTTCTACAAAGCAACTGTTTGATAGTAAATAATTTCAGCTGTTCCTCTCCTTCAGCCATCCCTGCTGTGTGAGGCCCCTGCAGAGCCCCGAAAGGAAAGCCACAGCTCCAGGCTGGGGTCAGTTTGTTTGCCAAGATCACTGGAAATCACGTCAAAGCCAGTGCCAAAACTGCTCTGTGCCTCCAGCACTGGCACAGCTACCAGTAAATTGCAGGGAATGAACCTAACGAGGCACGTTGCTGGAGGTCCAGGGGAGGGACAGAGACAGAGAGAGAAGAGGGGAAACACAGCAAAGGACGAAAAGGGACATAGCAGGCACGAAGTGGACCTAAGGGTAAATTAGAAGGACAAACTGGTGATACCTTTTGTTAAATATTCATTGAATGATGGTTTGCACAATTACAGCCAGAAGCAACATTAACAGCAGGCACTGAAACTTCATTGTGCTGGCAAGCTGCATTCCTCTTCCAAAAGTCACCCATCCCGACCACTGAAACAGTATCCGTGTAGAGCTGTCAGTACATATGATGCTGAAAATTATGCCAGGCAAGTTTGTCTTACAAACTGCTTCCAGTATAAGAACAACAGATAGAGAAACTACACTGCATGTCACCTATGCTTAGAAGGCAAAATGAAGAATCCTGTTATTTGGTGGTTGGTCACCCTGTTTGGCACTGGGATAAGTGAGACTGGACTGCACCTCTGCCTTCTGTGCCTAGAAGAGGATGAGCAATAATTTATTTGGAGACTTTCCCTGTCACGGACAGATATGTATAGACACAGAAAGGAAACATTGCTTGTTGAAAGGTCAGCATATATTGGTTATGAGCAGGGGAATGTTCTCACAGGAAACACTGAAGGCTGTGCAGAAGTAAACATACCTCCAGTGTGAAGTAGCGTGGTGATCCAGCTGAGTCCCTCTTGGGGGATGAGCTTCCCAGGGATGATGCACAAGGCCCTCGGGGTATTTACACAGCCTGTTCTCTAAAGACCAGCTGCCACTCAGCACAGTTTATCTTCTTTTCCTGATTATTCAGACTGTGTTTTCTTTGCTCCTCCTGGCTGCCTCTTCCTCCAGTTCCTGGAACTGTGAGGAGCTGAGGCCCCTATAGCACCTGTGAGCCTACGCCAGGCTCAGCAGCTGCTGCAGCCCCCGATGCCGACAGCAGCCTGTCCACCACATGCATTTTCACACCACCGGGCAATAGGCTACTTCCAGATCCTTCCCACGCAGGTTTGCTTCTAAGCACAGAAACTTCTTACTGCCCTGGAGCATGAAAACTTCGCTCTTAGTCCCTGGCACCTCTGCATTTTGTATTTCTTTCAATCAGGAGGACTCCTTGAAAAGACCCACCTTCTTGTTGCTACCAAAATTAGGAGACGAGAGGCAGTTCCAGCTCGTGACAAGCCTGGCTGAACTCCAGTAGAGGCACAGGGAATATAATGAGTGAGAATCTTGCTGGCTCCCTGCACTTGGGTCCTGCAAAGGCTCCAGATTCCAAGAGCCTTTGCTCTTGAAAACAGCATTTGAAGTGGATACAGTTCCGGTGCTCCTCAGAGGGTCAAAGCCCCTCTTTATTTCTGCTGGCAAAGGCTTGTGTGTCCATGTCTGCTAGATCTCCCTGCAGGTACACAGAAGTCTATGCTCAAATACTTGTCGGGGTCTCCACTTTGGGCTGGAGGAGCCCTGACTTGCACAGGATTTCCAACCACACAAAGATTAAGCAGGCCAGGCTGAATGGCTGGCATCTCTTCAACATACTACTTAGTCAGAATTTTGCTTACTTCTTCCAACAGCAAGGTTCAGAGGGATGCATTCTTTTTTGTGGAATAAAGAGGGCACTGTCTACCAAGCTTTTGCTGTACAAAATCAGTTCAGTGAAATTTACAATTGCTGCTTGCCTGCTCCATACTTTCACAGACCTGCTGTCTTGACTACCTCCACTAGACTCATTTTTTTGACCCAACTGCTCTAACAATAAAAAAAAATCAACATGATTTGCCCACAGAACACAATTCACATCTGTTTCTGGAACACAGAACCCAAGTGAGAGAGATTTCTTCACCCATCCTAGGCCTTTTCTACAGTCATAACCCGGCAAAGAAAGAATACTTATAAAACACGATTTAAAAAAGAGAAGTACTTCCTAACTGCACAAACAAATGCTCCCCTTGCTACCCGCAGGTTCTATTAGCATTAAACCTCTCAGTTTAAAAACAGTGGAGGAGACAAGAAGTGATAATGTTACTATCCGTGAGTTGTTCATCGCACCCAAGGAGGCACTGATTAAACTAAACAAGAGATTTCTTGCATGCTGCCTTCTCCCAAGCCAATTCTTACAGGGTAGGAATAAGTGCCTTGATGTTCTGACTACTGAGGGAGCAGGGGGCTGTTCTGGTAGGTACAAAGTCTATGAATGTTTACAAAGTAGGATTTCTACAGCATACAAGGGAGCTAGTCATCAGCCAAGGTTACTTCTGGCTTAGGCAATCAGTTCAATGGACTTTACCATTGTTATATAATTGTAACCAGAAGTCCTCTGGGAGTTTGAACCATGCTGTTGTGCTCTCACAAGAAGTAATTTGTGAGGCATCTCTCCCCTTAGGAGTCCACATCAGTCAGTAATGTGGAGCAGCTGTGCGCTTTCTTTGGGAGAGAGGTACTCCCAATGACCAGAGCCTCGGCCACACTCTAATCATCTCCCCTGATGTTATCTTACAGCTTTTCTTCAGAGCATGCAGCCACCTCACAACCACTTAAACTTTCTCATCAAGTTCATATTGTAGGTTTATAATTTAGTTTCTCTATGCAAAACATCAAGCATCCCACTCAACCTTACCATAACTGTTTTACTGTTGTTTCTGCTACTGCTGTTCATTGGCTCCTCATTTGCACTCTACAGATGAGATCCTGACCCAGCAAGATCAATGAAAGCTTTGGCACTGACTTCTGCCAGATCTAGGCTTCAACCAATAGTCTCTGGCTGTTGCTAAACCTGTATTTTAGCCCAGATACAGTTTACAATTTCAGTTTTTTCAAAGCACAATTCTTCCAACCACTCAGCAATACACACATCTAACAGCCTACCTAAGTTCCTATTTCTGCTTACATCAAGTAGATAATGTTTTGAAATAGGCTGCAGCTTTCACCTGCTGTCAGCCAAGTTCATACAGCTGTGACCCATCATTTCAAAGATAAATGATCTACAGCTGCCAAGTTGTGATTCTGGGTTAACAGGGGCAAAAAGAAAGCTGTGGTCAAATGAAAAGGAAACATTAAGTTGTTTTGTATTTTGAAACTGATCAAGCATTTGCACACAGAGAGCCACTGAAGTCCTAGAACTAGGTCTCCAGAGCAGTCAGTACTGACCCAAACAGCTCTCTCCCAGAACAATTACACCTTAACTCATCCCTGCTGGTGGTGGTAGCTGTAAAACAAACAGTGCTTGAGGTTGCCTCATGGTGGGAAAGAAAATTCGGTTCAAAAGCACCACTGTAGTCCATGCCTGCATGTCTCAGGTGCGCAAAAGTTGGCAACAGCCCACCCCACGGTGATTCTACTGTGCCAGGTCAAGCTTTGTGATGTGTTGTTATTAGTCTGAGGTGAACTGTAAGAGACAATACGGCTGTCTAAACCAGGAGTTCACCACAGCACCCGCTCCCCTGCCCTCAATGCCAGTTTTCTTTCCAATGGAAAGCCGGAAGCATGGTTGGGAGGAGAGGGAAGAGAGGGCAGGCAGTTACACACCCAGGCTGCATCCTGATGAGCAAGCAGGATGTGACTGCAGTGCACATCTGGGCCTCTGAGATGGAAAACAGTCCCAGGCCTCGCAGTTCAGATGTGCCTCTATGCCTCAAAGGTCGTTGTGAGCATGAAATTGCCCTGTGGCTGGCTATAAAGCCCAAACAAATGACTGTGTAAAACTCACCCCATTTTCCATTGGCATAGTGCTGCGCTGTTGCATTGACAAACTCACAATGGGAGCTTGGGCAAGTAGTTTCTATTATTGACGTTGAGGAAACTTCCCTGGCAATGACCTGCAGACCTTGCTGGACAAGGTTAAGGTCACTGTGCTGCAGGGAATTCTGAGGTAGAGGCTGGTAGAAACAAGGGGTTTGCTACAAATTCTTTCACTTATTTAAAGATGAGAGAACTGGAAAAAAGATCAAACCAAGAAAGGCTGGAGTCTACAAGGAACTGTGTGGCTTAAGCCTATAAATTATGGTTTTATAGAGTTAATCAGGTTTTGGGAGTGATGCAGACAATGATAAACAAATCAAGGCAAGAAGGAGAGAGGTATGAAATACATTTCAAAGGATTATGCCTCTGGATCAAGCTATTAAGAAGAGTCTTCATGCATGCCCGTGAAACCACAGGCTGCATTCTCTCTTTAGATCAAGTAGAATCTCTAAGCAGACAAGAAGGAAAAATTTCTCCTACCGGAGCTCTGTCAATAAAGAAATGTCAATAAAGGTTCAGTTGATTAAAACAATTTCCCAACACAGAGGATAAAATACATTTTACAGGGTGGTCTAGTACTTCTTTCAGTGACAATCCTCTTCTCAGTTACAAACGATTACTTAGCTTTTCAGTAGCTATGTTGGAGGCACACATCCATTCAATATTTGGAATTTTTCACATATAATTCCCTTTTGAATGGTCAGTATGTGTTTAAGATTTTACTAAATGAAAATAGAAAAAAATTCTGCTCTTTGAAAATTTGATGTAAATCTGAAGTATCTGCCCTAATACAGACTTGTTAAAGTAAATGAGAGCACGCTTTGGCCTCATGGTATTCAGCACAGGAGGAGGAACATAGTACAAGAAAGAGTTACTGTCTAACTGCTTGTAAGATTTAAGGCAGATAAATAAATAATAATAATAAGTCTTTGTTTCTGAAAGGAGATATTCAGTCTACCCAAAGCACCATCCAAGTCATTAAAGGATTCCCAGGTGCCAGTATTTGGAAAGGGTATTAGCTATTCAAACAGTTTAGGCAGAGGTCTCTGCTGTTCTCTCTCCTGGGTCATCTCAGATTTCCTCAATCTCTGCCCGGAACTGAGCACAGGGGGGGAAAAAAAGGCTGGAAATTTCAGAGGAGTAACATTTTCTCCAGAACTAGAAAGAACATATTTTTCAGTCTTGCAGAAAAATGAGGAAAACCCTCCCTTGTTAATACAACTTTAAGGCTGGCTGGGTAAGGGCCACACGCTGCATGGGGAGGGACAGACTTGGCAGCAGATGCTGTGCAGAGAGCCTTCTTTTCCTTGCCTTTTCAGATATAGTTTACCTGGCTCCACCTATTACTGGGAAAAGAAAACACGTAAGTGTCAGCACGACACACCTGGGTTGTTCAAAGTAATTCAGCAGAAGGTGGGAAGAGTGAATCCACACAAAGGCAAAGGGCTTGCTGAGGGGATGGCTGAGCTCTGCTGTGAAGAGTCAGTACCCCAGAGAAGGGGATGCAAACACCTCTCTGGGTGTTTGATGCTTGGAGGATGCAGACAGTCATCTGAAGCCACCCACCCCACCTGAGCTGGTCTTTGGTTCCTGCACATTTGTAAAGGTTCTAAGCAGGTGTGTGATACTGAGCAGGAATTTCAGATTGGAAGTATTTTCCTAAGGGGAAAAAAAGTGTTGAAAATAGCAATCACTATAAAAAGTGAAATGAGAAAAGGCCAGTGGTCTCTGACTATCTGGCAAAGGGAGAGACATGGATGTCTCACCAAAACAATTCAGCAGTCTTTCATGCAGTGCCTATCCTTGCTTAGGATGTCTAAAAAAAAAAAGTATTAGTTATTTGGGAATACATTAACTCCTAGTGCCAAGACACTAGGATAATGAAATGTGGATAATACCTATGCCAAAGCAATAAATACTCCTGAAGCCTAACTGCAGCCAGGAATACACTTACATAGAAGTTCCTAACTGTGCTGTTTTGTCTTTCCCAGGGTTCCTCAACAGCATCCTCCTCAGACTGTTGGCAGTTTGACTGGCAGCATGGTGGGTGCAAGGTTAGAAGGCTGCATCTCAACCTTCTGGGTACCTGAAAAACACAAAGACGGACGTGTGTGTTCAGTCGCCAGCTGGAAGAATCACAGCTACTCATGTGATGCCCAGGCAAGATGATAAAATCAGCACATTGGTACTTCTTACGCCGATGTAAACTCTTTACCTGCTCACTGTGCCAGGAGCAGTCAGGAAGATAGATGATATTAGGGGAGTGATGAAAAGTAAGAAGTGAACCTTAAAGACATAGAAAACTTCATGTCACAAAATGACAAAGCTCTTTGGCTCTTGTGCCTGTCTCTTCATGAGTAGGGCAGGATAACCACTTTTTTGGGCATGTTGCCTGCACAGGATTATGCCAAAGAGAATTTCCAGGGAATGCTTGTCACAGTCATCCCGCAGATTTCCTCTTTATCTCAGTGCAGCTGTTCCCATCCTGACCTACTAGCCTGATTTCTTGTTGACTTGTTACTGAGAATGCTACTGCAGGGATTCCAGATATGGAGGAACCCAGCCCAGGGCACACATTGCACCTTCACCCCTTTGTCTCCGCATCTCCCAGCGACTGCAGATAGCCAGCTCACGTCTCACTAACGGAGAAAACTACATTGGTCCCAGACAAGCCAAAAGACCCACATCCTTTTGCTTTGAATAGTTTGCAGTCAAAGCATTCCCAGAGTTCTGCCATATTTAATATAATCTCAAAGACAGAGTAAAGTGTCTGTTTTGTACCACGGAGGGACATCCCTGGTCCCTTCTGTTGCTGTTAAACTGTTACTTGGTTCCAGTTCCTTTATGGTCAGCATTGCTCAAGGCTTCACTTTGCAGTTCTTGAAGTTTGTTTAACTTTATCATCCATAATCTCCTCCCCTTCTGTCAAGCAGTCATCTATCATGCCTTCCTTATTGAGAAAAAAAATCTGTAGTCTCCTTTCTCACTTGCTATCTTTTACTATCCTACTTGTGTTATACAGTAATGACTTACCTGCAGGAAAATGATTCAAAGCCACAATGTTTCTGAAGCCACAGACAGTCTGAAGTTTTGAGATAATTGGGAGGAAAATTAGACTTCATTTTCAACACATCTGGCAAGAATAATTTTATATTCAACACACCTGGTAGGAATAACCCCTATTTATTTCTTGCTGCATCTGAACCAACTGCAGATTGTCCTCCCCACGTGAAGAAATTACCTGGATGATGGATAGCATTATAACTTGTGAGCAGTGTCAGCCCAATGGATGCCCAGGACAGCATATCGGTTGTCCTGCAAGGGTATTTTGAGGGCAGCCTTCTTAATCTGTACCATCAGAAATGGTGATATGGATTAATAACTATTTTTCTTTCTTTTGAGATGAGGATACAAAAGATCATGAAGGAAGATGAGCTCACTTCCTACATCACTAGAAGTATTTTCAAATGTTTTATAAAGCTGTGCAAGCACATGGGAGCCACTGTACACGTAAATTACATGTATTTCAAGATGTTTGATGCTGCAAACGGTTCTGTGGGCTTCAGTACCTTGCCCAAGATGAGTGGAAGGGGACTTCAGTTTGATTTCTCACCCAAAAGGATGCCAGCTCTAATGGGGTGGAGCTGTGAGGAGCTGAAGCTGTTTGGCACAGGGGTATATTTGTTTTCTGAGCAAAGGCAGGAGAGCTCAGTCCTCCGATGGGAGCTGATGTGCTTTGCTGGAGCATGGCACCTTCCCTCCCTGAAGCAGGTCTCTAGAAAAAGCTGCCTAGCCAGGAGCTGAAGGATGCCTGGTGCCTCTCTTCCCTCCTGGCTGCCCAACCGCCGAGCAGTATCTTGTTTGAGCTCGGATGGCAATGGATGGGAGAAACTGCTTTGAAACTGTTTAATAACAGTGATGGTAACCTTTGACCTTGCTGAATAGCAGCGCTTTTGACCTTTCATTTGTTAAATAATGCAACCACTTACTTCTCGATCCTTATCAGCATTTAGTAATTGGGGTCAAGACAAGGCAAAGCGGAGTACAGTTACCCACCAGACTTTACTGAACCAGGAAGAATTTCCTTAAGCTATAGATTTCCTTTCTGATAGTCTTCAGCCAGGACGGGCAAAGACTTGAGACTGGGTGGCTTAGAAGATCCATAACAGGCTAAAGAGCCTCTCAGCTGTTAGCATCTGGTTTGAATCCAGCTGTGGTTGACAGTGGCAGAAATTCATTATGGTCTCAAGTTGCCTCTCTGGCTTGTATGAAATGAGTTTGGCTTGCAGTTCTACTGTTTACTGGCCAGACAACAGCCATAACATAAAATATTAACACATGGTTCTAGAGACATCAGTGATTAAATGAATTTACGAAGCCTGAAAATTCCTATTCCCATAGAGAAGATCAGACTATGGCACAGTGGTAGGTGACAGCGGGGACAAAACGTTTGTGGTCACTCCTGTGTGTTCTGCCTGATTCATGTCAGAGAGAGGTGGTTAACCTTAAGGAATCTAAGTTGCTTTTTGTGTGGTGTAAGTAACACTAATGGGTCAGATTGTGTGCTGTACAGCTCATTAAACATCTCACTTGACAGACAAGCAGGTGACGACTGTTACAGGCAGCGTTCCCAGCATCAGTGTTTTCCTTAGAAGTGAACAGGAAACGGATGAAAAAGAAATCCAAGAATTTATGACGTGACAATGGATTTAAAAGTAAGTGCATACACATATATTTATTTATATAATGCACACATATAAAAGCTTAAACTTCCTGAAGACATCAAATAGAAATTCTATTTGCCTAAGCAGCTGCACGATCTCATTACTTATTTATTGTATTTTGCATTAAGCCAGATTGCAAGATTTTTAGGGCAGGAGCTGTTTCGTGGATGTCTATCTGTATGTGATTCAGCAAAATGAGCCCCCAAAGAGTGATGCATAGGCTGTCATTTATAAATAAGCCATTTATTTATAGATGTACATGAACTAGATAGATCTGTAAAATGACACTGTAAGTAGCGAGATTCAGAGGATTTTTTTTTTTCTTTCTGCTGATCATGTAAGAACTGAGGAAAATGGGCCCCTTTGTGGTCTCCCAGCTAAGGTGCAATGTAATTGTATGCTCTCCTGCTTTTTGGACTTACCTTTGGATTCAGGCCTTTTGAAATTGAGGAACACCTACGCAGGACAGCCACCCCTAACTGGGTTCTTAACGGGATGCTGCTCCTCAGTGTCTCTGGCTCCCGGGACAGGGTTAGCTTCGCGCAGGACTGGCACAGCCAGATCTCTCCTGCAGCGCCCTGCTTTCTCCTTCCTTGCTCTAGGGGAAGCCTTCGGCCTGACCCACGCCGCCTCCTCGCCGTGCCTGCCCTGCTCTCCTCAGCTCCCGGCGGAGGGAAGGCCCGGGCCGAGGCGGCGGTTGCACGGCGCGGGAGGTCCCGTCGCCTCGTGTCTCCGCAGCCTGAGCCCGCCGCTCGGCCCGGCCGCCATTGTCCGCCTGCGCCCACCGACGCCGTTTCCATGGCAGCGGGGAGGCGGGATCCGCCGTTGCCATGGCGTCGCCGCTTCCCCCCGCCCTCCCCCGCGGCGTTGCCAGGGCGCTGACTTTGATTGACGTTCCCTCCAGCGGAAGCACGCCGCCGCCTTTGACCGCAGCCGCTCAGCGCCTGCTAGACCCGGCGACGGTTGCCCGGCAACGGCGACGCGGAGCCGCCATGGAGGCGTCGTCGCTGCCCGTCGCGCTGGAGCTGGTGTCCGGCGGCGGCGTGGGGCTGAGCCCGGAGAAGCGGGCGGTGCTGTGGTCCTCGCTGCTGCTCCTCCAGCGCGACTACCGCTTCGAGCGGGTCTGGTTCTGGGGCTGCATCCAGGGCGTGCGCGGCGCCTACTACATCGCCGAGGGGCTGGGCCCCGACCGCGCCGCGCCCCGCAGCCGCCTCTACAGGTGCGGAGGCTGGGCCGGGCCCCACCAGCCCTCCGTGCGGCGGGCGGGCAGCTCCCGGGGGGAGGTGGGAGCGGGGAGACCTAAATGGCCTTGGCAGGCTGGTGTGTGGGCTGGGGGCAGAAGGGAGGGCGCTGGAGGCTGCCCAGCTCTCCTTGCTGTGACCTGAGGGGGATGGCAAGGCTGCATCGAGCCCTGTTCTTCATCGGGCTCAGGCCTGTGTCCTGCTTGTCGCTGGCAGCTTGAACTGCGTGGAATGGAGCCTTCTGCCACCAGTGACCAAGGAGATGGTTATGCAGGCTGGGCAGCTGAAGGGCCGTTTCCAGGGGGATCCTTCCTTTGAGTATGAGTACACTGAGAGAAATGCAGAAGATGCTGAAGGATTGCTTGAAGATGGTAAGGAGGTAAATACAGCAAAACACTTTTGAACTCTCTTTGCTGCAGTCGTACCCCTCACACTGGACAGGTGGTGGCTCCTCCTTGTTTGTTTGTAATAAGCAGTTTGAGCCTTGTTCAGGCAGAATACACACAATGTCCTTTTTGCTGCCATTGTGTAGCAATGGTTTCTTGACTGAACTCTTACTACAGTTACTTCTGGAGTTAGACACAACTGGGAAATATTCTTTCTCCTTTATGTTTTACTGTGCACAATCGGTGTAGACGCTCCCTGCTGTGTCTGAAGCTCTACATAGGAACTGCAGGTACCATTCTTTATAACTGAATAGACAAGTCATAAGCAGCTTAACTGAGAGGGAGGAAAGCATGGATGAAGGGGAGGGATGGTTAATTCTTTGGTGAGTCTAGACTGTTCCTAGCCGCATTCTTATGAGAAGAATGTTTGATTTGTCATCCTCCTCTTAGTGCCATTGGGCTCCAACCTGATGAGTCTGTGGTGGTTTCTATTGTCACTTGGAGTTTATTTTCAGAAATGACAACAAGGAAAGCCCTGCCTTTAAAATTCTCCTATTTTTCTTTAAAGCCCATGATCAAGGAGGAGGCCCGCCTTGTAGCTACGATAGAACAGATAGACAGAGCAGTTGGTATCGTCCCCCGGGGGGCATTTGTGAAGACTCCTCTTGGGTCTGTGAGTGAAAACAGAAACTTTGAAGGTAAATTCTCATTGTCTTTATCAGAATCAACTGTACTTTGATCATAAAGGCTGTAAATTAAGATGTCTTTTTCTCTAGCTGGTGGTTTGATTTCAGGTTTATTTTTTCCTTGGATAAGATGAACAGGGAGGAGAGAATCCAGTGCCACTAATGTTCAGGTGCATGATTCAACTCTGGAAGGTGGGAGTAAAGTCAGTAATGGCTCTGAGTCATTATACCTGTAGTTCCCTTTGTCTGCGTATAGTTTATGTCGGTGTTTAGCAATTATATCTAGATATAGGACGTAACCAAAAGGGCACAGATGGTAGATCTCAACTCAGTGCCTGTTTCTTACCTGGAACTGCAGTTAGCGTGGTCTGCAATACACAGCATCAGGGAGTACTGCCATCCATTTCTGGCAAGTCTTTGGGGCTTCATGGGAGTCCACTGGAGAAAGACTGTCCTATGCTGTGTCCCATGTTTAGAGAAACAATATGACATTTGATGGTGTAACATATGTTAGCCCAGCTCACTGTATTGATGGTCACCAATGGCTGTTTGCAGGTCTTTCTTTGACGGAGGCAAAAAAGTTAAGTTCCTATTTCCATTTTACCGAGCCTGTTAACCTGAAGAATAAAACGCTGCTGGAAAAGGCTGACCTGGACCCATCCACTGACTTTCTAGACTCTCTGGAGCACGATATCCCACAAGGTAAAGGTACCAGAATCAAGGGATGCAATGAGAGGAAGGGCAGTCTTAGTAGCTTAGGAAATGCTGAGGTGACAAGATGTGGGTTGCTGTAGAGTTCATATGCTTGGGAGAAGCTCCTGTAAATCTGTAAAGGAGCTTTATCCTTTACTAAATTTTGTGCTTAATTCCTTTTTTGAAGCAATTATAAACACTTAAAATGGTAAGATGTAAGTGTACCAGGGCTGTCACATCCTCACAACAGTTCTTCTGACCATACCAGCAGTTACCCACTCTGCCTAAGTGCCATATTCCCTCCTGACTTCTGTAAAGGCTGTGACAGCTGGTGTCCCCATCAGGAGAGATAACTCCACCAGCGATAGAGGCAGTTTATGTGAAGTATTTCACGGCTCTTGTCCCACCCAGTATTGCTGCTCTTTATCTAAATGGGCTCTCATTAACACTAAACTGATATCTCTGGGAGGCTATCACACTTTCCTTCGATAAACTGTGTTAGAAATGCTGTAGTGTGGAATAATTTGTACTGTAGTGGGATTACACACTGTGGAAGGAGAAAGGAAGATGTGCATAATGGAATGTATTTTCAGTTCACATCTCTACAGTTCTGCTGGACAACTGTTAAATATATTTAAAGCCTCTTCCAGGGATTTCTCTGGCAGGATATTTCTCTAAAGAGATGGGAACGACTTGTTTCTAACTGCTTTTTGCTGATTTGCTGCATTTTTTGGATTGAACCAGGCGATTCCACATCCTGCTGTCTAGAGGGATTCTTGGGACACAGAATTTAGGTTTGCTACTTTATTCTTATCCTGGAGTAGCAGAATAGGATAGAGGGAGTCCTGTGCCAGATGGAATTGGCTGGAAGGACACCACTGGCTGAAGTTGCCAGTGCTGTAAATAACTTTTCAGACTTTGTCATATATATATACACACATGTATCTCTCAATCTTTTCTTTGACAAAAAAAGAACTGAGAATGAACCTAGTGAACTCCTGTCTGAACTCTGAACATTTTTGATGGTTCAGAGCATAAACAGTGCTGAAATCTAAATCATTGTTCAACTTACTGGGAGTGTCCTTGCTGCAGTCATTTTCCACAGGTGTAGTCTGGAGAGACTGCACATTTTTACATACACTGGCTCATTGAGTTCGCCCTTTTGGCTGAAAGAGGAGTATTGCCTATATACCTCCTGTGAAAATTTTAGCTGCAGTTTTGTATGGTAGTTCAGCCATTGCTGCTATTTGCTCCCCCCCCAGCCCACCTCATTTTTTCTAGAGTTTGTGGTAGGGAGACTTTTTTAAATTTTGTGAGGCCTGAAACCACAGAGCCACTGCAGCAGGACCCAAATCTGCCGTGCTTTCTATGTTTCCACTAGAAAATGGGCTAAGAGCCTGAAGGATAATTTGCATCACAGCTGGTTTTAGCCACTTTCAGTTGTGATGGAGAATGGCACCTTCGAAAGATTACAGATCTCATACTGCAGTGTTTCTCATCTAGTTCAAGAGACCAGGCAACTGGCAGCTCATGCTGTATGTTAGACATGAACATGGCCGTGGCAGTTTTGTGGAAGTCTTTAAATCAAATTTGACTTGGCAGACAGAAAGTGGGGCTCAGGTGTGCCACTGTCCTGTTTGTCTTCCTGTGGCAACCTCAGGTCTGTGTAAGCTTGAAGCTTTGTGCCCTTCCCAAGAGGTTGTTGTGTTGCTGATAGTGCAGATCTCAGTCTCTCCAAAAAAAGTTACCTCTCTAAGACTACCTGAGCTCAAGTGCAGCTGAGTGCTTCTTTATGGAAGAGAAGAAGATTCATCATGGTGCCTGTGCAGCTCTGGCTGTATTGTCCTGCTCTTCTTTGGACTGAACTTGGGTATTGATGGAATGAGCTTGTCAGGCGAAGGAAGTAAGACAGAAACTGGTTTCAGGATCAGCAAGGGATGTAGCCTCTCTAATTGGACTCTATCACATGCAGATAGGAGCACAGACATTAAAGAAAGATCAACCCACCCCTCTTTAACAAGCATTCAAGTTGCGTAGAGCACTGGTTGCTTGTGAAAATGTGGGGGGAAAAAAAAGAACAGAGGGCAGACACAGGCTTTCTGCTGATTTTATCACTGTGGCTCTGCCAAAGCTACTCATTCCTTGTTGCAAGGCACTCAGACTCTGTTTTTTGGATTACCTTCCTTCAACTCTGCCACTGCATGTTCTTTCTGACCCAGAGCAGACAGTGCTTTTTCTATTTCCTGACATGTTGTTCATAGCTCTGGCAAATCCCCTTATTTTGCTCTGAAGCTTTTCTTGCCTTTCCTGTCTAGATCTTCTCTTGTTATTGTCAGAGCAGAAGTAGGAATTCCCAAATCTATTGCATCTAAAATTGTGACTGAAGCCAGAATTGTCTCTGCCATCGACAAACGCTCAAAAAGCGTATTGAGGGTGAGCAACATCTGAGTGATGCTCCCAGCCTGCATTGCCTACAATTCCCCAAGCATCTTAAAAGACCTAAAGAACAGGACTGAGAGATTAAGGGCTGATTCTAACCTGTCTTAAAGTAATAACTCTGTTGGAATAGTTTTCTTTATTAATTGGAGACTGAGGATCTGTGACGGCTGTCAAGGGGGTAACTGTCATAAAATGTATGGTGTGTCATTCTAGGAGAGCAGAGGTGTCTTGCAGAATGAAAAGTTGGAGGCAGAGAGAAGATTTTATATGACAGCTGAGAGGTGGGAAGAAAGGAAGTTAAAACTGGATGGAATACAGGAAACAATGGTAAAAGCAGAGAGTTTAGTGCAAAATTGGAAAACCTAGAGTTTTGTAACAAAACTGTCTGCCACCCTTATCTTCACCAGTGATACCTCTGGTGATTGCAGGTTCCAGATTCTGTCTGTGTGTCTATCTGTCAGGTTATCTGTGCGCTTTAAGAGTTCAGAATATGTTGCTGCTCCTCCTCTAACCATACTGTGAGTCTGTTTTTTCTTGGTGTCACAGCTTCCACAGGCAAGTGACTGTGTGACTTAGCTTTTATTGAAAAAATACTTTTTTTTTAAGTGATTGTAGAGAAAAGTTGGAGAATGTGAACCCTCTCTCAAAAGCAAATTCAGTCAGTTTATTCCTTTTAAAATCTCCAGCTCTCTCAGCCACTCAGAATTTGAGTGGCTTGACTCATGATTTTTGAACACGGCGGGGTTACGATACTGATCTTCTGTCACCACAGTATCAGATCATGTAATGCTTCATTCTGATCCAAATGGCCAGCTGGCCAGAATGTTGCATGCTGGGATCTGTAGGTTTTGCTAGCCATATGTCTGCATTAAAGATAAGCTTGTTTGCTCTAGTCTAAGCAGACAATCTGCTCAACTTTATGCACAATTAGATGTAGCTTTTCAGCTGCTGGCAGATTGCCAGCGCGGTCCTTTCTGCTGCATGGCGTTCTGCACCCTGGGCGAGAGCATTTCGGAGCTAGAGTTGTGGCAGTTTTACATGTGCTTGTAGATAATGGAATGGCAAAGCAAATAGCAATAATTCCTAGCATGCCTACAGCATTTTCACTTGATGACCTAACGTTGTGTAGATATGAAATAGTAGTCCCTTGTCAGGCATCAACGTGATGGGGAAAGTGAAAATGGAGGGGGAAGGATGATTTTACTGTGACCATGGTCAGGCAATGCTATGCTTTGCAAGGATAAAGGAAGGGGATAGGAGAAAGCCTAAGGTACTAGTGTAGAATGGAAAGCTTGGGAGGAAACAAAGTAGGGGATGGAGAATTCAGTTCTTTGGTGCTTTCAAACTACAGTTCAGAAAAGCAATAACTTGACTTTGAAGGTTTGTTACAGATTACTTACTCAGGTCACTTTGATATGGAGATAAGGGACACCAACAGGGCATTGTTTAAAACTGATGCAGGAGGAGAAGTATGTCAGAGGCAAAGGGAAAGAAAAATGTAGATAGGAAAAGATATGAGTGGAAATAGGATTTCTATGGGAAGAGTTCATTCAGAAGTCATGACTCCCAGTCAAGAAATAGCTGCTTTTGGCTAAAAGTCTACTACAGTTCACTGGTGAAGTAAAAGTAGGAATTAGAATTTTTTAAAAAAAAAAGCAATATAAAAGGAAATGCAGGAAGATGGGAACAATTAATGGTTGATATAAATTGGAATTGATAATGAGTAGAAAATTACAAAGGAAGCCAGGATAGCCTGGAGTAATCCATGACAATTATAAGGAGGATTTTTTCTACTATATTGAGAGGAAAAGAAAGCATAGTAACGGTACTGGAAACTGTCAGTAAATGGTGATGGTATAAAAGCTGATAAGAATGTGGAAGGCCAGAAATACTCAATTTTTTTTTTTCCTGGTTTGTTTTGGAAAGAATATGCTCACATCAAATGAGGACAATAAAATACTGTTTCGGACAGTTTTCAGACTATTTACTAAGGGAGGATAGAGTTAGGCAGCCGTTTCTGTTTGTCAAAAATTGACAATGGCAGAGCCAGATAAGTTACTTCTGAAATCATTATTTCAGGAGACTTGTGGCATACTTGCGATGCTAACTTTTAATAAATCCCAGCATTAAAGAAATATTCCCCTAAACTTATCTTGATTAGTTGTTGTGATTCAGAAATCACTGAATGGGTGTATTTCTGGAAAGAGTCAGAAGGGGCTTTGGCTGGGACCAGTGCCAGTATTGATATTCTTCAACTTATTTGTAAATGATCTAGAAGTAAAGGATTGGTGGAGATACAAATAATGACAAGGGCAAGACAGCTACAGAGATCTGGTAAATTTGGCTTACTTTAATAGAGTACATTTTGATTTAGCTATCTGCAAAATCATGTATCTAAGAGCAGGGACTGGAAGCCAGACTTGTATTCTGGAACCTGTGACTCTGAAAGGAAATCCAGGCACAACCCACTGAACATCAGCTCCCTGTCTGATCCCGAGACTTAAAAGGCTAATATGATCTCTAGATGTATAAACAAGGGCGTAGCAAATAGGAACAGGGAGATGACTTTTCTTTTGCATATACTGTTAGAGGAATCAGAACTGGATTACTGCACATTTCAAAACTGGAGAGCTGCAGAAAAGAGCCACAAATGATTCAAGGGCTGGTGAGAGACATAAACAGTTCAATCTGTTTATCTTATGGAAAAGAACATGAGGATGACTGTATTACACTATGTAAATACTCCATGGAGTTTAAGTATTGGGTAGTGAAGATCTATTTAGTATAGCAGAGAAAGGCACAACAGGAACCTGCAGCTGAAAATTATAGCCAAAAAAACTAAAATGAAAGATTAGATAAAAATTTTAACAGTGAAATGTTTACCAGCTATCAAGTGCAATGGATGAGTCTGTGTCTCTTGGTATCTTAGCATCATGCTGGATATCTTCCTGGGAATTGTGTTTTAGCCAAATGCAAATATAAGGTGCTAGTCCCAGACATGAGTAACTGAGTTCAGTTTAACAGGCAGTGGTATGTAGGAGTCTAGAACAGATATTTCCTGGTAGCCTGGCTGTAAAATTGACGGCAGCTGTGGAGGGTGATGTTTAGCTTGGGCTTCTTCATTGTCAGTGGCAATATTTAGCTTAGATATTAGCAAGAAATTCTTTACTGTGAGGGTGGTGAGACACTGGAACAGGTTGCCCAGGGAAGCTGTGGATGCCCCATCCCTGGCAGTGTTCAAGGCCAGGCTGGATGGGGCTTTGAGCAACCTGCTCTAGTGGGAGGTGTCCCTGCCCATGGCATGGGGTTGGAACTCGATGATCTTTAATCTTGTTCCAACTCAAACCATTCTATGATTCTATGAATAACACAAAGATGACAATGGGTTCCTGAGACAGTGACTCTTAAGCGGAGGACTCTCAGTGTCCATTGTGGAGGGTAAACTGGGGAGCTGAGATCTCTCAGATGTAATTGCTGACTCTGTAATGTTGGAAGAAATTTTATAGCATCATTTTAAATGGGTATACAATGGCAGTGTGGATCATGGTGAGTCTTGTCTACTTGCTGTTTCAAGATTCAGCTAGAGGAGGAGAAGAAGTGCCTAGACAGAAAAGAATTTCTGCTCCTTTACTATTTTGACTGTGGAGGAAGTGACAATTACTTAGTCTGTAGCTCTGTTTCTTCACCTGAAAGTGCAGTGGTTTTGGAGCATTCCTTATACAGCATTACAGACAAAAGGGATTTGTGGCTATTTCCTTGACTGAATACTTTGGGCATTAGCCTTTCTGTAAGCTTGCTGAACAGTAGCCTGGGTTAGAACACTAACCTTCCAGTCCTCTGAGCTTCATTAGCACATTCTTTATTGGTTTAGCAAAGACTGATGCTTAATGGGCCCTTGAAGATGGAGGGGTTGCATTTCTAAGTGGGAGATAGTTTCCTTTGGTCACTCTCAAGGGCCATTTTGGTAGCCTCATCTTGGCTGTCCCAAAAGCCCAGGTGCTGGAAGGAAGAAGGCCAGGAGACACAAACCTGCTTTATCTCCATGCATTAGCAGAGCTAATTAACTCCCTTTCGACCGCCCCTCCAGGCGATTAATCCCCTATCAGCCTCCGTCTCCAGCCATTTGAAGAGTCTGTGTCTGCAAAGGTATTTACAACCGCCAGCTCACTAGCAGAGAGCAAGGCGGCCCGTTATCAGGGCTCTAAGACAAATGGCTGCCTATCTCCCCAGTGGCCTTGCAAAATCCAGCAAAGTGCTATGCTGTGCTGGCCACCTACTTTCACCCAGCCTCCCTTCTCTGCTAACATTTCACAGATGTGACCTGAGCCCTCCTCTTTCATTGCTTAACAATAAGCAGCACCTCCCCAGCTCTGTGAAAACTGAGAGCAAGAGCACTTTACTTCTTAGCCTGCCAAGAGCCACATGGGGACAAGGCTTTTCAAGCTGTCTCACTGAAATCCAAACTAAAAGACCCATAATGAATGAGAGGGCAGTGCTTCATGTTAGCAAGGATAAAAAGAGGTAGCCAAAATGTAAACTGAAATACCTATTGTGGTTCACATCTAGGAGAGGTGATCCTTGGGCTTGTTGAACGTGTGAAGCTGAACTACAGTATCCCATGGAGTTACCTGACATTTATACCAAGTTGTTTTGACAAACAAGCTGTATAACATGGTGTTAGAGAAGGAGTAAAACACATCAGAGCAGTCGGCTTTCAGATGTGGGAATCGAACCGAATAGCTGGCTCAGTGGGTTATTAGTTAGTACCTGAATTTCTCTGTTAAAACTGAAGTCAGCCATCCCTAGAAATAATTCTCGGATGGCTGTAGCTGCTACTTTCCAGCAGGGCGCACTATGGTGCCAGCATTGTCAGTGCTAAGTACAGAAAAGGCAACCACAGAAATCTTAAATGAGAAAGAAAAGCACCAAGAGCAGCATCCAATTGAGGAGAAGGTATAGCCTGAGTTTTCAGACTGTGTGTGGTATACTGACCTCCCGAATTGTAGGTATGGAGAAGAGACTCTGTCCCTTCTAAGCTTAGGCAGTTTCTGGAAGGATCACTGAAGTTTTCAGGAGCTTTCTTAGCATCCTTAGCGATCACAGACATACAATAGACATACACAAATACATAAGCATGTCTCCTACATTCTTCAAAAGTAGAGACACTGTTCATTTTCGCTAGTGATGTGTGGACTGGAGAGCCTTTAGTGGCTTTTAAGCCACTCCTGCAGTGACCCAGGAGAGTTGCCGAGGAGCAATACAAGATGTTGTCCCTCCTATACCTGGGGCACTGCCCGCTCAGGAGTTCAATATTGGACTGGAACCTCTCACGTGGCAGCACAGCAGGAGGACTCCAAAGCCAGTTAGTATTATATAGCTTGTGACTGGCTGTCCATTGTCTGCCTTGATTTCTGGAAAGGAGCCTGTTTTCCTTGGGCTTTGTGTCTGTGTGGTAATAAAGCAGTGCTTTCACTGCTTTTGGGTCCTAGGTCTATATCACCTCAGGGGTCTTGTTTAGTCAGAGGTCTTGGATAAATTTATATTGGAGCAGGGCTGCCGATCAGCTGAGAGCTGTGGTGGAGTCTTTCGCCCTCCTGAGCGCTGCAGTGAAAGGATGAGAACAGAAGCAGAGCCTTCATAGCAACTTTCCAGGGATTGTATTTAAAGTTTCTTCCTCCTCAGTAAAAGAAATCATTGCCCACTCTGTCTCCATTTCTGATCCTGGTTCGTTGGACATGAAAAGGAGATGAGCTTCTTGCTGAACTGATGGGAAATGCTGGTAAAGCCTCTTAGAACCAGAAGTTGTAGTTTTATCACTGTATCAGTCAGCCTTGGCCTAACCCTTTCTCTAGGTAATGGTGAAAAATTACTGGCTGGGGAAAGCCTAGAGCAGTCTGTGTGTCACTGAAGTCGGAACGAGGTCAGCTTTTGCTAGGAGTGATCTATTTCTGAAGGGGCTCCATGTAGGGAGTGGCAGCTTCTGCCTGCCCCACAGTTGGCAATAGTGCCAGCCCTGCATATAGCTTTCCTTTGCTGTTTGCTGCCCCTTTGGCCATAGAACTTTTGCAGGGAGAGAGTCAACAGGCATTGTCTTGTTTTGCTGTAGACAAATACCATACGGATTGAAATTCTGCATGCTGAAGGGGTGTGTGGCTGTGTATAGCGAGAAAAGGATTTGTACAGCAGTTGTGCTCTGCAGAGCTAGGCTATCCCAGAAGATGCTTAGCCATCTTTAGTGTTCAGAATTAGCTTGAATATCAACACAAGCAAGCTGTGCTGTGTGCGTATGCTCAGTGTGACAGTCTTCTCAGCAACTGGTAAACTCTTCAGGTAACATGGGCCAGAATTTGTATCTAGTTTAGTATGAAAACATCGACAGTTTATAATCTGTGCCATCTGTTCCTCATCCTGAGCCCTTTTAACTACTCCTGCTAATTTGATGATGAGGTAAGAAGTACGACTGGGGTACTGAGGGGGCTTGTAGCCTTGCCCCTCCTGCAGGAGAGTGAATTGGACGTGCTCTAAGCATTTGGTGGGTTTTGAATCCCAGCATTGACTGCTTTGTGTTCTCTCAGAATTCAGAGATCAATGTGAGGTTCTTTGCCCCTAATCCAGCCCTGGTTCATCATTATCACCTCCTCAAAGTGGCCAGTGCTTTGTTATCAGGAGAGCAAAATCTTACAAGGTGGCCATAATCTCCTCTGAGAGTCAGACAGATATTCTCCCGTGGGTAAGAAAGTGACAGTGACCGAAAGCTCTAGGGGGAAGCAGGCTAGAACAAAGCTGTCCATTGCATCCTTTCATCAAACTGTTAATCTTTCTTTCAAAGACATCACATTTGTTTGGTGACAAAAGCCCCAAAGAAGCTGAATTGAGCCTGAAATCCTGTAGCAAGATTTAGAGGAAGCGTCTTTCATTCAGAGCAGGGAGGGGCGAGAGACTCCTTCTTTTTCTTCCTACCAGCCAATGGGCTCACAGAAGCCCACGAAGGTGACGGATTAATGCAGGGGCTCCCCAGGTAGATGCTACGTGACTCCCGGCACGCTCCAAAAACGTTTCCACAGCGACCAGCTGAACAAGAAATATATAGTGTGATGGGATCCAGCATAAACTTGTGCTTTGGAGGATGCTTTGCCACTCTGAGTGATTTCTAAATTCACTACAGAAGACCCAAAATACAATGATCTGTATTGTAGTTGCCAGAATCCAAAAATAGCGGGGATTTTAATCAGTTTTTCCTACTCCTTTTAAGTTGTCATTGCATATTGTGTTGCTGTTTCCTCTAGTGCACAGCCCCATTCCAAATCTTCATTCTGGATGCTTTCTGTGCAATGTCTGCATCTTAACAACAACAACAAAAAAGTAAAAAGGATTCTAGCTCTATTGTAATTGTCAGGTGAATTTAGGACTAAAGGGTAAACTAACTGGACTATAAGGGAGGCTGCAATTTTATGTGTATTGCTTCTGTGCTAGCTTTTTCCGTGCTTCCCATCCTCTGCTGCTCATTTATGTCTGTGTATTGTCCCTTCTTTTGTGTTGGCATTGCTGGCTGTGCAGACAGATTCCAGCTGGAAAAATAACTTTATTTTTGGCTAGACTATTTTTCAGCCAGATCGTTTCCCTGACCTGGTTCACTAAGCAGTAAATAAGCACTTTTGTGGTCTCTGTGATGGAAGAGTGGTGAGGGGGGGGAATAAGGGTTTGAGGGCAGAGACTGCTTCAACTGGATTAAGCAGCGCTGTTGTCAGATGTCTAAGTATGGCCTGAATTTCACCTAGTACTCGGAGACGCCTGAATACTGTGCATCTGGGCCACCACTGCAATCCCTGAGTCTTCCTTGTCAGCAGGAACAGGTACTTTGTGTGTAAATGAAAGGCCCAGGCCTGTCTTAATCATTTTTGCTGCAGAGGCATCCCCAGTGCGAGAGAATAATGGAGAGAAAAAGTCTCTGAAGAAAGATCACTTTACTTTGAGGACTGGGCATGGATGTATCTATGTGTGAAAGACATGGCAGGCATTAGGACCAAGCAAGAGCCGCTTGGCAGCATCTGAATGTTTGTAAGCTGTGCTTTCCTGGCTCTGGTGGCTTTTAAAAATAGCACCGAACCTGCAACCAGTCTGTGTTTTTATTTAATTATTATTAAATAGTTATATGGGGAATTGGAAATATTGACAGCAGTGTTAACATATGGGGTGCAGGTGGTGTGTCAAGCAAATGAAAGAGGTTTAGTTTGCAGCCAGTAAGTGGCATGAAGGAGTTTGAGCCCCATCTACGAGTGTTTGGATGTGTCCTTATGGTTGGTAGGCTGTGCGTGAAATATCTGTGTGGCGAAATTTGTTGAGAGCCAGAGCGCAGTGACCTTTCCTTACAGCTGCTCTGCCTTGCAATTTGTCTTTGTTCCCTACAGACAGCAAATTAGAAGTAGGAAGCTCTTCCCGGTGTAGGATTTTCTGTTGGAGGGAAATGGAAGCTAAATCCCTCGGGTGTAGTGTAGCTTTGTCAGAGCTAAATGCTTAGGGTCGCGCAGCGGAGCAGTGGCTGCTTTTGCAAAGGGAAACTGTTATGTTGCCCCGCTCTGGGTGTTCATCTTTGTCCTATAACTCAATACTTCACTCTCACTCAGGACTGACTGCAGAAAGATCTGTTATAACCTGCTGTTATGGCAGCATATTGTGTTAATGGTAAGTGCAACCACGCTGCAGCTGCTTTTCCCTTAAGACATTTCCTCCTTTGAAGAGGAATTGATAATGTCACTTTTATGACCTTCTGTGAGCTTTTGCGACGTGGAGCCTCTGTATCAGGCTGTCTAGCTTATAAAGCTGTTTCTTCTCAAACTTGCACTGAAATGAGGCGTTGCTGAATCACCTCCAAAGCAGCAATGTTATGAGAGGTCATACTAAAAGTGGACCAGTTAAGGCAGGAAAGTTCTTCTGCAAACAGCCCTCTTAAAAGGCTTTTGTTTAAAAGCTAATGTCTCACGCACCCTATTGCCTTTGTGAATTACAAGATTCAGCCCAAAGCTGAGACAGACTTGGGGGATGAGACAGGGATTTCTATTGGCGACTGGAAAAGAAGAAGAAGCCGAGAAGGAGGTTGACTTTTGAAATTCAGCCCTGGTGTCCTGGCAGCTGTTGAAGGGCCATAAACAAGGCAGTGGTTTAACACTGGGTGAGCATCAGGATCTTCAAAGCACTTTCTTGTTTGGGAAAGATGTAAGGAACTCCTCAGAATTCCTGCCTGTGTTTGGAGGGGTGGAGGCTGCAGCCTGATCCAAAGAGGGAATAGGAAGCTCCAGATCTTCATCCAGCGGATATTTTTCCCATGCTCTTTCCTCCCACACAGCAGCTCCCTCCCTTCCCTTCTGGAGCAGCAACAGGCAATATTTTCAGCACAGACAGTGCTTGGCTTCCCTAGATTTGCTGGGTGCAGCTTAAGAATTAACTTGCTCTTTTAAAAAATGTATTTTGAAAAATGGAGACCTCACCAGGGCAGTGTTACTATGAGAAATCTCTAGCGTGAGAGCAATGACCTCCAGTTCCCTGCACCTCAGTGAGCTTTGCATGACGAGTGAAGTTAACTCTGCTGCCTGATTTAGGGACAACACAGGCTACAGCTTGCACGTAGATGCAAGTTAAAATCAGTATTTAACTCTAGGAAAGCCAGCTTTTACTTGCTGTCTCCTAGTTCTAGTTGTATTCCCTCCAATGCAATTAATAACTTTTATTCTTTTTTCCTGACAACTTTTATCTAGGTGTCTTGCTGTACCTTACAGAGTGATGCTCTGAGCTTCCCAGTTTCCCAGTAAGAGACATATTGTGGGACACAGGGGCAATGATGAGCACAGGGGCTGCCATGGGATATCATGAGCCAATGTTAGAAAAGTTTTGAACCCAACATCCTGCTTCTGCATTTTTATAATAATACAGACCTACACCTACCTATGCAATGATTTTAGTCCAAGAACCATTTGTAATAGCAGGGAAGTTAAAAAAGAAAAGAAAAAGATAAAAGCAAAATTTAATTTTCATAATTCTCCTCATCTCTTTTTATATAATATTATTAAATGCATTTATAAGGCTTTCTCCTGAAGGAGGAAAGAAAGCACATTCATTTTAAGCTCTTATTTCATACTACTAATTAGCTACTGTTTAAAGTACTTTTAGAGTGATTTATGACATCATTATTTCAAACTCCTACAAGAAAGGTGGGCCTGAAAAAGTGATTGTCTGAAAATGTGATGTCTTCTAAGAAAGCAGACACCAGCATTGTGTATCAAGTGCAGTTTCTGAATCGGGTTTACGTGTTGCAAAAATCTACCCTGGAAAAATATACCAAATAAATCACCTCTGCTAGCTGGGTTAGAAAAATGGCCCCAATGACCTGGTTAGTAAAAGGTGGAAGGTGGCACTGTTGCTGCCGTTTGGCTCTGCAGAATATGGAGTAGCTCTATGACTAATCATCATTTTGTCTGAAAACAGGATCTGAGTGAAAATATTGTAACAGTTTCAGGCTGTTTCTTACAGTTTTTCCTGTCCTCAGCCTATGCTGTGTCGGTCCAGTTGGGATTGCCCTTAAGTAACCTGCTTGTTTTGTTCAGGTCCTCGTTTCACAGGAAGACTTATGCAGCATCAGCAAAACTTTATTGTTCGTATTTGCATAGAACTAGATGCAGAATCCAGGATCAGAAACGAGCTGGAAAATATAACAACTTAATATTCCCCAAAGGTCTCACATTTATGAAATGACAAATCTGAGCCCTTGGAGAATCTGCAGCTTAGACAGACGGTAGGGAAATGAAGCAGCTGCACATCGCAGCCTTCAGAGATTGAGCATAAAGTGTCTTCAGTTAGATCTGTCCATTTCTGCCAGGTGTGAAGGTGCATGGGAAGTTCCTTTGATCAGCAGTTAACTGCTGATGAATACTCTGCAGAGACTGATAAGCCCGTGTGACGCTGGGTAGATGTTCTGAGGAGATTGTGGATCCATGTAGTGTATTGTCCCAGAGCATAGATAAGGGGATTTAAAAATGTTGAACTTTATTGACTCTACCTTCTCTGCAAATCTGTCCAACAAAGAAGTCTGAATCCAGATACAGTTCCTGAGAGCGTTAATATCCCTATTTTCCTTCTCGCCTTTCCCATTTGTCACGCTCCAGGCATTTCTTTTTGTTCTTTGTAAATAGTTTGGGGCAGAGGGTTCATCTGTGTACATGAACATATATATACAAGCTATCACATGTACCCAGGCTGCTGGATGCTTCCAGTATGTTGGGAGGCATTAGCAAACTAGATAATCCCTAAAGGCTTTCACCACCCAGCAAGGCAAGGCACAGTCCTATTCTTGACAGACTTGCTTCTCAGAGGACTGGTCCTAAATCAAAGACAAGGAGAGTTCCTCATTCCATTACCTTTCGGTCAGAGAAACTCTTCCAAATGTTTACAGTCCCTTCTGCAAACCAGTGTGTAAGACAAGAACCACCAGTATTTGGATGAAGGACTTGCAGATCGTTTCTGCAAGTTCAAGCTGCAAGAAGCCTGCACTGAAAGCAAAGTCAGTTCAGTGTTCAAAGGAGAAATAGAGAAAGTTATTTGTAACAATTGCATTCAGACCTATTTGCTTGCCGCTTGTTGCTCAACAGCCCTACGCGTAGTCTAGCTACTGCCAATGTAAATGGCAGCAAATGCTGAAAACTTGTAGAGGCAAAGTTCAAGAAACTGTTTGAAAGCTTGTCCTTTGACAGCAGATGGCTGTACTGCTTCAGCCACTGGATGATCTTGCCTTCTAGTGAAGTGTTCTTCACCTGGGTTTCCATGCTACTCAAGTACTGAAGAACATGCAGACTCAAGAGAGACTCAGTCAGAATATGTAATCCCAGTGGCTGAACGATAATATGTGGTTTTACTCCAGGTACGACAATGATCCAGTCCAGTTTGTGTAGATATGAGTGGCACTGGAGAGACTGCTTGGGAGATGGGGGTTGCCTTGTACGTGAAACCACTGCTTGTGAAGACACCAGCTCATGTTTTAACTAGGACCTGCACAAAGAATATCACAGTGCAGGGAAGGTGAAAAGATGCCATACACCTATACTGATCCTGCCCAATTAAGTAGTGCTTTGCTTTACTGCTGTTCCAGCTGTTTGTCTTCAGTGGAAACATGGAGATGAGTCAGATGTAAGATCTCCACAGCAGAAATCTCCTGAGTCTTTAAAGACTGTGAATGTCTCTTTTGTACTTCTGACCTGCAGACAGTCACTGGACTGTCACAGAAGGTCACTATTCTTGCTCTTCATTTAGTTCCATGTTTGCACATAACTGAAGAGGGTACTTTGAAAGATAACACATCAAAGATGATGCAGGACTTATGTTGTGCATATTGCGGTATAACAAACCTATGGAACTTGCTAATGAAGGAGGGGAAACAAGGGTGTCCAAGAAACTTTTGAAAAGTATAGAAATACAGAGGAAAAGACAAGTGAGCAGCACAACTTGTGACACCTGGTTTTACAGGGCTTTGAACTGTGATGTTCCTTTCTGATTCTGCAGATGCCATTATATACATTTCCCCTCAACTTTCCTCCTCCCTCAAGCCCTCAACTACTGTAGTTTGCCATGAACTGCATATGAGACTACGTGTACTGAAAGCGAGCGTGCAAACACTGATTGCCCAGGTAGCTGTTGCCTCTTGGCTGCCAGGCAATCCAAACTCGCAGCTGCTGGCAGGCCAAACAAATAGCTGCAGAAGCTGCAGTCAACCCCTGGCCCGTGTTTGTGAAGACCTGTTGTAAGAACTCGCGGTGTTAAAGCCCTTCAGCCCTTTGTCGGATGTGACTAAAATTGGCCAGGAGTCAGAAGTTAGCGTGAGGGGGAGGACTGGCAGCTGACAGCAATTGCAGAAGCCCTTCCCCAGGCTAACCATGACATGAGTAAGCATGAGTCATAGCATAAATTGATGAGCCTAAAATTATCTACAAGGATGAATACTGTGTAACTGGCCCAACACATTATGGGCCTTCTGCTTACTCTGGAAGTGGCAGATTTTGGCTTTGGGTGCAGACAGGCTGAACGCTTGACTCTAGGCCAGTAGTAGCCTGACAGCTCCAACTGCATTTTTTTTTCATTTGGGCCTGCTGCTTTTGCTTTTTTGATGGAGATTCAGCAGGAACCTTCTTGCTTATATCGTAGCCTCTAAGTATTACTGATTTGGTGCCCTCCAGCAATGAATCCAACCTGATGCTCCAGCCCCCTCCCCTCCGGCATTGTTCCCAGGCTGTCGTGTCAGGCGCAAAACAAATACTCAGTGGCTCAGAGCTCCTTGCATCCAGGAGAAATTGCATTTTCGCATTGGCTCCAAATCTCCTCTGCAGAGCCAAAGCAAAATTAATGCGGAAACTAATCCCTTTGCCCCTACCACGCACATTCTCTTCAATGGTGGAGCCAAGAAAGACTGAAGAGAATTAACCTTTTCTGTCAATTTCTCTGAGACAGGAGATACCCCGCTTTTCAGTTTCTCTTCTTTTTCTTTCCCAGTTGCTGCATCAGGCAAGCCAGTCTTCCCTTGAGCAGGAAAGTGCCTTCTTCCTTTTCCCACTACTAATGCTATGAGTTTATTTTAAGAAGAAATTTCATACCTATGCAGGATTTCTATAGCTAGTCTTGGCTCTCTATAGCTATTAGCTAGACCAAGTAGGTGGCAGAGCTTGTTAGAGTAACTGCTGCCCACTCAGAAGCTGCCAAGAATAGCTGTAGTCTCTCCTAGGGATCAAATATCCAAGTCTGGAGCTCCAAGGGTCCCTTCCTGTGACGCATGTGACATTACCATCATAGCCATGGGAATATGCTACTGTGTGAAACTAGACAAACATCTGGGAACGAAGGCAGTCTGTAATGCCAGACTGACAAAAGAAAAAAGGGAAGTCAGGGAGACAGAAACCTTGATGCCCTCTTTTCAGCTGTCACAGATTCCAGTGCAGCCTTGTGCACTGTTAACTGGTCAGGCAGAACCCACCACAATCTTTCTCCAGGCTTAGGGACACCTTGCTCCAGGAATGCTGCCTCTTTCTCCTTTGCAGTTACTCATTAGCACATGTTCCTGCACAGGCTCCTGGACTGTCCAGCAAGAGAAGGGAGGTGCTGTGGTGGTGCTGCGGAGCCTGCTATGGCTGGGACTGACGTTCTACCATGTCCCAATGACCAAGCAATATGGCTATGTCTACTTTGGCACTGGCGAGAAGAACTTAGATCTGCCCTTCATGCTGTGATTCTCCTGTGTGCAATGAAGACTTGACAACATTTAGATTTTGTACTTAGGAGATTTTTGTTTACTGCTTGTTCTAATAAATGTGTGAAACCTCTGCACTTTGAGCAGGATTCTTTTGTGCCTGGACTCTGGCTCTGATTCTTTTCCTAAGACTTCACTATGTGCAATCATCCCTCAGCTCCAGATTGAATTCCCTGTAATGTGTCCTGCAGGTCCTTTAGATAGTAACAAATGAAGCCCAGGCCATCTGTCTGATTACAAAGGCACCATGCTCACACAAAAACTCTTTTGGAGACAACACAAATGAGTGCCTGCTGTCACCCATGAATGACAAACAAAAATAGTTTTGCCTTGCAGTCGGAGTAGAAAGCTGATGCTTACTGTAAGGCATCTCTACTAAACCCTCAACTCCAGAAAGGCATACTGATGAGAGCATTTTTTTTTTTTCCAAATGTTAGGTTTCACCAAAGTTAGAGGGGTCTTTCCAGCTGTAGGCATTAAACTGTAGAAAAAAATGAACTGTGGGCATCATGTGGTGCTTATTCAGGTTCATCACAAGGCAACTGTTTAATCCAGTGACTTTTCCATTAGAAAAACTCACTGAGCAGAGCTATCTGGGCTAGAAGACATAGTAACTTCTGCACGTAGAAGAAAGAAAAATCTTTTCCTTTCTGAAGGGCTGTTCGTTTCAAAGCTTCATAAAATGGAGACGGTCAGCCAGAGATTTTATCTCCGTAGTTAATGAAGTCTTGGCTCTGTCTCCCAAAGCAAAAAGATCTTGGCCAGCTCCAGGAGCTGAATGCAGGGCTTCCATTTCACAAAGTAAGGCTAAAGAGAACCATTATAATCTAATTTGATTTCCTGGGTAATAGGGTTTATCCTTACCCTTCGCTTCTGTCCATGCCGATAGGTATTAGCGTATGATTCTGATGAAAGCGGTAAATAAGGTTAAGCGGCACAGTAGTACATACAAAAGCTGTGTTCATTTGTAGCCCCCAGAAAAATGTCACAGAAGTGGAACCAAAGCGATAATAACCCTGATAAATGTAACGAGCCTTTCATACCAGGCCCATAAGCAGCGCTTCTCAAGCAGCAGTGGTCAGTAGGTGGAAGGTGCATACGTGCACTGTACAGGGAGAGAAATGGTGTCACCTTTTAGTTAGAGGATGGAAAATGATGCACATCTCTCAGTCCCAAACTCTCCCAGGAAGCAGCCATAGCAGTGACATGGAAGGCTTGTAGCAACTGTATTTGCAAGGGGAAAGAACAGGCCAAGTCACCAAGGATGTCAACATTCTGTATTTGCTAGATCCGGGAGTGAAGCACAAGCCAGAAATCCTTAAGGGGACATGTAATATGCACACATGCCAGTCTGCCACTGCCACATGTGTTCTGCTGCAAATTATAGGTAGTACAGATTATAAAAAAAATAATTTCAGTAGTCACTAACAATTTCTGTTACTGCAGGAGATATTTTTCTTCCATCAGTGTCACAGGTACAAAAACCCAAATGAGGCAAATCTGAGTTGAAACACACATTAATGGGGAATCACCATTCATTACTGGAAAAAGAAGGAAAAATCCTTTTCCAAACCCAGTTGTGGACCATAATGAAACAGAGGCCTTCAGATCCTTTCTGGCTTTGAGGTAGAAGTCTTTGCCCCCTGCTTTCTCCAAATAATTCTGCGCACTGAAGTTTGGTTTGCTGAACCTTGTGTTCTCCTAGAGGAGCAGATCGCAGATCATTCACTGGAGACAATATAGAGTACTAATGACAGTTTTGGAATAATGAAATTGGAGACATTGACAAACTTGCAAAAAAAAAAAGCAGAACAGTGGAAAACAGTTGTGCTTACTTAGTATGCCAGTTCTGGCCACTAATGGTTTAAATAGAGAGGCTTGTGTGTATATTTGACATTATCCTTCAGCAAAGGGTGTCCGACTGGCATGGGTACTTTGCACCACTTAGGGCCCCTCTTCCAGATGGGCTTTGCAGATTTGACGGACCAGCGGGTCAGATACCTGTCAAAACAACACAAACGCATTGCAGTTTGAGACTGTTCAGTGAGAAAAGGTTCTGACTGAAGCAGAAGCAGGCACTGTATGTAGCCTTTGCCTCCCCACATGCCTCTTTATAAAAGGGATAATTGTTAGCAGAGCCCCCTTAATTCAGGAGGTATCTCGGGAAAGGAATTTTTGTTTGGCTTGGAACTTCTAAGCTGTGCCTCTGTACTGAACCCACTGCTACCTGCTTGACTTCCAGTCTCCCAAAACAAATCAGGTGTAGTCTCAAGGCTGCCGGCAAGTTGTCCACCTGTGGCTAAACTGGAGCGCCAAATCCCTTCATTGCAACCATGTCCAAGACTGAATGCATCCAGCCTCTATGGCAGGTGTTACTTCAACAGCTGGCCTCAATAAGGCAAACTAATTACAAAGGCTAAACTCTGTGAGAAATAGTGTCTCTGAAACAGGATTTGTTTTCTCTCAGTGGGTAATTGGTAAGTTCTTCTGCATGGGATGGGTTTCTGGCCTAGTCTTGTATTTTCAGATGTCCAAATTTGCTTTAGTATTCTCTGTATATCTCTCTATTGTAGCTTGCTGGTGCAGGAAGTCAGAACCTACAATATAAGAGGTACTAGAATGGAATTATCATCACAACTACAAACCTCTGTGAAGAGCAACGTGTGGCAAATATCCTCTGCTTTTTAACATTTGAAGTTTTAGACTTGGCTTTGCAAACAGGCAGGGGATTTCAGATCCAGAATCAGTTACTGGAAATCTTACCCTGTGGCTGGGTGGCCCTGGAGTTTTGTTAGGCTTTAAATCTTTTGCTACCAGTAGAGAAGGGAATAGAGGTCCTTAGAGAAAGAGGAGTCTTTTCAGACAATAAAGATTCAAAGTAAAACCCTAGCATAATCTGCACAAACAATGCTCCAACAAATTAGAATTTGGAACAGACTGATAAACTTTGTCCAGCGATGTTTGCATGCCTCTGTTGAGTAATCCCATGGTCTTAATATAACCTCAATCAGTCATCCTCTCCCCAAACAGCTTTGTTACCTTCTATTTGCATCGTGCAAATTTGAGATATTAAGAACTTTGGACAGAGACCATGTAATGCATTTGTCTGAAGGCATTTGGCACATTCCTGAGAACTACAAAGCAAGCTTGCTATGCCAGGCAGCTATAGAGTATATAACAGCAGTCCGTTTTCCTAGCGCTTTTCTTTCGCAGCAATCCCAAACAGCATAAAGTGAAAAAATAATCACATTTGGAGGTTCGTGCCACTAACATGAAGCCACTTTCAAAATGCTTTACTTTCGCTTTGATGAGTTTATGATAGTTAAGACATCTAGAAGCAACAAGCAAGAGGGATTTGGGAGACGGTGCAGAGCAAGATCCAGCCACTTTTTTCTCCTGTGTGTGCATTAAATTGGTCTCTTCTGACCTTTAATGTTATGCTAGTGCATTAGTGGAATCCCTTACATAACAGCATCAGGACAGGAAGTAGGAGAGACTCTCCTGTCTCTAATTTCCATGCAAAGGGAGTTCAGAGAGTCCAAACACAGGTCCACAGTTCAGAATCTGGCAAAGAACTGTGGCAAAGCAGCTCCTTTGGGAGAAGCTGTAGGGGTATTTGATGGGCACACAAGGTCAAGTCCTTCTTTTCACATTCCCTTTGCTGCAGGGGAGGTCTGTAGCACAAGTTTTGATATTGCAAGACTGTGCTTACAGCGAAGGAGGAAAAAAAAATCCCAAACTGTTTTAATGCAGCAGTTCTGGTCACGTGTCCACATGATTACGGGAAAGTGCTCCCGTGATAATAAATGATCTCACTGGGAGAGGAGTGAATGTGTGAATGTGAGATACACATCAATGCTGTGTGCAGGTTTAGACAGACAGTGGCTTTTTAAGAAATCCCTCTGTTTCTGTGTGGGGGCTGGAAGTGCACACCCCAATTCTGCATAGGAAGGAGGATTTAGTAATGGCCTGATTTTAAAGCTTTTGTTATTTCTCTTTTGAGCAGGTCTAATCCAGCCCTCTGGTCCAGGCTTTTGGCTTCCTTTGGGGACTGCAGGCTGGGGCTTTTCATTGTTAGCTGAAACAGACATTTGGACGCTTTCCCTTCCTGGAGCACATTTGCTTTTAGCGCTTTTAATACTTGCTTTGTCCCAAACTCAAACTTGTCCTATTTTGTTTGCTGCCTTTTTTTTTTTTTTTTTTACCTTGATTCAGCAGTGGCAAAAGCCTGATGCCTGGGAGCAGCCACTCTACAAAGTTCCTTTTCCTCTTTGACTAACCCCAGTTCCTACTGTTTCACAAAATTTTTTTTTTCTTTTCCTGAGAGTAAGGACAATCCACAAAACTCACAGGCGAGAGCTTCAAAGCCCAGCACAGAGGACTTTTCTGCATTTAAGGTAGCATACCCGCTTTTCTAGCCAAGTCACCCAACTTTCCATTGTATCCAACCACACAGTTTGTCTTGAGGAGTTTTTACAATAATGTACAAACACACACTGGCAGATGGTCTGAATTTTCTCAACTAGTTGAGGGTTGTCAGGACAGAGGCTCCACATGGATGCCAAATGCAGCTGGTCCGCAGCCTCCTAACCTGTTATCTCAGTGTGCAAAGCTCTCACCCTGGACAAAGCGGGACAGAACTGCTGATTTGGGGACTGGCAACTCACCACGGGGCTCTGCTTGCCCTCTTGAGTACGGTAGGATCCTGGTCAACATCAAGAATCCCTAGACTCCAGCTGCACAAATGACTAGTTTGGATAAAGCACGATGGGAACCCTGACGTGATTCCCCTGATGGGAAAGGCCAGACATAAACAGGATGGAAAGAACTGCGGTTAGTCACCTGCAGTCCTTGCACTCGCCTAAAATCTCTGTAGCACATGGAAGTCTGTTTCCGTGGATTTTATTCAGTGAGCAGGCCTTCCCACTCAGAGGCTGCCGCTAAACACCTAGGAGTAGGCACAGGGCTTCCATGTGCTGGGGAAGGGAAATGACCTACCCATGGGGCAACTAGTCCTGCACGCAGCCCAAGCAAAGGCCATGTTGGTGCAGTTCAAGGCTGAACTTCTGAACCCTCACAGAACTTTTTCAATCTGTCTGTTGTTTGGATTAAGAGCAGAAGGCAGAGGGCTACAGCCTGCAGGAAGCACTCGATCAAAGTGCTGGCAAGACTGCTTCCTCCCTGCCACATCCCTTCCCATGACACCTCTTGGCTTTGCTCACCTGCAGCCACTCTGGCTCTTTGCTTTTGAATTTGTGTGCTACGCACAGCACAGTTCCATCCAGATGAGAGAAACCACATGCTGCTGGAGTGACATGCTGATAGCAGTGAAACCAGATTCTGCTTCCAGGGATGAAAGGTGTCCACAGAGCCTGAGAACTTTGTAACTCACGAGAAATTCACATGGAACCTGCCTCTTTCCTAACACATAGCAACTTCTTCAGTTCAGGTGATGGAGGAGGGATTGACTTGGATATTATCTGTGCCAAGTTCTGTTCTTCCAGTAGAAAGTTGAAAATGGAGTGGCAGCTGAGCACTCAAAATCATGCACTCCATGATGTACAGCACCTCTTGCTCACAGAGCCCAGACACAGGGAACCTGTGACATCCCTCAGACCTTTTGGAAAGGGAACAACTTCACTATTGTGCTTTAACCAATACTTTGGACCTGCCAAAAGAAAATCAGTGCTATATTCATATTATGACAGCATCTAGATGCTGGCCTGAACTGACTGACTGTTCTGGACAGAGTGTTAGTCCACGCTATCCATGCAACAACCTTCATGCTGGAAAGAAAACTGCTGAGCTATTCAGGTTTCCATTCCTGAAAGCAAGCATAGAAGTTTGACCCGCAGCTGTGCTTGACAGTTTCCCAAATCGTTCTGGTGTGTGGTGGCGTTACACACACGGCTTTGGAATACGAGAACAGTCTGTCACTCTGCATGGTGCTGGTGAAATCCCTGAGAACTTCCTTGGCCTCATGGGCTAGTGAAAATATTTTGTTTCTGTAGCACTTAACTGGAACATGCCAGGCTGAAGCACAAACGGATGCAGAAATAACAGCAGGAAGTTATGAAAGGGAGAATTCAGGCTGAGGATGAGGGAACAATCCTTGGCTGCAAGGCAAATTTGCTTGTGGAATCATCCCTTGGAAACACTGAAAGCCCCAGACTGGGCCAAACATGAGAAAATTAACTGTAGGGAGTAATTCTGCATTGACAGGGGTAAACTTCATTGTTTTTCCACGTCCAAGTTCTGCAGACAAGTGATATGAAAGAGAGGGGGAGGACGGTAGACTCAAGAGCTTAAGGACAGCATGGGTACTCCAATAGCCATATTGCTGCAAAAGCATCCGTAACTAGTAAAGCAGTTAAGTGATAACATTCATGAGCTATTGCTGTCAAAAACAGATCAGGCAGAAAGCAAGAAGGCAAAGAACTGAAGTCCAAGAAATGAAAAATACCATATTAAGTCGCACCTAGACAGTGTCCCAACTGCAGGGGGAAGAAAAGAGAGCTGTGGAGGGCTCCCCAGTTGAATTCTGACCACAAGGTGTTCTCACATGTTTCCTACCACCCCCATGACCACAGTTTGGCTCAATCTGGCCTTTTCACTTTCATGTTATACCTTCTTCTGCAGTTCCCAATCTCCTCCTCTACATTACATTACATGCTGGATGGGTGATCCTATAGTGTGCTAGACAGCTGAATGACCAAGAACCAGGCAGGATCTGCAGCCCACAACTTCCCAAAGCATTCTGCTCTGCCTCTTGCAATCCAGTAGCAGAAACAGGATCAGTAGCAGTGGTTTTATTGTGTCTCCATTGTGTGAACTTTGGACATTCCCTTCTACGTGCCCCAGATTTAACCACCTCAGAAAATACAGCAGGGATTCTGCTTTTTGGAAAACATCAAGTAAGCACCAGAAGAGCACCTTCTGGAGGGGCAGAGAAGGCAGAAGGGTTCTGGATGATAAATCCATACTTTGCATCACTCGGTCAACAGCAAGGCAGCACCCCTGACCCTTGTTAAAACAAGGCAGGTTGCTGATGGTTCCATATGGTGGAATGTTACATTTTAATCTCCACAGGTGATAGCTGGTGCATGCCAGACACTTTGTATTTGAAGCAGGCTCACTTTAAGCAAGGTGACCCTCACACAGCCTAAACATTCTGGCCAAGATAGCCACAAGTACAGTCAAGGAAAAGCTGAGGAGCAGCTTTTCTGGTGCTCTCAAAAGTATACATTAACACAACTCCTTAGCCCTTCTTTACGTACTTCCTTAGCACTTTTGCCCAGGAGCCATAGAGCTCCTCCTATGCAGCTGGCCTGTACATCACCTCAGGGGCAAAGGGCAGAGACAAAGCAGCTTTTCATCAGGCTGATTTGTCCCTCTTCTGGCAGCAGATGAAGCTGCTCTCAAAAAATACTGACACAACCTTGGAAGAAGCCTGACCAAAGGGAGCATCAACCAGAACTTTGTAAGACTGGAGAGAAATGAAAGGGATTGCTCATCCAAATGGAGTAAGCAGCCAGGTTTCTGCCAGGCAGGGGTTGCTGCTCTGAGTCTACTGAACATCCACAAAGTCTACACACAGTAAGCAAATGCTTAGGTCTGTATTATGGTAGGGGTGCTGGGCTCCCGCTCCCACTCCCACTTCAAGTTACACTCCCCAGAATCAATCTTCTTTGATCTCAGGAGGTATGAGTGGAATCAATCCCTAAGGTTCTCTTAGGCTTTCTTTTCAGTCCTATCACTCTAGCAGCTGATGGTGTAGACTAATGTCAAGAGCTTTACCATCAGAAAAACATTCTTCCACTCAGTGTAAGATTTTCTGTCCTCAGATGGCAGTTCTCATGGAAGTATGTGGGGTAACATCTGGAGTAGAGAATGACTTCTCAGAAGTCCCTCCTCTAAAAAGAGTGAAAGATTTCTCAATTCAGAGTGAAGAGTTAGACAACAGACTGCTTACAGGGGGGCAATGAGAGGAATTTCAGGGCAGAAGGGGTGAGCACACAAAAGTACAGATAAGAGAGAAATGCTGTCCTTCAGCAGGGCAAAGCTTATTACTATACACCTCTTGTGCTCTGTCTATTCTTTTCATTTTGCAACTTCCTATTTTAGAACAGTGTAGCAGGAACTGTGTCTTCTGTATGCTAAGCTTTCTTCCATGTGCAATGCAAGCTCCTGATGGCAACAGAGTAAGTGGAGATGAGCACCAAGGAGAGACAGCAGGAATGGAGGACACGTAACTGGGAATGGACTAAATTCTCAGTTTACTGGATACTACTAGCCCACCTGTGAGAACTACCCATCTCAGCTTCCAGCCCTGATGCAAGTTTGTCTCCATCTGTTTGCTGGCTTGTTTCCGCATGACTACTTTCTTTTGACCAAGGAGGACCACACTGCTGAAGAGCCAAGAAAGTGATGCCTCTTTCACCTTTCACCATCAATGCACAGCAATGGGCAAGCTGCTGTGCCAGGATCCCTGGTTACTTCACAGATCAGGTTAAAGGTCCCTCAAGCAGCTGATGGCAATTCCATAGCTCCAGCATCTACAACATGCGCGCTTCAGTCTGCTTCTGAAGTGTGGCTGGTGAGGGTTACTTTGGTGGGGATGGGGTGCAGAAAAGCGTATTTCAACATCACACTCAGAGTAGACCCACTGGTGGAGGATGGAAAAAAGCCATCACTGCAGGCAGAGCTGTAGAGCACAAGGACTGGTTTACACTGATGTTATGGACTGTACATTACCTGTGTTCTTGTCTTGGAAGACATTTAACAAGGGACCCAAGCATATTATGAAGCACCTCAGTTTCTCTGCACTGGCATTCCCAGGGCTACAGCAGCAGTGCAAAAAGGCACTGTTACCTCTCATTTAAGCAGGCAGGTGAAGACGACTAGAGCAGCGAATACAGTGATCTCAAGAAAAGATGAAGCTCGAGGATTTGGAAAACATCACTTAACTGTGTGATGTACTGTCTGCTATGACAGGTTCTCTGTACATCCTGTTCATCCCTTCATAGACTGATACTTAAAAATCCAGCAAACACAAACGCAGTGAAAGGACAGACTAAGTTAGCGCACAGCCCTGATATTACACACTAGACAGGATTAGAGGATGATCTGTTGTGTTCTTATGGCACTGAACAAGGCAGCTTGTTCCACTCAAAAGTCCCAGCCCAATTCTGCCCCTGTCTTCCCCTGCCAGCTCACTTGCATTTGGCAGCACCACTGGTTGAGCGCTTCCCAAATTACTACAGACTTACATAAAGCTTCAGAAACAAGTACAGGGGCAAAGAAAAGGTAAGCTTGAACAATTCATTTTTGTGGGAAACTTGTGATAAGAGCTCTGGCTTCATTCCTAAATTAAGTACTGGTCGCATGTCTTCAGCATGCGGGTACCCTTCAGTCCTCCCTTCAGGCTAGAGGAAGGAAGCAATTTATCTCTCTTGCCTTATGTGGTGCCAGCCACTGTTCCAGAGAGCAATGCAGGAAGCACAGGTGGAGGTACACACAGTCAGAACTCTCACAGAAGTACAATGGCCAAGATTTCACATGGCTCCAACACACAGAGCTTTCCCCTTCCAGCAGGCTGAGAAGATAATACTGTGAAGGATCAAGGGAGCACTCCTGAAGTACCCCTGCACACTATCCTGGCTCTGGACTCACTTGTTTAGTTCCAGCCCCACTACCACAACTTTCAATCTGACTTCTTTATTTCATTCTCTTGTCTCCACCCAGAACCCAAAATCTGCTATTTCAGTGCTGTTCCACCTCCTCAGGAATAGCTCTGCTCTCTTTTTCTAAACTCTGCTTCCACCCTGCTACGTTCCCTTGGTGAGAGGAGAAAAACAAGGGTGGTGTAGGGAGGGAATAAGCAATGCAATAGGAAGGGCTTGGGTACTAATCTGCGATTTAGATCTCTTAATTTTAGAGCTGTAGCACACCTACTTTCATGTAGAATGTATCCGAAGGTATCTGTTCTTTGTTCTCCCTAAAAATCTATGGAACAATTTATATGTATTGAGGCATTAGATCTGGAGTCCTGGTGTGTTTCCAGCGAGATATAGGATTTACCATTTCCTGTCTCAACCTGCTATGCAGAGTTGCTATGTGAATGCTGACTAGATAATGTGCTCCACCCCACAGCTGCTAGTTAGACACAGCTACTAAAGAATCCCAAAGACTTGTAAGACATAGGAAGGAAGCCATTTTCAGAATTGTACCTGATGGCTACAGGGCTGCATCAAATGTAGAATGCTCTAATTTGATCCTCACGGATACCAAGCATGCAGCCTGCCAGTATCAAAGCGGTTATTTCCAAGAACTTGCCTCAAATCTCCACTGCAGAGTCAGACCCGAAATGCAGGAGTGTTTGGCCGCCCCCAGCCCTGCAGCCTAAGCTCTCCCAGCAACAGCCCCATGGCCTCTGGTAACCCCACGGCTTGCTAATGCGAGGTTCATAAACCGCTCTGACATCCCCATGGAAACAGAGTGTGAGGTCATAAACAGGGGATTAGCACCTCCGAGCGCCCAGCACAGTGCAGGAGGCGGCTGCAGGCTTTTCCTTCGCCCACCAAAGGCCAGGGGCCACTCAGGCCAGGGAGGGGGAAGAGACCCTGTTGAACAGGAAGGGCAAGCTGAGGGCGAATCGCTGGCTGGGGGAAATGGGGCTAGGGGAGAGAGGAACAGGCTTGTGATGGGCCCTTGCTGGCTGCTCAGTCCCCTGCTCACTTTTGGTACTCCTCCTGGGCACTCTCCTGTTGGGGGGCAGGCACCAAAAGGCTAAGAAAGAAGGGACTGCTCAGCCTGGAGACTGAGGGAGGGTCTTAACAATGTTTATAAATACCTGAAGGCAAGGAGTGAAGAGGTTCTTCCCAGTGGTGCCCAGTGACAGGACAAGAGGCAATGGGAACAAATTAAAACACAAGAAATTCTGTCTGAATGTAAGAAAACACTGTGGGTGGTTCTCTGAAACAAGCTGCCCAGAGAAACCGTGTAAGGTCCATCCTTGGAGATACTCAAAACATAGCCCTGGGTAACCTGCCTGAGCAGGGGGCTTGGACTAGACAATTTTCAGAGACCCCTTCCAACCTTAACTACTCTGTTATGCTACTGCATCTCTGTGGCATCCTCCTGTGACAGCCCTACTGAGTGCTAGTGATGAGGAGGCAAGTGCAGCTGAGGAAGGGAGGACAGACTCTAACATGTTTTAATCCTGTGTGGATAAATGGTTTGAATGAGATCTGGTTTGTCCTTAAAAGACTTGACAGGAGAGTATCATGACAGACCTTCCTGCTTCGAAATGCTGAGTCCTCTTTATAAGCCCTGTTGCCCAAAGCGTATTTTACCCAGTTATAAGGAACTGCTTTTCCTGTTCCAGTCTATTCCTGAAAAAGAGAGATGTGGAAAGACAAGACTATTCACCTGTTGAGCTTGGGTTTCTTGGGAATATGCCCTTCAGGAAGTGGAGGCCTGTGGTTTGGCAACAAACCTGAAACAGAAAAAGAAAAGCATGAGAATATTTTGCTGTGCCTCCTTGCCTCTATAGCATCCAAAAGTTACGTTACACTTTGTAAGCCAGGCAACCCATGTCCCTGCTGGGACAGCACAGCAAAAACTCAAGTACACTCATTGCTGAACCTGCCCACCCACCAAGGAGAAGCTAAGAGGTTCTGCTGTACACACCAAAGACACAGCCACTTGGTTTCACCGAAGAGGCTTTTTGAGAGGACAGAGGGCACTGTTGTCCAATTAGATTCCATCTCCAGATGAAAATCTGACTATTAAAATTCTCAGTCCATTTAACTTGGATACAACTCATGAACCAGGCATAAAGATCAGCAAAATACTTTGTCAAACCTGGGTTCCACTCCCAGGGAAAGCAAAAAAGTCTTCACATGGCAGATGGCAGGTGCATGTTATTAACAGGGTAGGTCAAGTTTATGCTAAATCAAGTAATTTCAGAAGCCGGTATTTAATCATCAGTTACTAGAGACCGAGACACTTCCCAGATCTTTCTGCAACAGTAGACTCATCTACAGGGATAAGCATCTCCTGCCAAGGCAGGAGCCAAGACATATATAAAGCAGAATAAGTAGTCTCTGGTCCATCATCCTGTCCCAGCATTAGAACCATAATGAGTTTGCTGGGTGACCGGCCAACAACATCTCCATGATCTATGCTAATTGGGCAGGACACTCCTCTCAAGGGGTTCTGTGGGTAGCCAACAGTAAGGGCTTGTTCTCAGAAGGAAACTAGGTACCTGCACGGTGAGCCATCTGCACACAGACAGCAACCTTCTTGTGCTCCTCCAAACAGAGGCCTGTGATCCTTCGTGGCAGCATCCCTCCATCAGAACGGATAAACTGACTCAGCAGCAAGACGTCCTGAGGGAGCAAGAGAAGGGCAAAACCATCAGTGCTACGGCTACTTTAACTGCTGTGATTCTTAGGTGTCGTGCTGACCCTCGCGCTGTGTACAGAACTCAAAAGAAAACAATGATTCCTTCCTGTGCATTTTGGCTGCAGCTTGACAACAAGTGGCTTTTGCTTGCTGTCACTCTGCCTGCCAGCTTAGCTCAGTAAGGTCACTCAGATGGTCTGAGTCTTCCTCTGACTTCACTAGTGTAAACACATGATGTCAGCTCCAATCCCTGCTACTTCACTGTCGCTTGCTCCAAGATTTTAGCTAAGATAATGTGTCCTAGGTACTCAGACACAGTTACACAAGACCTGCAGATGGACAGTGTTTACACAACTTGAAATGCCACCACAGCTGCTATCCTAAAGGTCACAGATATGTTAGATCACCTCTGGCCCCCTCCTTGTTCCCTCAGAGCATGATTGTTCTCTGCTATCTACTCCTCAAATTTTATCCAGTTTCCCATGGTGGAACTTCCCTCTTGTCTCTCTGGAGGAGTGGAGAGCAGGGAAATGGTCCAAGATCTTGCACGAAGAAGCTTATTGTAAGAAAAGAACATGTGCTAATGAGAAAGACCTATTAGGATAAATTGCTGTCTTCAGTCCTTTGTGTGTGTATGAGGTGGGGCTGTTACAGCCACACTGGATGGAAGGAGCACTCAGAGCATGCTGAGGGTTTGCCTGTGATTCAAGAATCATTTAGATTACACTGCTGTTGACCTTTCCAATAAAAAGCTCTAGAAATGTAAAGCATTCTTAATAAAAACAAAATTAAGGGGATCTCTAGGATCAGATAGTATCACGGAGCTGGGATGACAAATTTTTAAACACAGCAGCAACAGCTGTTGCATGAATGTCCCATTAACTGTACACAGCACAACAGCCCAGTACTTGGATACGTGCTCTCTGTTTCCACACATAGCACCACTGCAAATGTACCCCTCAGGGCAATATAGGCAGGCCCCCTTGACATGCTGACGTGAGCATAAGTTGGCCCAAAGGGCCTCTGGAGGCTCTGTGCTTGTTTTTTTCCCTCATCTGTTGATTGTTGCTGGTTGAGAGTTTACTTCTCCACCGCTGTTGTAAACACGTTCATAGTTGGGGTAGCTGGACCACGTGGAGGGTGCCTGCAGGCTGGAAGGGACCTGCCAGTGAGCGCCCCGTCAGAACAAGAATTCAAACCAGGTACGTCAGCACTGTACAACCCCCTCTGTCTAGGGCAACAGGCGAGAACAAAGAGTACTTGTTGTTTTTCACATTGGGTGACCCTGACTCTGCCTGTTGTTCACAGATTTGCAGACCTGCTCCCACTCCCTCCATCTTTGCTCTTTTACAAAGAGCTCCCTGGAGCATTCCTAGCTTCATTTACCGCCCTTGCAAAAGCGAACAAGTGAATATAAAATGCATATTCAGAAAACCTAGCTATCTAGGAATTACACATCCAGCAGCTCAGCTCTAAAGGAGGCTGCTGGAATTCAGTATGGTAACCAGCCATTTCTGGTAATGGCTGATTCAGAGAGATGTTGTCATACAAGTGTTACAGTCAAAGTTTTGAGTTTTTCTGTTTGTTTTGTGGTTTGTTTTTGTCCTTCCTCCTTCCCCACCTTCAACCTCACCATCATTATCATCACGACACACAATTTCCCTCTTCCCTTATCTGGCTTGCTTTCTACCTCCGCTTGTCTACAATTACGTGTTGAGACTGATGTTCAGATCCAGTTCCTTTGAAAACACAGCAGGTTGGGCAACTTCTCACTGACAGAAAATGACTTATCAACTGGCATACAGAGTGAAGTGGTATCCAAAAGCACAGCTGAGCAACTAGAATCAAGCTCCTTGAAGGCCATCTATGGTTAAAACGGAAGTGAAGGGTCCTCAGCCCAGCTAACACATGGCCTTGCCAATGAGAACAGTAACCAAGGGACCAGTTGGTGCCAGCTGCGTTGGTGGAAACTGGACGGAGGCCAGCCGAACAGTCCAAGGGCACCGACTTTTGGCCACTTCTGAAATGCACTGGGTTGAATTCAGGAAACAAGAGCAAGACTCCATCCCTCTTTTTCCTCTTCTTTAGCCAACCAGTTCTCACATCACCAACAGCTCAATTTGCCATTTAGCACAAACATACCACTTCTCTAAGTGAAAAGGGGTTGTCCAGCTCCAAGTGCCTAGAAAGAGAAAAAACTTTCTAGACGTTTCTACTAGCCTGCTGCGTTACTCTGCGGGGAAGAGGAAAAAGGGAGCTGATGGCAAGTTTGAGGCTGTTCCAGTCTTTGCAGCCGCAAAAGCCTAAGTAGGCCACAGGCTCTTGTGAAGGGTGTGTGTGGTCCAAGTGATTTCTCGTATTACCACCACGCCTCATGGAGTCACAGGCTTGTTATCAAGTGTTTCCATGTAAAGGGGGGAGGTGGGAAGCAAAGCAAAATAGTCTTTCTTTTTTTCCCCTGTGGAAAAAGAATCAGGAAAATCTGTTCTCTGTTATCATCTCTGACCAACAGTGTCACCAACTGACCAACACCCTTGTGTGGCCATCATTTTTCAACTGAAATCATCTATGTCTGTGCTGTAGCTCTAAATTACGCTCACGCTGTTTATCTTAAAATGCTGCAAATGCAACAGAAGGTTTGTCCATTTCTGAAGATCCTCACAGTTAAGAGGCCAGGTGCCTCTCCCAGATTACTCGCACAGATGCATCTTACCACAGGGAGAAAGCAGACAGGTACAGCCAACTTTATGGGCAGCTGTGGAGGGAAGCGAACAAGTATGTGGAGCGGTCAAAGCAAAAAATATGTCTGGCAAGTTCTCATGGTGCCGTCATGTTCCATGAAATTCACATTTTGTGCTAGTGGACAGCCAAGCCTGTAACCACGGATTTGCTTTAATCACTGGACAGCTCCCACGAGGCTGGATCCAGATTCCCACCCCTGTAATCTGCAGCATTTGATGAAAACAACTTGGATTGAATTAATCTAGGGCTAATAGGCAAAGCTTGCAGTTTGGTTTCCCCTAATTGCTGCCAAAGCAAGATGACATATTTACTGCCTACTCAGACTAATGATGTTTGAAGTGGATAAGGGGGAAAACGAAAAACAAGTTTAGCCTTCACCTCTAAAAGGGCTGGATAAACTTGCTTAGCCTTCACCTCTAAAAGGGCTGGATAAAGGGCTGGATAAACGAAACACTATGTACAGCATGTTCTTGTGAATGGATGGCAACCAGAATGCAGAGGCATCTCTGCATTTTAATGTCTGCAGACACATTGAAATGCAGAATATTTGATATGCGATTCATTAAAAACTTTCATTTACCACAAGAAGAGTTCTGTCTGTGTAGCCAAGTTACTACTGGGCTGTATCAGATAAGTTTGCCAGTCGTTATTTCCAGTTATACAAGAGTCTAGCTTTTCCTTTCTCCCTTACTCCTGGGAGCTATACACCATTCTCCAGGCATTTCATAACAGCATTGCAGGTTTCAATCCAGTTGCATCCTGACAATGACCAAACAAATTTTTTTTTATCTCCAATGGATACGAAAAAAAAAATCAACTGAGGTCTAAGTTTCAATGGACAGACAGACACAGACCACAAATTGGAGGGATTTATACCCTAGGCTCTGTTATCCTGAGCCTCAGCAGAGACTAAGAATTGAACTGGCAAAGACAACTACAGCCCTCCACACCACAGCTGAGGCAGGTTGGAATCATGACCTGCTAGTGCTCACAATGCCTGTTCGGTTGATTAATAACTTTGGAGACATTGGTCCCCCAGTTCTCTGACAGCCAAAGTAACTCATTATGCCACTACTTTAGACTGTGCTAGTTGCACATGACAAAAGGAAAGTCCTATGAGGTCATATTACTCAGCTCCCTCGGGGGCTAATTCAACACTTCCCTTTTCATAGTGCCTCATTCAGTCCAATTACAAGCATCCCAAGCAAAAAAGCTCACACTTTCCCTTCTGTGCAACTGACTGATCTCAGCTTATCAATCTCAAAGGAACTACTGTGATCCATCTATTCTGATCTCTTACCAAGCACAGATTATAGGTTATGCTGTATGAACTAGGCTGTATCTTTAACAAAAATAGTCGTTCTCAATTTACAGACTTTTAGGACAATTAACTACCAGTGAGTAAATTGTGCCACTGTTTAATTACTCACATAGTTAAATGCCTGCACTTTAAGTATTTATAGATTCTGCTACACATCACTGCTGCAACAAAGAAAGATAGCAAGGAGCGCTTATGTGCAGAAAAGGGAGATTTCATTCACCTTAACATTTAAAAGCCTGAAAATCCATGACTGGTACAAAGCATTCAAACATGTAAGGGATTTATTCAAGCAGAAGAGGCGGTCTACCCCAGAACTGAAACTTCTCCTAGTTCTCATCGGCCCCACAGAGGAATGCTTCTAAATACTGAGGTAAGAAGCTTCTGCAATTCTGAAATACCAGTTCACACTGTCCTCTTTAGCTTTTTGTTCAGGTTCTCTTCTACAGCAGGAGTAGTGGACATATATATGCCAAATGCACATGCATTCAAAAACTAGGATGATAGACAGGATGGACAAGTTCATAGTTTGTCTCCTGGGATCACAATTTCTTAGGAATGATCTCAGCAATGATTCTCAAGACTCTGGCTGCAGGATCTCCCCTCACATTGTTCTTCTCCTGCCTCCATACTGAACAGTAGGAATTAGGATCTAAGAATCAAACTTAATTGAAGTGTGGAAGAAAACCTGTAAGCTTAGTTCACTCTACAAACACACCTATGAATCCCACTTTACATTGTTGGGACAAACAGCCTACTTCTTATCCTGGAACTCAGGCTTTACAGCATCATATTGCTTCTTTGGTTCTTGATAACACTGCCATCTCTACAAACTACAGTTTTCTTCCACAGACAACAGCAGAAAGTAAGTCTACATATTAATTTCCAAAATTTAATCTGCTCCCAGGGCTCATTTTATCCCTGAGCATCTGTTTATAGTTTCTCTGGAACTGTTAACGTGTGACTCATGGAAAGCTTTCTGGAAATCTGTAGAACTATCCAGTTTAATGATGCTGTTGACTCCTCAGATTTAAAAGGCACATAAAACTCTATTAACCTTAAGAAAGTATTTTCCAGTGTGATTGATCTGTTTTGATCACAACGCAATTTAGCAAACATGAAGAAGCAAACAGTTACAAGAAATCACTGCATTCAAACATGGGCAACACAAAACAAACACGATCTGTTTTTGTAGTTTTCCATACGTTAATGGTATTTGAAATTTGTCCTAATTTATTATCATCTGCGAACTCACTGTATTGTTAGCTTTCCCAGATTGTTGAGAAATCAGACCAGAGAATGCTAAATATTTCCCTTCCCCAACTTATTTCAATGTTTATTACTGCGTCCAGCCTGAGTGAGAACCACTGATAACATTCAGATCCTAGACAACTTAATGCAACACAGGCATTGAAACACACTAAACTGATATTTCATTTACATCTCACATCTGTTTCACCTGCCTGGAGTAGTTGCGTGTATTTTGTCTGGCACTATTTCTGTACTCATGTTCTTCATAATTTGTGAGTCATAATTAGTCCTATCCAACAGGTTATTTGTTTTTACTCCTGGTTGATACTATTTTATTTGGAAATTTGCAATGTTTGATTTACCAAGTGATATCATCAGCATCATTCTCCTTCCTCTCTCAACTATTTAGTTTTTCACTTGCTATTTTCAAACCATTTGGTGATTCCTTAGGATTTTTTTCACACTTAAAAAAAATCCTGCAAGTGAAGTAATATATTTGTTGACTAATTCCCTTCAGATCTTGGGACTACATGCAATCCACGCCTGCTGGTCTGTACCTAGTTCAATGCCTAAGTTATTTCTGGACCTGTTCTTTTCTTGTTGTTTTATGTTTACAAGATTGCTATTACTACCTAGATATTAAAACATGATTTTTCTTTTGTGTGTGCGCTAGGACTTCATGCAAGCAGCTTAGTCATTCTGCACCTAGTATGGCTTGTGGTCCCCTTCTCCTCTTAAGTCTTAATGGACTTTCTTTCTCACAAAGATTTCTTTTCCTCCAGATGCATTTGTATCTCTCTCGCCCTAATCCTATTGGCATTAACTTATTCTGAGTTTTCTGTTGCTTTATCTTAATAACAGCATGTTCCAGTCTGGTTTTCTTCTTTTCTAATTCCAGTACAGGGTTTTTAGTTTGCAAGATGGGCGCTTAGTCCTTTTGTAAACTCTGTGTTTAAATGACCTCTTGTAAAGTTACATTCTGCATCTTCTATCTCACACTTATTCTAAAGTGTTCTTGCCTGTTGTGCTTTTGTTTTACAGTACTACAGGATTTCCCTCCTATCTTCTACATTTAGTGTTAGTAAACCCCTCATTAGTTAATAAACTTCTCATTGGCATTTCCTGGAAAAAGCATGAGTCAAACCTATTTTGTCTGTTGCAAGGGATGTAAACACGTATGTTCTCCTCCATACCCATCAAGAGTTTTAAAAGTTAGATAAAATGGTAATTACCTTAGTGGACAATGACCCAATGAGTTAGAACAGGCCTGAATCAGTAGACTAAATGCTGCATTCCAGTTTGATTCTCCTGGAAGCACAATGCTGAATAGCCACTGGACACAAAAGCCTTCTCAAATCAAACAGCCATGAGTATAATTCCAAATGTCCTGTTTGATATAAGCTCATCCTTCTTTTTCCCCAAGAACACCATCAGCCAAGGCAAACAATTACAACGTACTATTGTTATACCAAAGAGAAGCAGAGATGGAGTTAACTATCTTTACTACACCCAGCAAAAGATGAGAGGGGCAGGTTGTGCAGTATGTGGATCTGAGAGCAACATTCATCTAGCTGTGAGGATGGGGAAACTCTCCTTTATTAAACTTACCACATAATTGTACTTATGCTTCAGGTTCCAGCGACAGATGGGACACTGGCCAGAGGGGTTTGGAGGAGTTGGTGTTTCAGCATCCTCTATAATTCTCCCTTCAATCTAGGACACAATTGAAAGGATATAATCATCAGGCATAGCTCAGACCTCTATCTGCACCTGTGACTTGAGGAATACTTTTCATCAAGTCTACAACGTGTTGACCAGTAGTGCACAGATGTAAGGGGAACAGGATCTGCATTATTCAACTCGCTTCTATATAGATATACCAAGCACTTTGGATATACACAGACTACGGGGAAAAGAACAAATCCAAGGGACACAGAGAACCATTTACTAAAATCTTGAATATGCTGTATTAAATGTAAACTAGTTCACTGTCAGTGTGAAGTTCCCGTAGTCCCCTGAATTCCATTTACTGCAGCATTCCTTTGAACCATTATACCTTAAAATTGTAGTGGCCCTCTTGCCAAAGGCTTCAAAACACATTTTTTCTGGGAATAAGAGAATGTAACAGAATAGAAGATGCACATTGTGGACCATAACATGAAGGGGCTTATGACATTATAAATCACCACCAGGGAAAATTCTCAGTAAAAGTTAAATTTAAGACAAGACTGTTAGGAGGTGTCTGTGGGTTTGTGGTTTTCTTTCCTTCTCCCTCCTCCCCCATTTTTTTTAAATAGCCCAATATTGCATATTTTATCAAAATTCCCTGAACAATTCCTTTAAGAGATCATTTTAGAATCTTTTCTGTATCACTACAAAGTGGCGACATTTAACACTCAAGTTTTCTCAAAAGTAACATGCAAAGAGATGTAGAAGGTGTGTGTGGGAAGAACTTGAGAAATTTGTTTTCTAAATGTAGATACGTTAGGAATATGAAGTCTATCTACATGCGCACTTGTCTTTTTTTGAGGATTTATGAATAGAAGCAAAAGCTATCTCAAATTGCAACTCAATGGATAGAAAAAACAGTATAGCTAAGCCTTTTTTTTTCTCCAAAATATTTTGGAAGTTTCCTCCGGTCAAATTTATATTAAAACCAGATTTTGAACACCAACTGACAGCCCAAAGAGTTTAAAAAGACACCCTGAGTGGAATGCAATGTTACTTTTAAGAAAAAAGCTGAGTGATTTAGACTGAACCATCAGGTTGTGTGCCTGAAAACCTGGGAAGAGAAAAGCATGGCATTTTCTGTAAGCGTGCATGGGACACTGGCATCCAGCTGAGCTGCACAACTATTGCATACCATAGATTTGTGTATTTCTTGTCTAGTGATGGCAAATGGAAACAGACAAGCTATTTGTAGTTCAAGCATGTGGGTACCTCAAAGAGAGAATATTTTCTATTTTAAAGTAAAATTCCTCCCCTGACAAGTAGTTGCAAAGTAGTTGCAAGTAGTTTATTTGGTTACAAAACTGAAAAAAGTAACTGTGAGTATAAAATATAGGCTAGTATCTAATTTTCTACTACTTGGTAAAGTTATTTTCTGGGAAGCCAGTGTATCTGGTCTAGATTCTTGCCAGTGTAGCTTCAGACTGTACTTTGGCCGTAATTCCATCTTGGAAATGAACAAAGACTCAAAATGCTACACCAATATCAATTTTTCTTGAGATAAATTTCAGTGCAGAGTTTTTGGCAATTATTCCCCAACTACTGAGGACTTTCACATTCTTAACACACTCAGTTATTATTCTTCTGTTAGAGAACTAAAAGGGAATACAGGGGCTCTACATTCCAGTATACCAATGAAATCCAGATTTCTTTGGGATTCATTCGTCTGGTTCACGTCAAACACTTTCTTCAATACCGAGAAAAGCAAGGACATGTAGAAAGATAAGCACAGAAAGATGGATTCAGAAAAGACTGATATAGAGTTGGTAGGATAAATGGAGTGACCAGATGTATCAGCCCTTTAGCTGAGTCAATTTACACCATTTGTTACAAGATTTTCCTCTTGCATTGACAGATCCTAGACTGATGCTAGGATATTATACAGTAGAACTATCCAAATCTGCCTTATGCTTCTACAATGGGCCATGAAGAATTATTTTTCCAAAGGGCTCTGCTACTGCAATGCATATCTTTTTCACTTCAAGCCTCAGTTTACGTATTGGGACCCTGTGATTATAATTTACATCCCCATCGAAACTGTGTGCAAAGTATGGCAATCCACAGTATACAATGTTGTGGTCAAGACAACTTCAGGGCATGCTTGCAAGTTCTTCTTTTCAGGTCTCTGGGCAAAGATTAGTAGTCTGGCACTTGAAGAGAAGAAAGAGAGACTTTCTATCACACCTACTGTCACACCTTGAACTTTTTTTTGTGGACAGTCTTAAGAGAGTTCTTGCCAACTGCTATATTCTATTTGATATTACATATCTAAAAAATAAGTAACCTGCTCCATTCAGCTTTCAAACATGACAAGGTCCGCTGATATAAATACAAGAAGGAAATTCAGATTTTCAAAGGCATGCACCATGAGGTTTTGTCTGCTTCATTAGCAAGCAAAAAAGTCTGTCCCCTCCTTATTATTTATGTGTATATAGATTAGCATTTAGTGCACTGTCTTGTAGCTAACCCCCAACAATTCCTGCTCCACTCTCCTCATCATATTTACACGTTTCCAAGTATCTGTTCTACCTGTCTCCAGCCAAGGCATAGACTAACACTGGCATATATAATGTGTGCAGAATAATGCAACCTCCCCTTGCCCCCTTGTAATTTCAGTGCTGCTTCTAAAAAATGACAGTTCTCTTGATAAAGTGCAATGGATCTGATGGTGTTAATTCAGTAAAATTCTAATCCTACTGCTTTGGTCGTTCCTTTTCTGTCTTAAACTGTAGCTGTGAAAACGCTTTTGTTTATCAGTTACTTCAGAACTTCTGTTTTATTTTCAGCAGCACTTTCCCTTTAGCATTTAAGGTATTCCTTTGATGACACCCCTTTCACTTAAAGTTTTTCTCCCACCAAATACATTACAAAATGCAAGCTCTGTACCACCCGCAGTCACCATGTCACACACAGTGATTAACAAACACAACACAGATCAACAGCAAGCGACGTGCGTGGCATGCAGCCGGCACAGAGCCATCCACATCATGTTGCCGGCCCAGGGTGAAGTGACAAAGGCATCGGGCAAACCTCCTTCGCACCGGCCCACGCTTGAGATGATGCCAAGTGTCACTACTTTAAAAAACAAACTCATCTGAAGAACTGTCTGTTGTATTTTGGGTCCTGAATGCCTCGGCTCACGGCTTCTAACTTTACCAGGGGTAGAGTGAGGGGTTGGGAACAGGGTGCATCATCGGAGCAGGGTGACAACCCTGACCTTTAGCAGCCAAACCCTCCCCTGGGTTACCCGTGCTCACAACGCAGTCCTGCCTTGGTTTTGCCCTCCTACCCTGGAATGTCCTTCAGGCTGAAAAGTGACCTTTTTGCCCCTTTTTTTCTTTTTTTCCTTTGGGTGGGGGGACGAGGACGACAGACAGGGACACACCCTCACAACGGGCGGCAGAAAGAGGGAGAAGTGAGGGCAAGGGCAAGGGCAAGGACAACTGTTGAGGAAAAGGGGTGCAGGGACTTACTGTGGTCGTCTTGCCTTCAGTCACCTCCACGACTGTAAGGAAAAAAAAGAAAGAAATAAGAGGGGGAAATAAGGCTCAATCAGTCTAAAAAAAACCCAGTATTTTTCGGGGGAGGGTGAAATACAGTGAACGCAACCGTCTCTCCCGACCGCGGTGAGGCAACAGGGCTCGGGGCAGCCCCAGGCACCGCCCCGGCCCCCGGACTGCCCCAGGCCCCGGCCCACAACCCGGACTCACCCTCCCGGAGGGCTCGGGTCGGCGGCGAGGCCCAACCGTTTCCGAAAAGCCCGGTGAACAACCGCCTCAAACCCCCGCGCAGCAGACTGGGCGCCGCCATCTTGCCGTCGCCGTCGCTGCCGTCACTCCCGCTTCCGCCGGCGGGAAGGCGGGCTCTGCCGCCGCCATTTTGATGCGCGTTTCCACCGCCCCTACACCTCTTCCCCGTCCCTGTCACCTGAGGGGAAGGAGGGGGCTGCTAGTGCTTTGCCCAACATCTTCCCCCTGGGGTGGTTTTCCTTATTTTTCCGTATGTTTGGCTGTTTGTTTTAAGGTTTGTTGTTGTTGGGTTTTGTTTGGGGTTTGTTGTTTTTTTTTTTTTTTTTGAGCTTGTATTAGCTTGGGATAGGGTCAATGTGGCTTCATGTGATGGAAGCCTGAACTATACTTCTGCCGCAGCTCCCAAGTCTCTCCTGGGTCTCCAGTGAGAGGAAGAGGAAGGGGTGGTTTAGCTTAAACCATGTGGTGGAGAGGCTTCTCTCTTTGGATGGGCTCTGGGCTCAGGCCGGCTGTGGGGTGCAGGGAAGAGGCTTATTTGAAATCTACCTGTTTCACGTGCATCTGCCAGGGATGCTGAGGTCAGTGCATGTTCCCGCACTGGCTCATGTAATTTGGCAGGTGAGGGTTTGAAGCAGCATGTTGCCAGGCTGTAAGCTTACTCTTGTAGTGGACCAGTTGGTCTAGTTTAGATGCTTCCCATTTTTGTTTTAATATCACTTGCCTTTGGCAGGTCTCGGGCAGCTGCGAGATCACTTTTCTCATCATCTTTCTTAGCACGCCTTATCTTTTAGCTTCTTCCACCTGCCTTTGGTGGAGGGTAGGCTGGAGTTACCGGTGGAGGGGGTGCATCAGATAGCTGGGACTTCAGATGCCAGCGAACCATTTGTTTTAGATGGCAATACTGTGTCTTCGTGAAGAGCATACTTGAGGTTGAGTTGAACTGTACTCCATAGTTAATCATAATTGAGTCTGAAAGAGCTTGCATCCATAGCTCCCATTTCTTAGGAGGAAGCCTAAATCACCAGGCTATAGCAGCTCCTAGGAGCAAGAGATAAGTCCTAGGGAGGTGCAGTAGCTGAATGTATTCTGATTGTACAGTCAGTTGTGAGGGAACAGATTTTGCTTTTCAGGTTTATTTTGTTGATTGTTTTGGGGTTTTTTGTTTTTTTTTTTTTTTTTTGAGCTTGTATTAGCTTGGGATAGGGTCAATGTGGCTTCATGTGATGGAAGCCTGAACTATACTTCTGCCGCAGCTCCCAAGTCTCTCCTGGGTCTCCAGTGAGAGGAAGAGGAAGGGGTGGTTTAGCTTAAACCATGTGGTGGAGAGGCTTCTCTCTTTGGATGGGCTCTGGGCTCAGGCCGGCTGTGGGGTGCAGGGAAGAGGCTTATTTGAAATCTACCTGTTTCACGTGCATCTGCCAGGGATGCTGAGGTCAGTGCATGTTCCCGCACTGGCTCATGTAATTTGGCAGGTGAGGGTTTGAAGCAGCATGTTGCCAGGCTGTAAGCTTACTCTTGTAGTGGACCAGTTGGTCTAGTTTAGATGCTTCCCATTTTTGTTTTAATATCACTTGCCTTTGGCAGGTCTCGGGCAGCTGCGAGATCACTTTTCTCATCATCTTTCTTAGCACGCCTTATCTTTTAGCTTCTTCCACCTGCCTTTGGTGGAGGGTAGGCTGGAGTTACCGGTGGAGGGGGTGCATCAGATAGCTGGGACTTCAGATGCCAGCGAACCATTTGTTTTAGATGGCAATACTGTGTCTTCGTGAAGAGCATACTTGAGGTTGAGTTGAACTGTACTCCATAGCAAAGATCATTCATGGGGTTTCCCCGTGTGTTTGTTTGCTTTCTCTTTGTCACTTCAACTCTTTAAAATATCCAGGAAGCAAAACGAATGGAGTGAGATAAAATCCCTTGGGAGTCTCGTGCATTGATGGACATTAATGCCGTTCTATTCCCTCAGGGTCAACAGTGTTCATGTAAGACGTTCTGTATATTTTTCTGAGTTTCTAGGTGATGTAGTATAAAATATAAGTTGTGATGTAAATGTAAAATACAGTGTAAAATAAAATGTGATCTTCCTGTGTCAGAATGTCTTCTACCTCCTTCCTCATGTTTGTTACGCTTGCTTCTTGTTACAATAAAGTGTGGAAATGTATGCCCCTCTGGGACAGTGGGACTAGGCCTTTTACTTCTTTGTGTGGTCCTGGATAAAATGGACAGGTTCTTCAGGTGGTATCACCATCCCGTTAGCCTGCAGAAGGGGCCACCAGACCAGAAAATTAATGCAAATCTCTTTCTGTGGCAGATTTAAACACTCAAACTCTGGGACTTTCCGAAGAAGTGGGAATGAAGGCAGGGCTTCTGTCCAGGCTCTTGAGCTCTATGCCAAGCAGTGAAAATAGGGCCATCCCAGTTATTCAGAGAACAAATGGAGTAAGAGTGCTTGCCGGAAGAGACCTCTTCCTTTCTCGCCGCATTATGCTATATAATGATTTCTAGAAGCAGGGTGATCTTTAGCTTGTCCAAAAGCTTAATCAGAAGAGCCAAACTAAATATTTACTGCCATCCAGTCTAGGGATAACTTCCTTATGAGGAAAAGGAACATTGCTAGGCACAGTGATGTAATGATGTCACATTTTTACGAGTTGTTATTTCTCTTTTTTCCTTTATATATAGAGTTTTATCCCAGTGGAACGAGTTTGGCTGCAGCAACCTGACAGGAGAGTTTATTCAGTGGCTTAAATTAAATGCAATTTCTTCTGCTGGCTTCCTTGCCTCTTGTTATGGGGAAAATTAAAGGGGTCAATTTCTTCATGGGATAGAAACCAACAGTTGGTAAGACCAGTGCTGGCTCACTATGGTAAAGATATGTAGACAGAAGGTTAGGGTTTTCAAGAGTTTCTCCATGCCATAGGACTTTTGACGAAGATACTTAAGCAGCGCTATGGCTTTTGGTTGGACAGAAAGAGCAACATGGTGATAGTTCAGATACAGCGAGTACTCTGCTTGCTTGCCTCACCTTCAAACAAATGCTGTCTCTAAAAGAATTTAAGTGGCACATAATTTAATGCAAAAAAAGAAAATAGTTGCTTTCTTAAAAATCTGCAGTCTCTGGGTTGAGCGAATTGTCTCTTCTCCTGAGATGTTTTCTTTGTCTTCTGAGTATTTTCTACAACTCTTAGCAATGCAGACCATCAAGTCCCAAGGAGACAAACAAAGCGTGTGCCAATTTGAGTCGAAGCCCATCATCTCTTTCCAAGTTTGGAAATTTGACATATTTCTGATTCCTTGCAGATAATTTTTGAATGTGTTTATTTCATCAAGTCCTTGTATTCTGGAAAAAAAAGAAAAATCGCCCAAAATACTATGTCTATATACATGAGAGAGGAAAGAAAATGATTTTCTTTCTGTAAGTCGGTTCAGTCATGGTCTGTGATTTGTCAGCACTGCGGAGGGTCGTCCAGTTTAGACAGAACTGGATGTTTCCAAGGAATGGAATGGAATGTCACCCGCCATTGAAGAATGGCTCCTTTTCCTTTTGAATTAAAATTAAACCTGCGCTCCCAAGTGTGGGTCTGGTCAGGAGCAAGGGAGTATCGTATTTTAGATGAGAGACTTATGTCCTAATTGCTTATGGCCTCTAGAGAATTTGTGGGACTGTTCTCAAAGAAATGGTATTCCCATGTTTGAGCTGCTTTGAACTGTAGATGTTCTGTAAGGCTCCATTTTTCTTTTCATACTAATTTGTGTTCTGTTCTTGTCTCAAAAATGGAATATGTGCTGCTATTTTTCTTATTTCCTATAACATATTACTATTTTTCTGCTTCCAACTACAAAGAAACTTTTCTGGTCCTCTGGGCCTTTTCTGGTCTGTTGGATGCTAATGGATGACATGTATATCTGCTCCAGAGCCTTACCCATGCAAATAGCTTGCGAAGGCTGAGGCTGTTCCAACCAAACATGATTAAAAGTCATAGAAATCGAGATGGAAAAAGCTATTAGGTCACGCAGTTCCCACATGCGCCCCCTGGACCAGTACAGGTTTGTTTCCAATGGTACATTTTTTGGTGCTTTCCAGAAGGGGTCAGTGCAGGTCAGTGTTCACTTTGCATCCAACAGCCTGCCTCCCTCCCCCACTTCTTGAAAAATTAGGAAGCCTTTTGAATCCGGTGATAAGTGGGTTGCAAAATGTCTAGAATTTTTATTATAGCTTGTAATTTGATGTTGGGTGGTGATCAAAAGCAGAAGAAATGTGTTCAAGTCAACAACTGATCACCCAAGTTTTTAAATGAGGAAATTTAGTGAGCTCTTCCAAATGAGTTGTTGGCTACGTACGCGTATTAAACGCTACGGATCCTGAGAGCTATCCTGGGACGCTGGGCTGTAATGAGAAAGACACAGATTCACAGGTTTACTCTGTTGGGTGGTCCATACGTAGTGCAAATTACAATAATATCTTATAGTTACATAAAAAAATGTCGGGATAATTCAAATGACATTTCTGATTGTAAAAAAACAAAAGTGACAAAAACACTCTAACATCTGGATAAGGGAAGAGAAGAAACACCATGTTGCAGCAAAAGTGCAGTTCAACCTTCTCAGCCCCCGCGATACAAAGACCTTGCTGAAGATTGTCCAGTGTCACCAGGCTGTGAGGGCGCAGGGGCTCCTGCATGGCTCCTCTTGCGTGTCCCAACCGGGTGTCCTCGGAGAAAGGCCTTCTCGTTCCGTGCAACAACAGATCACCCCAGATGCTTGTGTCCATGAAGAAGCGAGAACCAGCTTCTGAAACAGGCTTTAGAGGGTGGAGGAGAATGATACTGGGACAGAAATTAATAATTCAAAGTGTGGAGGGGGATGAAAAAGTGGCTGGAAGTGGTAAGAAGGAAGCACTGCAAAGAGAGCAAGGCGAGATGGCACTCTGCTAGGAACATGAGCGACTCACTTGAAAATAACTTGTTTATATTTTTAAGGTTTTCTTATTTTCCCTGTGGATACGGTTATTTCTCAAAGTAAAATAACCAAGTAATAATTTCATTACATTTCCTTCCAAGATTTCAAGCTAAGTGTAAACAAGAAAAATCCAGTGGGAAAATTAATCTGACTTCCTTTTTCAAGAGCACTTCAGTTCTGTTTCTCCCCCCTCGTCCCCCTTCTATATTTTCACTGCTACTGTTCTTATACCTCGTATCTGTGGCATTGCTGACACCAGCTGAAATACCTCAGTGATGACATTTGTTAAAGGGAGAAACCTTTAGGATCACTGAAAATCACTTCTGATATGGAAATAATAAGTTCTGAGATTTTTCAGAGCTTATTAATGACTTTTGACATTTTGGGAATGTTCCATATGGGCAAGTCAAAATGATGGAAAACAACTGAACCACTTGCACTGCGATTTGATCTCTGGCAATTAATATTTGGGCTGCATGGGAGAATCATAAGGAACAAGAACTCTGTAACAACACCATGGCAATCAGACCGGCAAACTTCCAAAGCTTTAATTTTTCCAGATGTTCAGTGCCGTTTTTTGGGGTTTTGTTTTTTTTTTTTCCCAGCCCAGGTGAAGGAGGGACTTGAAAAAAACAGACAATGAAAACTGCTGAATTTGTGACGGGTGGTTGGCGTAAAGACCACCACCTTGTTGAACATTCAGACACCAGTGTGCTGAAACACAAACAGCGTTAATTTGTATTAACTGAAGTCAGAGGGCTTATCTGAGCCATAAAAATATAATGCATTTAAAAACATGTTTATATGTTTTAATAATAAAAATCTTGTGTCTTCAGACGTTTCCAGGCTGGATTGTAACAAATGCTGAGTTTGCCTTCAGCAACAGACGTGCTTGTAGATGGCGAGGATGAGCAGGAGGAGACCTGGAGTCCTCTGGTTCATTCACATGAGGAGAGCCCTGGGGTGGTCTTTCACTGAGGAGTCACGGAAGCCTGAAGCCAGCTGTTTGCATCAGCATTTAGTGCTGATGGCTCCAGCACGTATAGCCTCGACTCCGTTTCTCTCTTGTTGCTACCAAAGCCTGAGGTTCACCAGGAAGGCCTTGGGACAGCGTGGACAAAGCCAGTGGTGGCCAGTCCTTCCTTCTGGCAAACCGATGCGTCACTGTAGAAACCATTTCATTGAGTGTTTAGTGCAGACATCATTAAGCTACACATCCCTGGCTCTGAGGATCCCTGGAGGATCCAAAAGCTCAGCCTCCGATCACTCCGGTCAAGATTTACACGAGGCTGTCTGAGCGCAGAGCAGGCTCTGCAGCCTGTTCCAGTCGGAAATCAAACACCTAGACTTTAAGTGAAGTGGAGTTTTTGTAGCAAGGCATAGAGTCAAGACTGAAATAGTTTGCAGGAGAGACTGCCAGCTGGGTTTATACTTTGCGAGAAGAGTAGAGGCTCTGTCATAATGATGAGCTTTTCTGTCCTTTTCTTGCTCTTCTTCCCATATTTAGCTCCATGAGATTGAGTGGGGGAAGCCCGTGCTGTGCTCTGATGTTGGACCATGATGGGATGTGATGGAGAGATCTCCAGCAGGGTTTTCCTCTTATGGCTCCTCCAGCCAGATGGCTTCAATCTACTGACCAATTCTCTGTGCTTTGTGTGAGGTCTGTATGCAATTTAAATGGAGCCTGTTCTCAGCTAGTTTTGCCTTTTCTTTGTCCCCCCTCCCCCACATGCACATATATTCCCAACTGACCCTTTTCATGCTTCCCCTTTTCTCGAGCCATTCGGGGAAATTGTGCTGGCACCATATAACAAATATATCAGCTGGATTCGCCTCAAAGCCCTTCACTTCTGGAGGCTTGCAGTCCTCTAACTCCTCTGAGTATTTCTGAGAAGAGCGCTCACTTAGGCAACTGTGCTGTTCATGTAGCTCTTGGAGTGGTATTTCTTTGTTGATGCTGCTGTTTTCCAGCTGGTTAGAAGTTTAGAACTTGGCACTTCTTGTACGCACCTCTGTTTGCTACCACCCTGAGTCCTGGCAGATTTGTCTGATGAACAGAGCGTAGTTGTCTGAAACTTGATTTATCTTTGCATTTTACAAATCCAGAAAGAGCACATTTGCTCTCCAGATTATTTTTTGTGTTTTCTGATATTGTTCAGCATGAAAAGCCTCAAATACAATGACAACTAAAAGCAGGGACTGCCCTTCTCACTGCATTTTTATCACTTAGCACCAAAATTACATTGAGGAGCAGACAGTAAGAGACAGTCTTATTAGGCAGTCTTCTAAATAGGAGACAGCAGAAGACAATGGAAGAGTGATAACGGTTCAAGACAGTAGGACATCTCTGTTTTGTTTCAGTCATCATTAGGCTTGCTTCCTGGATTGGCACGTTGGAAACAAGATCAGATGGGCTGGAGTGATGGTGGTTGGTAGATCAGATGGGCTGGAGTGGTAGTGGTTGTTGCTGAAATCGGTTTTACTTCATTCCTAATTGTGTGTGCTTTCTGCTTTGCAACCTGTTGCACTGCATTTTTTACTTTACATTCTTTACTTTACATTCTTTGCTTTTTATTAATTGGGGGCCTGGAAGAGCCTTGGAGGCTGCTGGAAAATAGTAGAGTTGGCCTCATTGCCAGTCAGGTGAAAATACAATATGCTCTTGCATTTCTTAGGGCTTCCTAATATGAGTCACAGCCGGCTGGATACCTTATCTGTTTAGAGACAGATAAGGGAAAAGGGAATTTCCCTTGTGGAAAGAAGGGCTTGGGAGTACGTTTATGACGCTCTCCAGTTCTCTCGGTACATTGGACTGTAGGGTCTACGTGGGCCTCTGCCACGTTGTGCGGCTCAAAAAGCTATTCCACTGATGAGGATTTCTGAAGTGTATTGTAGTGCAGAGCTGTTTCTCTTTTCATTTCATTTCTGTCAGTTCTTTCTGGGAAAGACATTCAGTGTATGCTTGTGTGAGTGGTAATGACAAGCAATTCCCATTTTGATGTCTGAGACATGGAAATAAACTCCCCTCCTGACCCCAAAGATACTTGTTTCTGGTACCTTGCAGATCTAGTATATAATCAAGAAGGACTCTGCCTTCCTTCCCTGCAAAAAAAACCAAAACAAAACTGTTAACTGTAATCTCACTGAGTGAATCAGAGAAGAATATGAGCTTGGCATGCAACAGGAAAGCTGAGACAGTGATCGGCAGAGATGAAAGTGAGATACTGATGGCCAGAGTTTAATTTGGTTTTCATAAAACATGCTGTTCTTCACAATTTGGCTAGCGCTTGATAGTTTCTTTTTATGAGTCTGGCAAGACAATGAAACTTCAAACCATTTGCTTTGCAACTGGAAAAATGAAGCAGAGGGATATTCAGAAGAGCACTAGGACTCTGTCTCTTGCATTGGGAAGCTGCAATTCAGCAGCGAGGGAACGAGAGCCTCTTGCAGCCATACAAGCACAGTTTAGCAGTAAATCAGCTCAGCTGCAGTCCTCACCACATGATATTCTTTAGTTGCCACTGGGGAGAATTCTGCTCATCTCCAGACAAGATTTTGACTTGAGTTAATATTTATTTCCGTTTTTACAGATGTGCTGTCCAGTGATGGATGGGGTGTGTTAACCTTCTACTTTTTCACACCTGGTCCACACCTGTTTGGGATCTCATTCCCTGCCCTACTGGGCAGCAGCTCTTGAACTTTGTTGGATCCTGGATTTCAAGCCAACTGAGGGTGGTGAACAACTTTGAAACTCTTGGCCTGAGGGCTTTTTGTTTTTAAAGGCAGAGAGGTTGATAGGTTTTGTTTTGTTCTTGAGTAAATATTCATTCTCATGACAAAAACATTTCACAATACGCTGTTTCCATTTGACAGCTCTTTGGCAGCACATGTGTGAAATAAGTTAGTTTTTTGTAGTCCAGTTCCTAGTGGGTGAGAATATCCCTGTCTCAAAAAGGCATTGGACTTTCCTTGCACTCATTGATAATTTAATCAAATAAGTTGTGTACTAAATATTCCTCAGAGTCTAAACTCACTAGGGAATGTAGAAATTGATCCCCCAGCGCACTGTGGATAAACTTGTTCTTGTCTTGCCTGTGCAGCTCCTTTTGGGTAAGAAGGGAGCTTTGGTCTCCAGGGCTGTGGATTCAAGACCATGAAATTCAATACAAAAATTTTAAAACGAAAAACAAATGGCATTGTTTAGAATCCTGTTATAGCATGTTTTTTTCATTTGCACTGCGGGAGCTTTAAATATTAGTATGTGAGCACTAGCCAAATTTAGGTTGGTCAAGACTAGAGAGGAACTGCAAGAAAGTTCAGAGAGACCCAGCTAAGCTTACTGCAGAGGCAGCTCAATGGCAAATTAGGTTTTCTGTAGAGTGCCAGGAGATAATGCATGACTGGGAGAAAACTCATTTGCTCAGACATCTTGAAATACTCTTAATATAATTCTCTTAGTTTAGGAAAAGAGCTAAAAGACTACTCAGTGTGCTCATTAATATTACTGAGAAAATATTTAATTGGGCATTGTGTGAATGGCAAGTATGTGGAGAGTCACTGTAGTTATTAATAACATAATTGAAAGCCAGAGTAAACATTGTGTTTCAGGCTTTTAAACTAATATCCGTTCAAATTTGGATGGTGGACATGTTACTAAGTGCAGTTTACATCCTCCACTGACCTGTCTGGGAGCTTTTTCTAGGGGTGAAATACTGAGCTAAGAGACCTTGGGGCTGATATAGCAGAGCGACTTGTTCCACATGTGCTGGTTTCTGTTTCTATGGGCTAAAAGAGTTGACAAGTCAGGACAGAGGTGCATGGAAAGAGCTATGCTGTGGATCTGGGACAAGAACAGTTGGGATGTCATAAGTGAAGGCCTAGGCATGCCAGCAGAGATGGGTTATGGGATCACAGAACTGAGTTGTGATTAACTTGTGAGTAGAGCAGCATGTCGGTATGGCATTGGGGACTATCCATCAAGGCTCAAAGACAACCACTGGGCAGTATGTTGAGGTCTCAAAGTTGGAATAGTAGAAGAGCTGCAGGTCAGTATGAGGAGTTTGCTGTGGTGACACCAGGGAACAAAAGAGAAAGGAGGGGAGTTGCCAGTCAGTAATGAGGGATGCTGGCAGAGCTCGGTATTTGGAGTAACTGGTTAGTGTGAAGGTGCCTTCTTCTTCCTTGGATGCCACCGTATGTCAATCTTTCCTGCTTTTTTTTGCCATTTCCCTTTAAGAATCTGAATCCCCCTGAGCAGCAGGTGATCTTTACTATAACGTAGAGGAATAAGCTTGGGAAAGTTTTGTTAAAAGAGAGCGGGTTATAAAAACAACCCTCTCTGCACGGCTTGAACCTGTCAGCATGACGCTGCCGACGACGCAGCTGGAGGGGAACACGGCAGGCTCCTTGGCCCTGAAGCAGAGCAGCCCACACAGTCTGCAAATGTTATGGGCCCAGCGTGGATTTGGGGGAGGTGTGCCTGCCTTGCCAGGTGGGCCATGCATGGAAGTCAGATGCTTAAGTGGCCGTAAGCCTCTAATCAAAGCGATAGTTTTGAATCCTGGTTCTGCCCAAGGGCTTGAGAAGGGTGAGGGAAGTGCATGAACGTCTTGCTGGGCTTATCTCCAAAGTACAGGGTCCTTCTGAGTGTCCTCTTTGGGACTAAATTATTGGCCCTTGGCAAGATGACCTAACTCTTCATCAGGATAGTTCTCTTTGCAAGTGGCTGCAGCATGAAGTTATGCTGGTGTCCAGGCTTGGAGCAGTCAACAACAGCTAGAAAAGAAAAGTGGCCGAGGGGCTGGGGAAGCTTGTGTCACTGAAGTCCAGGGTGCCAATCTTCCCAGGATGTCTTGGTGTCCTGCTTTGGGTCAGTAACCCTAGAGCAAGGGTTGCTGCAAACATTTCCATCCAGACAAATTGACTCTGTTTGTTCCTGTTGGCTTTGCTCCTGTCTTCTTTGTGTTCCAGAAAGGGAGAATTTACCCTCTGCAAATGCAGGGCTTACATGAAATTTTCCTGGAGCTCAGAAAGTCAGCCAAATCAGCAGGAGCTTTTTGGAAACGACAGGAGCCAGCTGAGGTCAGTTTTGATCTGGTAGGAACTTTACTAAACCAGTCTTGATTAGGAGTAGCTTTCATTAGGCCAAGTCAGTAGGAACTGCAGAGAGCTGGCTGAAAAGGTGTAATTCCTGGTAAGGAGCTCTTGGATGGAAGTCACCTCCTAGATGAAGAAGTCAGGCTCATGCTGAGTTATTTGCTGCTAGAAGGGACTTTGTTCTTGACCAGCTGAACTAGACCAGTTTCTTTTAGTTTTTCTCAACTTTCCTCATTGTATTACTAAGACCCTTTCCAAACAGGCAAAAATGGACCTATAGCTTTTGCGTAAGGAGTAGCAGAATTTACTATGTCCTTTGTGGGTGCCCTGAGGCCAGGCTCGAACCTTCTCTGCTCACAGCTGCTGTCCAGTTCCACTCTGTAGTCCTTACCCCAGTTGTATGGAGGCTTTTCTTGATCTTCAGAGATACTGCAGGAAACTATTTCTTCTGATTGTCCCCAGAGGTGTCTGTTTGGAGAATAGGTGTCATATCATAGCATGATATGCAAACGTAGGTAGTGCTATGTTGTGGGATATTTAGCATGCCATGACTCTAGCCATGCACCATCCCTTGTGTCCATGCCTATGTGTCTATCTGTCAAGGCAGCTCACCCTTTCTCCCACAGTTATTTTGCTTCCTGTTTTCTGGGTTGTTACGTACTGATAATGGCATAAGTTTTCTCGGGATGCTTCCAGGCTGTTCTGGTTCTAATGCAGCATCTGATCCATGTTCTTAGGTGAGTAGCTGAGGATGCAGGCCACCTGGGTTCAATTCTCTGCTTTGCCACAGGCTTTCTGCGTCACCTTGGCAAGTCATGAAGTGATTTTTCCAATGGATTTTTCTTGTGCCCAATCAAATGACACATTTTTAGAAGCAAAAGTCAAACTCCAAGAGAATAGCAAGAATAGGCTCTTACATGCTGGCTAGTCATGAAGTACAGAATACCTACATGTGGTCTATGTGGTTGTGCTTGAGAAATAATAGCTTAGAGTAATTACCAAATGATCAAGAGCATAGCTATGTTGGAAGAGCCACCTAGTGGGATATGGTCTGCATGTCTTGCAGTCTTTCTGCTGGACTGGGTGTCTTTTACTGCCTTCTCTCTTCCCAGCCTAGGGCCATTCCCTTGTTTACTCAGTGGCAAAAAATGAGGACAGTATAGGGTTGCACCAGTTCAAGTGCATCGTCATGAGGGTTTTTGCTGGCACAGTTACATCAGCAGCCCTCTTTGACTGGATGAGCTTTGCAGTGTGGGTCAAGACTTAGTCTTTGAGTTCCTCAGGGATTTAACCATAACAGGGACATAATTGTGTCTCTCTTCCCTGTAGGTCTGTATGAAGATGAAAAAATTAAAATTAAGAGTTGCACAAGCTGTAGCTGAAGGGACCACTGAAAAACTTTGATAGATACAGTAGCATTCAATCAAGATGTTCAGTTCGTAAGATGACTTAAAACATTTGCACCTGATAAGCGGAAGTGAAAACATACATGAGTTGGAGAGGTAGATCAGTTCAACATTTCCCTGATTCTAAATATCCTTTGCAATGCTACTAAAGATGCTTGTGTTTATATACAAGGAAGGAAAATGTAAAACAGGAGAGTGTTAAGGTGATCTGATTACTTTTAGCTACTCACCTGGCTTGTTTAGTGATCTGGTTCTTGGTTCTTGGTTTTGTCTCTCAAACGCAGTAAAATCATTGAATTGGGGATTCTCAAGGGGCAAGTGTGGATAATGGCACTTCACTGTGTATTTGTGGCCTTTCAGCTGATCTTTGTAATTCTCTGCTACAGTGCCATTAGTTCTGAGACTTAGTGTGAAATTAGGTCACTTTCAAAACAAAATTGTGAAATGGATCCAACTGTCCTTTTGCTTCTGCTGGTGCAATCTCTGTGACCTGATCCATTCCTCCACTCTGTTATAGGAACTTTTTCCAGTGTGGCCTGTAAAAGCAACTCCTTCTCTTGGCCAGAAAACTGATGGCCCAGTTGACCTACCACTTCTGGCTTCAGGAAGAGGCCCTGATCCCCCTGGTTTCAGAAACAAACATTCCTTGTGGCTCCTTCTCTAAAGTCAGCATTTCACATCAGTGCATATTTGGCCTTTACACTTTCAAAGCAGCTTTTCTTTTTTTCCCCCCCTTACAGATACTAGGGAACAAGAGATTCAGAATGGCTGGTAACGAAAGAGCAGTGTGATGCCAGGGCTGTATTGCTGGCAGCATAGAGTAAACATGCTTGTCTTATAAGCTGGTGGCAAAGGAAGTTCCTGGAAAGCCATAGAAAGACTACCTGGAAAATCAACAAAGGTGTTACCTGCAAATGAGGCACCCTCCTTTTTGCAGCTTTCAAAATGCATCCTTCTCGTGCAAGGTGGTTTGGGCATTTTAGGGTGTGGTAAGTAAACCATGCCTCTTCTTCCAAATTCTTCTCACTGACCCACCACTGGGCTTTAGTTCTGCCAAGAAAAAAATCTTTCAAAGTTCAGTGTCAACAGGCAAGTGCTGTCTGTTCTCTGTAAGGACAACATGTATCTGAGGGTTCTAAAAATATCATTCTGTGTTGAGAACTAGAGAATCTGTGACCTCTGTAGGGACCTGAGTTGCAGAGAGTAACTAAAATACAAAATTTATTAACTTTGTCCAGTAATTAATTGCTGGTAGCACGTGAGGACAGCTTTCAGAACAGACCAGTTTTCATTCTCAGTTTCCTGAATTGATGTGTTGGTCTGTCCACTTACCTCTGTCGGGCATGCATGAGGTGATGGTGGAGAGTATAGTCCCTGCGTTATGTTTTGAGCTAGGTTCTTTGCATATGAGCTGTGCCTGGCACAGGCAGCTGGGGCAGATCATCAGGAACCCAAATGTAACTTCTTTGTCATGTAGGACAGTCATAGTATGAGTTGGAGTATGCTCAGGACAATTTTCTCTTATGCTAGATAAAGGGCAATTTTCTCTTATGCTAGATTAGGGCCTGTGGATAAACTCCACAGACCCTTAATCTGATGAAGGATCAGGTAATAAAACAGAGTTTCTTCGAGAGCTGTGGCCTGGTTAAGACATCTTTCCCACTGGGAAACTCTCCATTGTCCCTTTGCACTCATGGTCCTGACAATATGCATTGAATTATCCAAAATGGCAGGGGTGGAAAAATGACTGATGAGCGGTATCTAGTTTCCAGGCCATTTCTTCCAGCCCAGGAGTCTTTCCATCCCATCCCATTCCCTGTCTTTTCATAAATGACAGAGAGGAACTGGACTGTAGCAAACAAGTCATGTTGCTTTTGGTTTGTTTTTTTTTTTTCAATAGTATACGGTATACACTTGACTGTGACATGAACTGCAAATGCTCTGTAAAGGGCTTTTTGCCTTTCAATGCAAAGATTTCAGTCTGTGCCCCAGTACAGCTCTGCCTCTGTCTTCTAATGGGAGGCCTCAGCACGGGGAAACACGTCCAGGGAAGGCAGAGCAACAGGGCGGGAATTAGTCAGATGCAGAGGAGAGTGGCTGGATACTAATGGCCAGATAGGCTCTGACAGCCTCACACCAATGGGCCACTCTCCTCTACGGGGAGTTTACGAGGCCTTGGCTTGTGTGGCCACCTCCACTTATGAACGAAAATCAAAACCAGATTGATGTCCCCCTCCCAACAGCAGCTGCCTGTTTTTTTGCATAAATTGTGCTCCCCTGCCCCTCTCCAGGGGAGCTCCATAAAATAAATGGATTCATTACATGCGGATTTCCTTTTCCTTCTTCTCTGGAGAAACAAAGAGCCTATTAGACACAATATGGAAATGCACATACGCATGCACACACGTGCAGACAACATGAAAATGTGCACGTGCACATGCACATGCAGTGTATGAGCTCCCTCCCATCTCCATGCCCAGACAGTGCCATAAAATACGTGCAGAAAACCCCTTCTCCTTTACGCACATGGCTCTGCCGAGCACACAAGCCTGTATTCATTCGCGCAGATCTGCAACTTAAATTCTACACTAACAAGGACAGGAAAGCCCAGGGCAAGTTGCCTCCTCCCAGAAGGTGCAGCACTGGGAGTGAGCTGAGTGAGGGTTGCTTTTTTTCACCAAAGCTTCCGCTGGTGCCCAAGAGCTGTGTTTATACCAGAAGCTTAAGGGCCCCGTCCTTCTCAGAGCAGGGCTCGCAACAGGCTGCGCGCATGGGATGGAACATCAGAACCACAAGAGCTGGGAGGCTGCCAGCTCTCCCTCCAGCCGAAGTAGAGGAGGGTGCTTTGTGGCTGAGAAGAGGCGGAGGGATGAAGGTATAGGGAAATGGCTGGGAGCCCTTCATTCCTCTCATCTCCAGGTGGCGGCAATACTGGCACAGGAAAACACACCTTCCCTGGAAAGCTCTGCCTGTGTGCAGCAGCCGCAGATGCAAATTCCGCACACCTGCATCCCGGGGTGAGGGACACACTGGAAACCCCTGCTGAGCAGGTTACACAGAGCTAGGAGATGCGTACGTTCACCTTCCAGGTGCTGCCATAAGACGCCGGCCTCAGGACAAGACTGTAGTACGTGGGTATGTTCACATTGTGTGCTAAACCTGGGTCAGAGCCTGGGTTTGAGCACTAACTTGCTTCCCATGCAAATTGTGAATGCCCTAACTAACCCTCAGGTCCAACTCACTCCACCTTCAGTCAGAAAGCCTTTGGGGCTCTGAAAGCCCAGCCTCAACAGGGTGCTGTGCTGTAGAAACAAGAGCCAAATTACAACAGCACTGGGAAACTGGTGGTAACCTTTACCAGCTGGTAGTTACCTCTGCTCACCTGACTGACAGCCAGGAAGGGAGCAGAGGCAGAAGAGGAGAGCTGCTTTCTTTTCCTGGCACCAGGGGATGCTGTGCCTTGGGACAAGGGAGAGAGACACAGAGCTCAGCTGGAGGGTGGGAGGCAGGCACCATGGTGACATTTGCTGGATCAAAGCCCAGGACCATGCTCAGGACATGCCACTAGTGCCTGAGCTGGACTGAACTCTGGCAAAGCTCCGGTGTTCGAGGGAAGGAACTGAACATTGATCTCCTTTTTCATCCAGAATCCATTCTACTCTGGAGCTCTTTTTAGCCTTTTAGTCTTTTTAGGAAGAGGTGGTGTATTTTGGAGGCCACAGCAGCAGGCTGGTGCTTTAAGGAAAAACAGGAACGGTATAACGAGATCTGCAACCCATCCCAAGCACTGGCAATGCTACTTCAAATGGCTTCGCTTCATTGGTGTCTGCAAGGACTTTGTGTACGCAAATATGGAGATTGCAATCTGCCCCCTGGAATTTCTGAAGCCTTGCAATGACCAAACTGGGTGAGCCCCAAAACCCATTTATTCCCAGATCCTGATGCTCTGATGCTTTCTGTGATGCCTTTGTCAGATGCTTCAGGGAAAGGTACAAGAATTTTGCAGTAGGCAGATGTAACTTAATCTGTTCCACACTTAACATTTTCTGGTTCCTTAACACTTTCTGGTTCCTACCCATTAGAGATGGTATTGGGACCAGGAGTAAGAATTTTAGCATCATTTCCAAAAGTTTTGTTATGTAGTTTGTTTGTTTGTTTGTTTGTTTTGTTTTTTAATTCTCATCCATATAATTGTCTAATCTCTTTGTAAGATTTGCTAAATTCTTGGCTTCGCCAGCTTCTTGTGTTAGGGATGGCTTAGTCCAGTTACAGATGATGTGAAAGAAATTATTTACTTTGATGAATTTTGGACTGGTTGTTTCTTCGTCTTACTGAGTATCTTTGAGTACCTTTGTGTGTCCAAGGACAACAGCAACACTCAGTTGTCTTTCTGTCTGCAAACAGTATTTTGTACGCTTTCATCAGGATGCCTTCTGGTTGCAAGAGTGCATGGTGCTGGGGATTTGTGCAAGTGCATCTCTTTGCTTGAGTCTCCCATGTGCTTTACCTGCTTTCTTTTATGGACCTTGCTTCCCGACAGTGTTTTTCCCTCCCTACATGTGTTACCTGATAGCTGGGACACTCAGCTTGGGCTGAGACAGCCTCTAGTCTGTTTCCTGCTGTGACCTTTTGCATCAGCATCTGCTCCTCTTTAGACTATAAGCTCTGTGGCAGGGATGAGCTTCTGTGTATGCCTTTTTTGCCTGAAAACCATAATTTCCACTGGAACCTCTATGTTCTGCTGTAGTGCATGCAGTGATCAGTAATAATTCACACTTAAATAAAACCTGGGTTGAGTTGAAAGCTTCTTCTTGGTGACCTGGTGCCCAGACTTGGTGGTGGGGCTCGTCCCCAGAGCACAACGAGGCCAGTGGCCTGGCAGGGATGCAGAGCTCCTGATTCTCCATGGGAAAGCAGAGAGCACACCAGTCTCTCTAGACACAATCCTGCCTCTATCTCCCTCCTTTGCCCCTTATCTCCAAGGTCATTTGTATACAAATAGGATCAAAGGCTCAGAGATGTGAGATAGACTGTCTGAATATTCACCACCAGTGCACTTCAGAGCAACCCATCCTCACCTCACAAGTGAGTGAGGAGGAGGGATGGATGCAGGGGATCAAGCCCTGACCCTTCTCTGACGGTCACCCCTCTTCCTTACACTTGGGAGGCACTTGCTGCCGTTTGTTGAACCAATACCTCCCCTCTGAATGGAAAATCCAGCTGGAGATGTGCCTGTGATATCTGATACTCGTAATTCACGGTATGTTGGCCAGTTCTGCAAATTGGAGCAGGAGCACAAACAGCCCCTCATGACTTGCCAGCCACGTGTGGGGTTCAGTAGTCACACCGTGTGTGGGCTCACTGGAGAGGAGAAACCTTTCCAAGCAGCAATAGGACTGTGATGAGGGTGAGAGGTGGGAGAAGGGAGGGGTGACGGCTCCTCATTTTGGATCTGAGCAAAGAGGCAGGTGAGGTTTGATAACTTGTGGATTTGCTCAGGCCTAAGAACTGGTGGGGATTTGGAGATGAGGAGCTGAGCAGCTGGCAAGGGAGACGGTCTGCCGGAAAGAGGGAGGAAGATTTTGTCTGTGCTTGTGTGGAGCTTTTTTGGCTTCCTCCTCACTGCAGTCTGCCTTCAGGGACTGGAACTACAGCTGCCACTGCAGAGTTCAGCCTGGGCTTCCTCTTGGAGAACAGCTTGTGGCTTTGATCAGCCTTAGCCATGTGCCTCCATCCCTGCCTGCTCCCCGGGCATGGAGTTCTGCTGTTCAGACAAGTGGAAGTTCACCTTGGGGTGGACACAGGCTGTGAAAGCCCTGCCAGAGCCAGCACTTTCTCTCTGGGCAAGGAGGAAGATGCTGCCAGGCCCAATCGCCTCTGGTGTGCGATGGGTGTTCAGCTTCAGTATATTGACTCTGCCACCCAGACCACCCCACAAGTCCCCACATGGGAAGAAAGGGCCAAAGGAGCCCTGGAGGCAGAAGTGTCCTGGCTCTCAGGGGAGACCAGGCAGGTTCTCAGGGGCAGGATGGAGACACAAAGGACCAAGGCAGCTGGAGTGGAGCATGCTGTAAGCTGCCAGCCTCTGTCTTCTATGTCTGGCCCACTGAGGGAAGCAGGAGGCTTCTGTGTGTTTGTCATATCCTGGCAAATTACCTGTGTCTAGTCACTCCTTCCTCAGCAGCTGGGGCATGCAGCAATAAAACTTGTCTGCGTTGCAGACAGTGCTGTTTTCAGGTTCATCTTTTCCCTGGCCCCGCTGGTGATCCCCTGGAGAAGGAGCATATAGTAATGGTGGGAGGGTAATGTTCAGGCTGTTTACAGCCTATGAAGAAATTTCCTGCCCATCACATACACCATGCCATGAATTAGCACATCTCAGGAATGCATGTTGGAAACCACCCCCAGGTTGTCTTCTTTGGACTGCAGTACCCATCACTGCAATACTTTGGAACTACCCAAATTGTTTAAGACCTGAAGCCTCAAAGCTTAGAGCTCTTACTGGCCTTGATACGGGCCCACTGGCCCTGCCTGCATCCAGACACAAAGCCACAACTGTCCTCTGATTTGCAGACAGGATGTTTGCTCCCAGTAGTAGAAGTTTGAAGGTAGACTCAGGTCTGGCAGCCTGCACAGCCTATTAAAAACCAGCCTTATAAAATATGAGCTAGGAAGCAAAATGCAGCGGCATAAGAGAAAGAGGAGGAAACCACCAATTAGGAACAGCCCCCGAGGGGATGCTTTCTCAGGAGCCAGGAGGCACTCTGCCAACAGGGCTTTTCGGAGCGGGATGGGGCTGGCTGGGGAGGGCAGACCTGGGGGTAGCTGCTTTGCACAGAGCTTTTCTGCAGTCAGGAGGGCTGGTCCTGCAGCCCAGGAGCTGCTGCCCCTGAAGCAGGGCAGCGAGGGATTGTTCTCTGGCTGGGTGAGGGCTAGCACCCGGGACTGGGGAGGAAGAGCAGGTGGAGCGACGGGAAGGTACAGCCCTCCTTAGCCTACGGGCAACCAGCTAGCCATGGGGAATTCCTTCCTCCAGAAAGCAGCTTTGCCAAGGAGCTGCAAAGCTCTCTTGATAGCCAAGTTCCCCACAGAACGGCAAACGCCTGCCCTACCGCAGGGTTGCTGCGGGCAGGAAGAGGCTCTGGGGCTCAGCACCTAGCGAGGGAGGTCCTCCTGTGCAAAAGGAGCCCATAGCTGGTGTCCGGCTCCAGAGGTGGCCTCTTACACCAAGAGGTGTAGCTTGGTGGAGGGAAAGGCCACAAGGTCTGAGGTTTGTTGGAGGTGCATCCTTCTGATGGTTTGGTAAAAGCCAGGGAATTACAGTTTATTTCTTGGTCTGTCGGGCTGTTGTAGCTGGCTGGGAGTCAGGGTTATTGTCCATTGGTGCTGGCAGAGTGTGGTTTGTGGTGGGAGCCGTGTTCCTGATACGGAGCGCTGAGACACTCAGGACTGAATGACCAGGATGTGGCTTGTGGACTAATACCATGTGCTTTCTGCTGGAGAGAAGAGGGGTGGGTGGGCAGTGTGGCTTTTGTTTGCTCTGGTCTGTCTTATTTTTCAGTCTTCCTGGAGATGCCAACTTCTTACCAGCTTAGTGACCTACTTAGGTGATGGGGTTGGGGGGATGATGAGGTAAAATACTTGCTTGGTGCCACCGGGTGCTGCCTAGAGGGACTGTTAAAGGGCCTGTGAGAATGGCCTCCAGCAGCAGCCTGAAGCACCTGAGACACCATCTGCTTTTCAGGATGCCAGCGGGAACTTTGTAGGAGATTCAGGTCCCACTGTTTTCTCAGCAGTGATATGGCTTATCAACTGGCTGCCCAGACAGTTTTTAACATCTCCTGTGGTCACCACTTGCTACCCTTGTAGCGGGCACCTGGCTGATCTCTGCAGGGGTTCAGTGCTTTGCTTCAGATCTTTAACGACTGGGTCTGTGCTTTGGGAGCAGCCCAGATGTCCTCACTGGTCCTCCTGAGTGACAGGACATGAGCGGTGCTTTGGGTCAGATCTGCCAGGCAAGGATCACTGCAGTAATAGTGAGCACAGTGACCACCCAGAGCACTGTGGGCAATGTGGCACAAAGTATTTTGAAGGTGCTGCAAGAGAGAGCTGCTTAAAAATTTACTTGGCTCGAAGCAGGGACTGAGATCTTGGTCTGTAGTGTCCCTGACATTTTCCCTATCCTATAAGTTTCTGTGTGGAGGTGCTCTCTCTCTTCCCAAGGATCTATTTCATGTTGTGTAAGGGATTCAGTATTCATCAGATGAGGGGTTTGACCACAGGCCTCATCATTTCAGAGGAACCACAGCCCCATAATGAATAGTCTATCCGGTCCATTTGATGCAGACCATGAATCTGCGTCTCCCACATCCTTCTTGAGCACCTGACATTGACCTCTGCAATCTCTAAGCTGTGATAAGTTTCCACAGAAAGGTTAATTTCCAGTAAATTGATATTTTTCCAATTGAAAAGAAAAAGCAAGCTTTCTGAGAAATGATAAAATCGAGCTCAGACATGTCAGTCTTCTTCTTAGAAGAGAATCTGTTCTAGAAATCATGTCGCACCAACTGAATCTTACAGAGAAAAAAATGCATTGCAAAGTTACTAGAAAACATTTTCATAGAATCATAGAATGGTTTGGGGTGGAAGAAACCTTAAAGATCACTTAGTTCCAAACCCCCTGCCATGGGCAGGGACACCTCCCACTAGACTCGGTTGCTCAAAGGCCCATCCAGCCTGGTCTTGAACACTGCCTACTAGTATATGCAAGTGAACAAATAAAAAGGAGCTTTAATTTGACGCACCGGGTAACAAAAATCAGGCAGTGGAATATTTTCTGCCTGACTACTCATATCTAATATGAACAGCGTGGTGAAAAAAGAAACAAGAAGTGGATAGATGTTAAAAAGATATCTTCTGAGTCATTGTGGAGTGAACAGGAAGTGCTGATGATTCAAGATTTGGCACTTTCCCTTGCTGAACCCAATGGCACATCCTAACGCCAGGAGAAACTAAGCTTTAGGAAGTGCTGTCTTCCAGCTGAGGTAACAGACTTGTGGTTCTCCTCTTCATCAATGAGGAGTCCAGTGGAATTTTTCATGAGAAAGTAAAGCCCTGTTCATAGATAGTATCCTGACCATGACTGTGCGGGGAAGTCTTCACTGTCTCAGTCTCCAAACTGCAGTGCAATCTCTCCTCATTTCAAACACATCTTGCTCTGTGATATTGTGCACATGCATTAATTAGTTACTCTATTTGAGGAGCTAGTTCTCTTGCTCATTAGGGCAAGTTATGATTATCCTTTTTGTTATGTTACTTATAGCCTTTATTTTTCACTGTCTTTGCAGTGCTGAGATGCAGAGCCACTCCCATTGGCTATTTGTGGACAACACTGTTGTTTGGCATGTGCATTTTGCTCCAGATAAAGTAAAATCTGTACTCTTCTAACTTCCATTTGGAAATCTGTGTTATGGGGAGGAGGCTTCTTGTGACCCCCAGTCTACTTTAAGGATGTAGTGTACCTCAACTGGTTGGGACGTAATGATGTTAATTAATAGTGCAACCATTATTCTTTCTCTGCTGATCATTTTTGGAGCAGTGCTCTGCTATTGTGTTTCTTCAGCTGTCCCTCCTCCTCTCTCCTTCCCTTCTGCCCATCCTGTGGCATAGGCCTGCACGTCCCACTTGCCCACTGTCCAGGTACCTTTGGAGAAGCAAAGATGTGTCTATAGTCCAAAATCCTGCTGTGACTTACTGAAAGTGTTCCAGCAGCAGGGAAAATCTTACATTTCATAGCCAACTCAACAAAAAGAAAGATGTGTGGATGACTCATTTAATTTCCCTTTGTCTTTAGCAGAAGCAGCTAAAGGATTTCCAGTTGGTTGCCCCATTAGCCAAGGTGTTTCACTGAGTATCTGTTGAAATTCCATACACAGCAGCAGTCACGATTGTTGCACCGTCGAGCTAAAGAGGGCACTTAAGGCTTTTGAGCAGCAACGATAGAGCCCTGAGAAAGAACTAACATATGGAAACCATGCAGACCATCCCCAGCCTGTGGGCTGTTGCGGGCCTCATCCCCGCCGCTTCTGCCAAGCCTGGCCATAGGAATGATGTCAGTGACTTGCTCTACGGGGTTCTGGAGAGCAGTGAAATGCACCCAGTGAAGTCAATGATGACATTTCCAGTCCTGGGGGGGTGCATGACCATGGATCGCCCCCACGCCTGTTCTGTTGGATGAAGATCTGGCAGCAGGACCCTTCAGCTCCTTGAGTACAACTCATTATATCTGGGAACAGAGCCAAAGGGGAATGAAGGAGACTTCAACTGGTGTGAATCCCAGCTGCATGCCTGCTTAGCAACACAGGTTTTCATAAATACATTGTCCATGGCTCTATGCTCTCTGCCTTTTTTTTTTTTTCTGCATGCAGAGGCCTGTGTTGGAGCTGGGGCCACCCCTAGGACCACTGACCCACTGCGGCCAAGAAAGTTGTGGGAATGCTGAAGCTGACCACTGGGGTGTAGCAGCCACCTCCCAGGTGCTGCTCCGCACAACTGAACAGTGGGAGCAGTGGTTGCCATTGCTGTAGGCTCTATGGCAAGGAAGGCAACAAGCATCTGCTCATTGTCCTAAGCAGTCACCAAGTGTCTGATGCACTCTGGCTGCTGGGGAGCTGTGCTGTAATGTGTAATGCCAAATGGTGGAGACCTTAAGACCAGATAAAGTTTTGAGGAGAAAAAGCCCTTACATTAGAGACAAAGTTATTGTAGATTCAGTTTGGGTCAAAGGTTTTTCCTCCATCCTTCTGAGATGTACCTGGCCTCAGATCCATCTGGCATTGAGCTGGGCATAAGATGAGGATTCTGTGTTTGTGTTTTGAAGGGGTAAAGTGTATGTGTGAAGGCAGCCCTGTTTTTCCTTTATCCCTCAACGCGTCCACAGCCCCTGCTGGGTTCAGTGGGTAGAACAAGAGCTCTTCCAAACACTGATGCCAAACAACAGGAGCAGGACTCCAGGGCTCCCCTTCCAGCTCTAGGGAAGGAATTGACCTAATGGATGAGGCAGGCCCCCCGGAGGCAGGACTGCTGAAATCATGTCCTAGCAGTGGGAGGGGGTGAGATTGGGTGGCCAGGAGAGGGGACAAGGAGCCAGGATTCATAGGCTGTAGTCTTACAGCCTATGCCTTATCCACAACTAAGATTATTTTTCTGATTGTGGCAGTGGAGAATGTGGCTCAGGACTTATCAGTATTATGGACAAGCCACCCGGAAGCTTTGTTTGCCTTTGATTCTGGTCTGGGTTAATTCAAGTTTTGTCTCAGGCCAGATCTGAACCCCCTCCTTTCCCTTTGAAATGGTTTTCCGCTACTGGCATAAATGAGAAAAGGATGACTTAATTGCCTTCCTGAGTAAACAGAACCCACTCCATCCTCAGTAAATTAAAGATGAGGATTCATTTTCCTCAGGACCCACAGCAGATGAATCAGAACACTGGACTTTCCTGTGTGAGGCTGAGTTGGGCTGACAAGAACAAACGGCCGAATGGGGACGGTAGAAGCAACGTCAGAAGCTGACACCTCCACATGCTGGGAAAGAAGCGAGTGCTGGATGTGAACGTGGTCGAGGAGGGGGGAGACCTCCAGCTCTGGGCCTCCGGATAGTTCAGCTGTTGAGTCAGCTGGGTCAGGGGCTTTGCAAAACAGCGAGGGGCAAGGGTGAGCAAAAAGCCAAGAGCGTGCGTGCGCGAGAAAGACATTCCACCTCTGGCAGCGGGCCGAAGGAGCAACCCTTGGAGACACACTTGCAAACACACATGCTGGCTTGCACACGCAGGCTCTTGCTCACACACACGTACCACTAACAGCATGTGGAGGCTGCTCCCAGAGGCCAGCCCTGCTTCATGCTGGTCCCCGTTAATGGCCGATGTCTGGCGAGGTGGCTGGGGTGGAGAGACAGCTGGGGCCGGCGAGCCCTTTCCCTGGCTACGAGTGAAGGGGAGGGCTGAGGGCTGGGCTGGGGTGGGCTGCAGTAGGCTTGTCTTCTCTAAAAGCAGCTTGCAAACACTCACTTCTGCTTCCTCTGCGGCAGGCAGAGGTTGAGCAGCTCTCTGCTTTTATGTTCCGTGTGTGTTAAAGAGTCGCTGAAAGACGATAGTGTGAAACCCCCAAACCAAAGGGGTCTGTGCCAGGCCATAATAGGCAAGCAGGTTTTGCCAGCCCAGCCTGGCTTTGCCAAGAAGCCTTAGCTTTGATACGGAGCATGGGAGCACAGATATCCTCAATATATGTTGTTAGGAAGGATTTGTTATGCTAATGAAAGGATTTTTCAGAATGGATGTGGCCTGTTTACAGATTTGGGTTTGCCTGACCTTCCTGTTGGCAGAAGTGGGGAGGGGGCAGCATCCATCCCATGGCTCTCCAGCAGCCCTCTCTGCAGGAAATTGGTAGCATGTTGGCCCCTGAGGAGGAGCATTCACTAGTGTCAACTGGTGCGTGATGGTCACCCTGCTAGAGGGTGTGTGGGTTTGCCCCACTGCTGCCTGCAATAGTCCTTCTCTGTGGGGTAGAAAATGCACTGGTAAGGGAAATATGGGAAAACTTTGCATTTCTTAAGATACAGTCGATCTTCATCTGGGAGAACTCTCCTGCAGAGCTGGGTGGCCGCCCCCCCGAGTTCCTGGCAGCTGCGCCCCACCTCACCCTTGGAGTTTATCTGCAGGGGCCTGGGTTGGTGATGCTCACCCCTTGCCCAGCCTGGAGAGTCCCCATCCTCCCCATTGGAGCTCCAGGCGGTGGAAAACCTTCCCGGTGTCTCAGCCTGCCTGAGCCAGGGCTGCAGCTACCCTGAGACAGCTCTTAGCAAACATACCAAAGGCTTTCTGGGCATCAGAGAAGTGATATCTGCTCTGCTGTTATCATAGCCTCCTCCTTGGGAGGACAGGTAGGAGGGCTGTCAGAGGTATGCAGAGAAAGATGGTGGGTATGGAAAGGTAAAGGAAACCGAAAGTGTCTTTTATAAGGCACTTATAATAAAGAGCAAAGTTTTGTGGATGTTGACCCTGGCTGTGTGGCATGGGACTCCTGAGGAATGGGACTTCGTTTCCCATAGCTGAGCATGCCTGTTCTTCCCACGGGCTGTACCCACAGGAGTGCATCCTGCCTGACACGTCGCCGAGCTGAGGGTCCGGGGGGAGTGACAGGGGTGTTTGGGGCTGGGAACGGTGCACCCCAGGGGCACGCACGGCAGGGTGAGGTGCTGGCCTTGGGAACTGAGAGCCTTGCCATCATCCCTGCCCCTCTCATCATCTCACTGCCATTCACCCTGCCTATAAGGCACTGGATAGTGAGGGCTGAAGTGAACATCGGAGTCTCTCTCACTCTAGTGATGTTCTCACACCAGAGCTCTCCCCAACCTGGGGTCAGTGAGGCTGGACTCTGCTCCGTGTCTCTGGCTGACAGAGGAAGGCTGAGGTTAGAGTGTGGCCATGCGTCTAATTACTCCCCCAGATGTGAGTACGCATGGCACACCATCACCGGACGCAGTCCACACGTCCCCACTTGCTCACCACTGACTCACAACAGACTGGAAAAAGACCATCCCACTCGGATGCTGTGATGAAAATGTAAGTGCTCTCTAGTAATACATGAACAGTGTACATGAGCAGCCAATCGGGACATTCAGGGTCTGACGTTTCTGGGTTGAAGATTGGGATGTTTACTGTATGAGTTTATTGAATTCAACAGCGAATGACTCGGGGCAGACCTTCATCACATGCTTGAGGGTGTTTTGGGATGATATTCATCAGTTCTGAGGACACCAGCTTGACCTCCCTCCCCCTCCATTCAAGCCCATCAGACGACTGTTGAGCAATCAAAACCCTGAATCTCAGGTATTGAGGAAACAAGGGAAGTCTTGTTGTATCATGAGACATTTCTGCTAAGAGGGAAGGAATTCATCCTGGTGGGTGTTCAAGAGGGAGCACTCACTGAAGGTCGACCTGTCTGGGACACCATGATGGGGCAGTGAGTGAGCTGGTGGTGACCAGGGAACAGGCAAGGCCTCACCACCATGCTCCCCCCTCACTGGATACTCCTGTGTGGTGGCATCTGGACACAAACACCTGCTGAGGGGGATCCTCCACAGGGGACCAGCCAGCTCCTGCCTCGAAGGCTGGGAGGGGGTCACCTCCTCACTTAGAGCTGGAGGAATAGCCCGTGCAGCGCATATGGGCTGGTGATTCCTCTCTTGTTGGGAGGCTCTGGATGCTGGCAGTGCTGCCAGCTGCGCACAGCTGGGTCACAGATGTGCTGCTGCGGGGAACACTCACAACATGCCCACGTCTTTGCTAGTGGGCTCTGGAGAGAGCCCACAGTGATCTGAAGTGCAGGTGAGAAACTGGATATTCCTGGGCTCCGTGGCCCTTTCTTCAAAGGCCCTTCTGTTGAAGGAGCTGGTGCTGGCCCAGCCATGGGGTCAGCTGGGGTGTCATTTATGCATTTACACCTCACCCCTTCACACACTTAAGGGCTGGACAGCAGGGAGAGATGTCTGGTCTCCTGATGTCTCAGACTGGGAGGACTGGAGAGGCAGAGCCTCTACCTGGTGAAGGGATGGATCCCAGCCACAATTCTGGGGGCACTGGTGGAAACTTGTTTTATAGCCTGCAGCATTTGGATGGAGTAGTTAGGAGGCTGCAGGGTGTTGATGGGAGAGGGCAGGGAGCTATGTGGACATCCTGACACAGGGATGAACACCGTGTCGACTCCTCTTCTTCATGGGGCTGGAGCCCTGCATGTTTGCTGTCACCTGAAGGCTTCTGTCCATGAGTGATCCCAGGTTACCACCACCTCCTCTCTGCTGTGTGAATGTGTTCCCTACTATTCACACAAACAGGAGTCTCAGCCAGAACGATGGTCTGATCTGATGTGGGATTTATGCAGCCAGAGCTACCGCAGGCATCTGCAATACAGCTGACAGGCCTTGTTTTATGTTCACCTGCTAGCCTACCTGACTTTCAAACCCTTGGTGGCACTGAGCTGCCGTGCAGCTGGAGTGGTAAGGAGGAGCTTGCTGTGCTTTGTCCCTTTGAGATGGACCATGCTAACCCTCTGGCTCTGCACTTCTGACCAGCTTGACTACAGGTGCCAACTGTTTATCTTCAACCAGCATGCCCCACTACCTGCTGCTTCTTCTTTGCCACTGACTCCCATCTCTTAATGTTTGGATTCATCCGCTGTCAAATACAGGTCCCTATATGCTGAGTCTTTGTGAGCTCCAAGAAACTCCAGGGCAGCTGAGAGGATGAATATCAGGTCTAGAGCAGACCTCCAGCTGGGGGACACTGCAAGCCAGACCCACAAGGGAGCGTGGCATCTAAACTGCTATTGAAACTAACTCACTTTTCTCTGAGGTGGAGCACTGGGCTTTCTGGTCTGCTCAGGTCTCCTGCTGGAGGACAAGACCAGCTGAGACTGGATCCTGTTTGTGGGAAATGGCAGAAGACAAAATAGTGCAGCGGAGACGCTGAAGCCTATAGAAATCAAGGGAAGCTTAGAAGCACCTGGGTCCAAAAAGCTGGCACCCAAACTCAAAAAACCAATGTGAGAGTATAGCAAGAGACAAGTTCTCAGGTCAGCTCCAGACCCTCCTGTGTTGGGTAAGGGCTTTCTATGGCTTGCCACATTGCTGATTTGCTCAGCTGTGAGCTGCTGGCTCAGAAGTGATTTTTACTCTAGTCTCCAACAATTTGTCAAGTGGCCAGTGTAAAAAGGTCTGTCTTCCTCAGGATCATGGCACCTCATCTTGTGGGGCCACAGTCATGTGTCTGAAGGTTTGGTGGCTGTATAAGCCACCAGCAAGAATAAGCCCCTGAGTGAGACCTGATAGGATCCAGGGATTAACCTGACTGGTACGTTTTATCCTTTGGTATCAAGGTCTATTGTGAGCATCTGGACCCAGGCAGTGATGAGTGAGGACAGAGAAGCCTGGGAAAGGTGAGAGTTAAAAAAAAAGGTGGAAGGAGGCAGGCATGGCTCATCCTGGGGTCGGGGCAGACTGATAGCAGTATTTCTCCCCTCTGGGTCATTCCAGAGCAAAAGGGACAGCAGCTTGAGGCGCTGAAATGTCTTCTTCCCACCATGGCCTCTCCAGCTCAGGGACAGAGGATGTGCTAGGGCTGTTCGTAGCCTGAAAGCCTTGGCATAAACGGTTGTCTGCATCATGGATGGGTGTCCAGGTGTGTGACTGAGTAGGGGTGAATCTGGCTGCTGAGCCCGAGCAGTTGGTTTAATGCTCTCTCCACTGGTTATTAGCTTGTGGCAGAGTCAAGCTGGCGTGTCAGGCTCGGGGAGCCTTGGTGAGAGCACTTGTGAGGGCAAGGGGCTGCATTTAACCCTGCAGGTGGCACGAGTGTGCCAGGAGGCTGAAATCTGCGGAGACAGCCCCATTCTCAACCCTAAAAATGAGAGTGGTTTTCTGCCAGCATGGATGGATCTGCGTCTGCACAGGAAGGAAGAAGGAGGGGGACAGCGCGATGCTACTCCTGATGCCTCTTAGGAAGGGATGAGACAGGCAGAGGTTTCCCCTGCATCCCTGGTGCTGGCAGGCTCCCCAGATGCAGCCTGAGCTTGACGCCGGGCTGGCGAGGCTGCTGTGAGTCACGGGGTGTCTGCACGCTGCGCAGCCCGGCTCCTTCCCCAGGCACGCAGCAGAGCTAGCGGTGAGCCTGCACGCCTTCATCAGCGCCGGCACGTAAACTGTCCCGCCGGCCACCTGGCCTCTGAATCACAGGGGTCGGGTCCTGGCTGAGAGGGGGGGGATTTCCCAGCACCCCCAGTGCAAGGGTTTGCGTGCGGAGAAGCCTCCATTGCAGGCAGCTGGGAATCATCTCCCAGTGCACGCTTGTGGATGAGCTGGGGCTGAGAATGTCCCTGCGTGGGTGGAAGTCACTCAGGGGCTTTGCTGCGTTGCGTAGGGTCTGTCCCCACAGTAAGCATAGGGACAGAGCGTGCTGCGTGTCCTGTGCCCCATGGAGTTGTGCCTTTCACCCAAGCACATCCTTATGTCCTGCAGTTCAGGGTGTCTCTGAAGCCACCTCCCTCTGTGGGGCAGACAAGCCCCGGCACAGCTCTCCTGCTGAGTGGGTGCATGAGAAGCCCCTTGGGTGATTGGGGCTGTATGGGGCTGTGCTACCTGTGGGGACCCCTTTGATGAAGGGTTTGCTTCTCTGGGCACTGTTGGTGTGGGCTGGGTGCAGGGCTGCGGGTGAGCAGAGTGAGCGGTGCGTGCTGCATGCAGCGTTGTGGTGCTGTGGGAGGGCTTTGCTTACTGCCTTGTCCCCACCATGGATGCTCCTTCCCTGGCCTCCTGCCCGCTCCACCCAATGCTGGATGCTTTTCCCCTGCAGTTCCCAGGGGAGAAACTCCTTTCACATTTCCCGTATTTCTAAGCATGTAGCCGGCGTGGGAGATGCCAGGGTTGCAGATGAGACAGTGGGGGATCTGGCTGAATTTGGCTCTCTGGGTATTTGAATGGAGGGTGCCCCACCACACCCCCCAAGCTGCTTCTCACTCACAGTGAGGGGGAGCAAATAATATTTTAGCATTATCCAGGCAGGGATGCCAAACAAGCAGCCTGAAGAAAGGCAAATATTTTGGCTACCCCAACACATCTGTTTAGAAGCAGCTCAACCCCAATTTTAAACAAAATGGGGAAAAAAAAAAGACATTAATTGAAGACATGTCGTTTGGAATGCGATCCCTTGGCTGGGGCCCAGCATTGGCAGCCTTGTTGGGAGATCATGTATCATACAGATGAGACGATCACCCAGGGTCTGTTGTGAGCCCCTCGAGCTGCTTTTGGGCAGGTCACACATGCCCTGCAGAAGCTGAGGGAGGCTGTGCGTGGCTGTGTGAACTCATGGCACTCTTGCAGGGGTACATACTCTCCCAGCATCTCCCAGCACCTCCCCACCACCCTTCCTACCTCCCCGCATAGCAGCATCCTCTGCTGGAAGGACTCTATGTCAGTAGTTGGCGGCTCCTGTCCTGCTTCATCTTTTGTGGGAAGGATCCAACCCTGGGGGATCCTAAAACAGATCAGCTTTTTTCCTGGCAGGCCCTGGCTGTGTGTATAAGACTTGGATTATCAGATTGGGAACAGCTGATCCCAGGTCTGTTGACAAATCCATGAAGATTCAGTGAAGCTTAGACACTTCTCTTCTGATAGTCTCCTTTGGTTGACCCCAGACCTTGTTAGTCTCTGCTGTACCCAGAGGCAAAGCTGCAAAAACAGCTTCAGATAGGAAACTGGTGTGAGGTGTGGAAACAGGAGGTCCCCATGCTCCCCTTCTGCTTCTCCAGTGAGCTCTGCAGCCCTTTCTGAGCTCTGTGGTCTTGCAGGTACTTGGGGTGTATGGACTAAACTCACAGGTGGGGGATGCCTGAGCTGTGGTCATGGCAGGGTGCACATGCCCACTGAGACTTCACTGCCAGCATGGTTGCTGCTTATGCCATCCAGGTGCCTCTTCCCATCTCCTCCCTCAGAGCCAAGACAGCATGATCTGCCTGGCTGCCCCGGTCCAGCATGGGGAGGTCTAGAGGGAGGCCAGGCCCCCTGTCACCCATGAGGTGGAGTCTTCTGATCCCTCTCCCTCTAGCAACAGAACAAAATGCATGAGCTTAGGGGGTTGCTGGGGCCTGGGAAGGGGGCTGGAGGAGCCTCACATACAGAAATGGGGATGGGGAAAGAGTCAGCTACCCCAGAGCCCATGGGACCCCCTACTTTGCAGTGCTCAGCATGGGGTGAAGTCCCCAAGGGATGGGCCCTGGCTTCTCAGCAGGGTTGCCCCACTGGGCGTTCCTTGGGCAGTGAGGCTTGGTGGTGCCGCCAGGGCTGTCCCAGTGTTGGCTGGGGGTGACGTTCCCACAGGCTCCCTGTCCCTGACGGAGCTGGCCATGCTCTGGACGGAAGAAAGGCAATGGTTAACTGCTGTGTTGTCATTATTCTTACACAGCCTCCTCCTGTCGTATGCAGCCAGCCTCCGGGATGTAATAAGTACTAATGTTGGCGTCCCAGGCGGAGGCGATGGGGGCAGGGAGCGCCTTGGAGGAAACCCTCGGCTTGTGTCAATCAGTGCAACTTTTTATTTTACAGATCACACTGCAGAGCGCTTCCAACTATGAACAAACCTAAACGAAGACAGCTGGCAGAGGCTCTCGTCATCTAACTCCTTCCAGATGTGCGGTCATATGCCACAGTTTCTGACTAATGACATCCCTGTGGAAAGCCCTGGGGATGCAGCAGTGACGGGGCGGGCGAGGGGCACGCCAGGAACCTGTTGGTGGGCTGACAGCTCTGACTCCTCTGGGGCTGCTGCCTGGAGACTCCAGCTGGGGAGAGACCCTCCGCCGTCCCTCTCTTTCCCTTGTGATCAGCAGGGCTTGGAGGGTGGCACAGGGCCGCTTCTGCCACGCCAGGCATCCGGGCAGATCTCCACGGGTGGGTAAAGCTACTTAATCCAAAAGTGGTGTCCTGTGGAGATAGCTACTTCGCGGCCTGGAAACCAGAAAACCGCACTTAGTAGAGTTGTGCTGGAGCAAATTAGCGATGTTTTCTGATAATGAATTGAGGTTGAAGCGTTTACGCTGCTTCCCGCTTGGGATCCCATTCAGATCTCCCTGCATGATGCCTCCTCCTGCCACAGAGATGTCTGAGAAACCAGTCTGGGTGGGAAGATTTGTAAATCCTGCTGCTTCCTCCTGAAATATCTGCCCTGCACGTCCCTATTTTATGTTCCTGCATGGCCTGGGTTGTATTATAGCTGTGTACTCTCTCCAGTGGGTTTAGTTTCCTCACCCCTCTGTGGGAAGGGCTGTGCTAGTTTTATAAACCGGGGCCTGGGAGATGCTCAGTGGCTCGGAGATGGGTCAGGAATAGGGAGGGACCAGCCCCTCTGATCCCAGGTGGGAGATCATGTCCTCCCAGAGCATTGCCTCCTTCACACTGTCTTTCAGAAACTATAGTCAACCCAGGTCCAGGTTTACTGCTTTGGCAGAGGACTAATTTCGGGTCTTCTCATGGTCCCTGTTTTCCCCCCTCTTCCTCTTCACACCTTTGTAATTAACCTCTGAACTCCAGCTAATCTCAGGATTAGCGCGTCACGGGCTATCAGTTAGGGCTCCCACAACCCCTTGTGTGTCCTGGCATCCCTGACAAGCTTGCAGGGGGGTCCGGAAAGCCAGGTTGCCACTGAGGAGGGAGGAGGGTCATAATGGATGGGGGATGGCGGGAGCCTGGTGGGTGGTGAGAGCTAATCTGGGGGTCACCTGTGGCTGATAATGATCTCCCAGAGCCAGGGAGTAGGGTGGAGGGGCGCAAAGAGCCTGAGGGGACCAGGGCAGCGACTTTGGCATCCCTAGCTTGGCCTCTTCTGTCAGGCAGAGTGGGCTGCAGAGGGAAGAAACCTGGTGGGCTTTCAGTGAATGTTGTAAATATCTCCTCTGCCTGCAGGTGAAGGCGAAGGATTATTTTGTGGCTTTTGGTGCAGCATCTCCTCCAGGACCTAGCTATGCATGTGTTTTCCCTTGGGAGGGTGTCCTTGGGCAAAGGGAGAACTTGCTAATGGGGTTTATTCAATCTCAGTTCTTCAGATACACTCCAGGTCTGTGGGTGAGTTCTCTGCTCCCCTCTGAGCCTTTCTCTGAGCCTCCCCAGAGGCATTTCACAGTTTCTTGATGATCAATTTTCCAGGAGAACCTCCAGACAAATTCACATTTAACCTAACAGAGGCAGCACAGTGACCCCTGTCACTTTGCTGCTCCCTTAAGATGAAAACTCGCAGCCCTGATGAAGCATGCAACAATACAAACAATTTAGCTGCAAGAGCTGCTTTTTACCTCCAAGACATCCAGCTGTGTAATGGACCGTGCTGTGGAAATAAGAGAAGTAGCAATGGGCTCATGCTTGGATTGTGGCTTTAAAAATGTGAGGTCCGGTCCAAAGGATAACAGAAACTGCAAGGCTAAACCTCATATAGTGGCCAAGGCATGCAGAATGGACCCCTGTACTGATTTTTCCTGGCTGAGGTGTTCACAGTCTGCAGTGGCTATTAACCCACTTGCTTTAAGTGCTTGCTGCCCTCTCTTTCTGGTGTATCTCCATGGGTTGCTCCGGGACACCCCTGGGGCTGGAGAGAAGGACGAGCCCAGAGGTTAGAGCAATTCCTTGCGACTCCAGCAAGGTGCTGGGGACTGAGCCCAGTGGATGCTGCCTGGAGGGGAACAAACCCTGGGTTTGCAGCAGTGAAGGCTGCATCTTTCCTTCCTCCCCAAGGTGGAGGAGGAGCACTTTCTTCTGCTTTCACTGTGCCCCCGGGAGGGGAGAGGGAGGAGAGCTGCTCTCAGGAGGCCACCTGGGGAGCGAGGAGGTCGGCATGAGCTGGCAGTTTGTTTGCACCTCTCCTTGTTACGTGGAACTGGGAGCGGGGCTGAGCCCTGGGAGGTACAGGCAGGCTCGCAGAGGAAGCGGGTGATAAGCGCCCGTCTCCGCTGCGCGATACGCGGTTGTGTGTACAGGATGTTTGGTTTCCTATTGATCCCGTCCAGAGGTGGTGGGAATGGGGAGATGCAGAGACAGGCTTTGTGGTTTCTTTAATCTGATGGTTTCCCTGCCTCTTTCTTCTACTCGCAGGCAAGTTCGTGCATGAGGCACCCGAAGCGACAAGCCGGCACGCTCTGCCCCGGGCACCGGCTGTGTTTGCAGGGAGTTGGGCTGCCGGCTGTTTGTCTCAGGAGTGACTCAGGCTGATGAACCCACTCCCAGCCAGGTACAGGAGGACCTCACTGGAAGATGCCTTTGGCTCCTGGGAGCTGGTCTGGCCCTGCTGCTGGAGAGCACTGTGGGACAGCTGCGTGCAGAGAAGGAAAGGGGCTGGATGGGCAGGATCAACATGCGTGGCAACACGCTTGTTGATCACGCAACGGACACAGGGAAGCGGTTTCCATCTCCAGTGGCCAGAGCATCACCTGGTCTGCGAGATTCCAGCCAAACCCAGTACAGTGGTGATGGCCCAACCACAGCCATGGCTGTAGACTGAACTCTGGAGGCCCCAGCCACCCATAGGCCGTGGTGATATCCCTTTGTCCAGCAGCTCTGCTCCCTGTGATGACTTTGTCTCTTCTGTCCCTGAGCTCCCTCCTCAGCTCCTGCCTCTTGCCTGAGTCTCCATCATTCTTGGAGTGAGAAAATCCTCCCTGGAGGAGCACATCATCTTGCCTAGAGATGATCTTCTGCCACAGGGGCTTTGCAGGCATGAAATGCTCATTTTGTCCATTAGCTGCTAGTGAGGGAACAGGCAGGGTGAATCCACGCGAGGACAGGGGCTGATGCTGAAGGTACTGCTCTATTCTGCCTAGAGGATTTCACTGATGGGGTGGGGTACTCCAGGTGTGATGGAAAATGGAGCATCATGCTTTGCTGAAAGAACACATCTCCTGTGAGAGATGCAAACTGTGAGTGTTGGAAGGATGAAGAACTGTGGTGTGAAGAGACATGAGAGATGTGCTGAAGCTCTCCTTCCGCTGTGACCTGGGGGCCACCTGCCAGGGTGGGAAGCATAAATCAGGGGAGCCCTTCTCTCAAGTCGAGCGAGCTCACCTGAGCAGAAAGATGCCAAAAAGATGATAGGAAACTGACAGAGAGCAGCCTAAGTCAGAGAGAGGTGGAGGGTAGTAACTGGTGCAGGAGAGCTGTGATGTCCAGCGGTGAAGCAGGGCAGCTGCTGGGAGGAGAGGCACTGCACAGATGAAGAGGCTGGACTTCAGGGAGCATTTCTGAGTCTTTGGGACCTTATCGTCAGAAAGGGGCTGGCTTCTCCCTGTTTGTATGGGTGACATCTGACGGGACTGCTCATGGGTCTCGGTCACGCTCCAACTCCCCTGCCGGGGAGCAGGCTAGAGGGAAATCAAAGGGACTTTCCTGTCTCCTCACCATTCCTAGCAGTGGTGGTGAATGGTGCACTGGGGAGGGAGAGGTTAGGAAATACCATTACAAAGTGCAAGTACCTCCAGGGACATCAGACCCTGTCCCACCTAGTTTCTGTGGAATCAGGGGGAGCCCCCAGGTGTGCACCCTGAGCCTCTGAGCAATGCCTTGTTTGTAAACACTATTAAAAAGAAACATTTAAAAAAAAGACTTTTGCGATGATCCTGGTGCTGCCACATCACTGGGTGCTGGGAGAGCTCTGGGCTGCCCACAGAGCGGGGCCTGGGTAAGCCTCAGGCACGTCGCTGGGGAATCCCCAGCTGCAGAGAGGAAAACTGCTGGGAAGAGGCACCGCCAGCTTCTGTGAAACGCTTTCATTCATTGCCGTCCAGGCGGGAACGGATCCTGGCAAAAGGCGGCGAGGGGATGTGTTTCATTCCCAGCAGAGCCAGCGGGGGCTGGTTTTGATCAGAAGTGATCTGGTGCTGGACCTCGGGACAGCTGATAACTGCAACCTGTCGCCCCGAGCGCTGCTTGGCCCGGAGGGGGCTCGCTCGTGTTTGCATTTGAAAGGGCCTCCCGCGCTCCCTGCGCTCGCAGTTGAACGGCTTCCAAGGCGGCTTACTTTTCTCCCTTTTTATCACCGTTATTATTTTTTAATAAAGTTCCCTGATTAGCTTCTCAGGCTTCATGGCAGAGGGGCCTGGGAATTCATTTCCTCTCCTTGGCCACTTGCAGTGGTTTGCAGGCCAGCTCAGCGCCGCCGCAACGGGGGGACTTGGCACGGTGGGGCCAGAGGAAGCCCAGGACACCATCTCTGTCCTGATGCCACAGCACTCTTCAGGAGATGCCAGAGAGGCTGTGGGGTGGTGGGGAGCAGCAGTGCCAGGGATGAACATGGTGGGGGGAGCGCAGGCGTGTGGTATCCATCTGTGAAGCAGAGCTCACAGTGCTCAGCACTGGGAGGATGTCCATCAGAAGAGCTGAGTGTGAGCAGCCTCGTCCCGGTGAGTCAAGACTCAGGGGCGTTGGACATTTTTTGAGATGAGTCTTGTACCATGGATTAAATAAAGCCAAGGGAACAGGGGGAAGCATAACTCTCCCCGTATTTAATATGGGCAGAGGGAGAGTTTCTCTTCCTCTCCTTGACTCCATTCTCCTCTGAATCTGCTGTGAAGCTTTTCTCCAAGCCTCAAATAGCACTGTTGATTAATATAAATTATGTTATTATTAGCAATAATTAAAACATTGGCATTAATATCATGCATTCTATCTATTTGCAGAACCAAGGGCAAAAGGATCCCAAGTCTGCATAGAGAGATGACACCATGGATGCCATCAGCTCTCCTCTTTTTACTACCTTCTCTACTTTTTCCCCTCTCCAAAACCAAGAAAAAACTTTTCCTGCCTTCCTCGGTGTGCTGGGGCTGCTGGAGGCCAGTGATGTGGGGTTCCACAGGGAGGCAGCTGGGTTGTAGAAGCCCAGGCTGGGTTGCATTCGGGTTCTGGCTTGGCAAAACACCACAGTGACAAATGTAGCTGACCTGGGGAGGCAATTCCAGCATATCCAGTCGATTCAGTCACTGCAGGAGGACAGGATGAGTTCAAGGCTCATTTGCCCAGAGTCCAAACTGAGGTGGGATGGGGGCAGCCACCTCAGTGGGTTGTAGAGGTGGAAAGGCATGAGCAGAAGAGGCTTTGGGTTCCTCACCGAGGAGCCTCAGCCAGCCTGACTTGCCCAAAGTCTCCAGCAGACAGAGGGGAGATCTTAGTCCAGGGTGGGCAACAGCCAGGGAACTGAAAGGATGAGCATGCCCATGGCCTCAGCACCCTGTTTGGGCATGCAGAGCACAGCTGCGTCCCTGCTGGCATTTTCCCTCACAGAGTGGTGAGGCAGAGGCACAGGCAGGAAGGGAACATACCTCAATTGGAAAATGTCATATACTGTAGTGGTTGGGCTTCCCAGAGAGGGGGCCAGTAGAACCTGGAGGCACCACAGGACTCTTGTGTTTATGAGCTTCAGTGATCAGCAAGCTGATCAGTGTGGTGTTGTTAAATGGTGGTGCTTGGGTGCGTGTGTGCATTGCTGGTGTGTTTGCGTGTGCATGTCTGTTCACACAGGGGGATGCTGCTCAGGCTAAGTCATGTGTACCCATCGGGTGTGCTCTCTGTGGGAAGAGGTTTTGTCTTTTCTCACTGCTCCATCCTTCCCTGTCTTGGTGCTGCAATTTTGTTCAGACCCTCGTGACCAGCTCTGAGCCTAAAAATGACAGGACAGGAGGCAAAACAATGAGCAATTTGAAAAGTTTGTGGCCTCAAGGAAGGGAGCACTGTGGTCTTGCCAGTAGCTCGAAGAGGAAATAGGGGCAATGTGGCAGTGGAGTGAATGATGCAGAGAAACCCTGAGCGTCTCTGGTGTGTCGCAGCTTTTAGTCTTGGGCAAAAGGGGCACAGGAGAGAAATGCAAAGGGGCCAAACTCCAGGCAGATAAAAGAGGTGTTTGTGCAACCCTCAAATTCAGCCGAACAATAAAGTGCAGAACACACGTAATATTTTTAATGACCAATACGCAGTGTTAGCCAATTGCTTTATAAAGTGCCCCAGGTGGTGCTGTTTAGCCACTGGAACCAGGATCTGCAGGGACTTTGGCCAAGGTCAGGTTCTCAGGGCTGAGTGCCCAGCTGTGGCAATGGTGAGCAGCTGAATATATGCAGGCAGAAGAAACCACACAGAGAAAGGGGTGTCATGGGGAGCAGAGGTGATGCTTTGCAGAGAGCTGCCTTGCTGGAGCTGGGTGCTCTGTGACCCTACTACTGTTTTCCCGTGTGTCAGGACACCATGAGAGTTGAGAAGCAAGCTAGCAATCAGTTCTCGGGTCTGGTGTGGCAAGAGAAGGGTTTGTGGTAGCTGACTGGACCATGGTCCCTTCAGCCTCACTTCACTCCACCTTGGTGCAGCTCTGGTGGCATTTTTACAGTAGGGAGTCACTGGATCTGGTTGTACAACAGCTCTGGGCAAGATCAGGCTTTGATGTGCTATGGTCTTGTTCCTGCAACTCCCCCGTGAGATGTCTCTCGGGCAACATCTCAGCTTCCCTATGGGACAGTGCAGATGCAAGACATCATTAGGTGTAGAGCAGATGTTAGGCAAAGCCACAGCTGTTCCCAGATAAGGCTGCCCTGTCTTGGACTTGGTGGAAGTAAGATGAGGTGAGTAACCTGTTCAGAGCAGGTCTTTGGGAATTCCTGCCTTGACAAGGCAAATCTTAGGAATGAGAGGAACAGGCAATCTTCATAAGCCATCCCGTCCCCTCATTCTCCAAAGATGTGGATGCTGGCCAGACCATATGAGGTTGGCTCGTCACTACTCATAGTGTAAAAGTGCCTCGCGAGCTCTGTTAGGAAATCTCTGGTGTCCCCCACATGGGATCTTGGGCAGCCTCAGCTCCCTCATTGACTTCAGCCTACCACCAACATGCTTTAAAGGAAGCCAAACTGGAACGCTAACTGTGATGGCCCTTGGAAGCCACCATCTCCCGAGCGGAAAGGAGCTTTATGAGCATTACTGGAAGCTGCTGTGGCTGAGTTACCAGAAATAAACCACTCCGATTTGAGGCCAAGTGCTCATAGACCACTGCATTTCCCACTCTGGTAGCTGGGCCACCTTCCTAGTGCTTTTGCTTCTCAGCAGGGATATATTCTGTAAATGCCACCCACTGCTCTTGCTGATTTGGGTGGGTGGCGATGAGGCAGGAAGACAAAGGTGGGTGCATTGCCGAAGGCTTCTGTTAGCATAGATTATTATATTTTTTTTCTGGCAGAAGAGCCTTTTCTGGGAACTTCTGGGTTTCAAAAGAAGTAGCAAGAATAGCTCCTTTTAATTCTCAGGCAATTTCAGGGCTGGGGGACAGGAGGTAGCTGGAATGAGAGGGCTCTGCCCACAGGCCAGGAGCAGAGGATGTGTCCCTGGAGAGCCACAGATGCCTTAAAAGGAGGCTTTCCATGCATGGGGGTGGCAGGATAAGTGGCCCTTAGCCAACGCATCCCTGCTATTCTCCTGCTTGTCTTTGATTTTAATTAAACTGCAAATATGACGCACAAGCTACGTGTTAACCTGCTCCCCATCAGGAAGCATGGGGGCTGATGCCTACACAGCCCTCAGCAGCTTTCTTTTCCTACGGCGCCATGAGAAGGGGGCAGTGACCTGTCAACCCTGGCTCCCAGGGGAGCCTGAAGCAAGGAGGGACTTGCCTGCTGTATGTACAAGAGGTAGTCCTGAGCCCAGTGCTTTAACCACAGATCTGTGTTTTCTCCTCTATGGGAATACCTGGTGAAGAGGAAAAGGCTGAGAATGATGCAGAGGCAAAGAGCCTGCCACTAGATCCTCTTGGCCAGTGCTGGGAGCTGCCTTCTCCACCAGGCTCCTTCCTCAAGGGCAAGGTATTTTGGTGGAAAGGGAGTGGCAAGACCCCTCCGGGGCTGAGGCTGGGGACCTGTTAGCAGCACATTCTCCCTGCTGTGCTGCAAATGCAGCCAGCCCTGCCTGCAGCATGGCCAATGTGCCGAACCCACCAACTTGGCCAGGATCCTAACCCCAAATAACACAGCTAGTTGCCAGGCAGTGCCTGGTTTTCTGCCCTGGAGTCAGGGGGAAGGAATGTGGGCGGCTCTGCGTGCCGAGGCTATCGATGCTGTGGTGGTGGTCAGCCCCTTTTGGAGCTGATTGCCAGCCTCACCAGGGTTGGCAACCAGCGTGAACCCTTCTCCAGGATGCCACGTGGTCCCGGCTTGGATGCGTGGGGCAGTGACCCCAGGTTGGGGCAGTGCCTGGCTCTGGAGTGGGTCAAGGTGAGGCTGGAGGGTATTACTGTCCCAACTTGTGTCCCATCTGTTACATCTGGTAGCTTACTGTGCATGTAGGGCTGCCATACCCCATCACATCATCCTGTGGAGCTGGGATGATGGTCCCCAGCCTGGGGTCTGCCAGACCACATTGTCTGGCACAGGACCTGCTCCTTCTTATGTCCCTTCCTTTCTGAAGACCTCAGAGGCCCGCAGGTCATGGGCTCTGCAAACCATTCCTGCAACTGACAGCCTGCTCTTTGCTGTCCCCCAGCCTCTCCCTTGTGACATGGCCAGCAGTCTTTGGTGCATGATCAGAGGGCTGGTTTTCTCCATTGCCTGAAGAGTGTAAGCTGTGCTTTGTGGTGAGAGTGGCTGTGGGTGTTGGGATGGAGGCTGACTTCTTCTCACAGCACAAGAGAGAGGCCAGGGCAAGGAGGGATTTCCCTACCCTTGAACCAGCAGAAGGCTGCACATGTTTTTATCTTCATCTCAAAAGATCCCGGGATAGACACAGTTATCTCTTGGCAGAGGACATAGCGACTTGTTGAAGGGGCACTCTCCGCTTAAACATGCGCTTCTCTTGCATAGTTATTTCCATGCTGCTGCTGAACTGTGAAGTTCCCAAGAGCCCAAGAGTGGAGGAAAACACTCATGCTTAGCTCCCGGCTGGGTCGTGCGGTGCGTGTGTCAGCACTTTGGGTGCAATCAGTTTTTGTCTGGTCAGTGAGTTTCTTCCGTTGTTTGGGTGGGCCTTGCACAAACCTCTGGGGGAGAGCGAAAGCTTTTTTAGAAAGTGGAATATATGACTGTGAAACCACAAGAATGACGGAGGGTCTCAGGCGTGGGTAGGAGAACCAAAATGGCTCCTGGCTTTCAGGATGTTAGTCACTGTCACTAGCACTTTCCTGGGGTGCTGCTTTCTGCTACCCACCTTTTGTCAGTGTCCCAATTCCCCAGGAATCATGTAGGATTTTGGGAAGACTACGCTTCCCTTGCTATCTGTACAATTGATAGTGCCTTGTGGCTGCTACTGACGTATAAAAAAATGTTAGTAAAATAACCACAACACACTCATTTTGGAAACAGATGAGAATTCAAATTGACAGTTTCCCTCTATACTTAGGGGTAAAGCCACAAGTCCTGAAAAAGCTCCAGCTGGTATGAGGCTTAGCACACTTAAGTGTCCATGAATATTTGAGGTATGATATTAGGAAAAACTTTCTAACTGTAAGGCTAGTTAATGCTGGTGCAAGCAACCCAAGGGCTTAATGGAGTCCCTTCCTGTGTTGTTTTCAGAAGAGCTTAGACTAATATCTCCCAGATAGTGCTGGTGATGCCTGAGCAGGGTACCTTTCATGTCTACACCTCTACGATATATCCTACTTTCTATCCTGGAAAACAAAGTCCTATTCAATGTCTCTGTTTTTAGACTTGGGAGATCTCTGATGGACTAAGTTGAGCCCATGGAAGGGACCTCACCCATCCATGGACATCCTCTGTGAGAGGTCTGCCATGTCAGTGACTAAAATGGTTCCTGGGGGAGGACTGTAGAAGACAGAATAGGAAAGCAGAGTAAAAGTGACAATGATGCGCCTGAAGTTGTGATGCCAGTTGTATGCTCCAGGAGTTCCTAGAAGGGCTCTTTGGCAGAGGCATGAGCTGTCTCATCCAGCTCAGCATGACAGCGACCCCATGAGATGCTTCTCTGACATGGAAAGGCAGCAAGCCCCACCACACCTGGGCATGATGGAAGGGACACTGGACTGAGCTCACCTGCCTGTGCAGCCTGATACTGGGTGGGTGTATCCAGTGTCTTAACAGAAGCCTGGAGGCAAAGGATCTGCTCTGGCATCCCAGACACCATCATGCTTCCAGGAAGGACAATTACCCAATTAATGTTATTTTTAGTTTATTTAAGATGCCAGGGGTAGGCAGTATTGTGTAGAGTGCAAAAGCAAAGGGGTTTAATCCTCCACGCAACCCTTGGATGAGCATCAGGATGCAGTGGATACTAAAAATTGGTGACTCCTGAAGATGACTAGGCAGACTCATGGAGAAAAAGTCCCTTAAGGACTGTTAGATAAGAAGACAGCCTCTGACCCCTGAAGTCCTGAGCCACAATGAGCCTGGGAGAGCATGTGGAGGGAATCTCACTGTTGGCTGGCTCTTTTTCTCTTCTCCCTCAGGCATCTGCTATCAGCGTTGGAGACAGAGTGCTTGGCTAGATGGATGCTTGCTTCGACTCAGCCCAGCTGTGCTTATTCCTTACATGTGGAGCCACAGAGAGGCTGCTGTTGTACATAGAGTTTTGCCTATGACTAACCTTTGTCACATTGTATCATAAATATTTTGCAAGGGAAATCTTCAGAGGGCCAAAATGGCATCCTCTCCCCTTTTCCCCGTGATAACGCAAATCACCTGCCATTCCTAGGCTGATGGATGCTGCCCTGCTCATGCTGCTGGTGCCAGGGTGTGTGCCTTGCCTGCTGACCAGCGAGGGCACCCAGACATGGAGTTCCACAGAGTCAGGTGACACTGGTCCTTTCGTGCAAGGACCCTACCTCCGTGGTCACAGAGGGAAGTGTGTCAAGAGGGAGGTGACCTGCGGGAGGTCGAGAGTGAGAGGTCAGATGGCTCTTTGGCATCTTTAGAACTGCAAATTCCCCTGGGAAGAAACTGCACATAGCCCTGAGACAGGGAAAGGAGCTGGAGAGTCCACGCACAGGGCTGCAGAGAGCCTTCCGGCTACTTGTGAGGGAGCTAATATTCATGCCTGGTGAAGGACAAGGGGACTACTGAAACAAGGTCCACATTATGCTCTGAGATTTGATGAGAGGCACAGCAGATGCCAGCCCCTGGGTACTGCCATTTCAAATCCTGGTGATGCGGGAAGATGTCCCCTACCTGGCACTGCTGTGTGCGTCGAGGCTGAGGGCTTCATGAGGAGCTTCCCCAGATGAGTGTCAGGAGAAGGTGGGGCTTGGTGTGGAGAGGCAGGCACAATGCCTTGGTTTGTGGTGCTGCCTTGGAGAGACCCTTCCAAGCAGTGGCTCCTGCCCTGCACACAGCATGTGGGGGCTTAGGTGGGTTGGCAGAGGGTACCTTTCCAAGACTCCTGGAGGATCCTCTGTTGGTGTAAAGATCTACCAGGCTCCTCCTGTGCCTTCCTCCCCCTTTGCCTGGGGCTCTCCTTTGGGATGTGTGGCTGACACAGAGGGGGTTTTGTTCTGCTGCTTTCCTTTCCCCTCTCTGAGGGGCAGAAAAGATGGGGATGGAGCTGAGTGGCTCCCCCTTCATGCCAGAAAAGGTGTCTTTGGTTAATAGGGAAGAGAGATCCAGGCGCTCTCAGGGCACAGCCACCAGCCAGCCTGGCGTAGGGAGCTGGGACACCCCCCGCCATATTTGTGCAAGGCTGAGCGCTGCCCCCCGGGCCCCTGCTCCCAGCCCCGTCCCCCGGCCACCCGCTCCCAGACGGGGCGGCCAAGTGGCCGCCATCCCCCCCCCCGGCCCCAGCAGGACTCTCCACACAACAGAGGGGCTGTGTGACCCGCCTGCTCCCAACTTGGTTGCTATAGGAAAGGGAAGAGGCTGGAGAGAATGTGTGGGGCCTATTCACGCCCCCAGCCCCGATTCACAGCGCCCCTGAGGTAATGTTTGCCCGGCTCGCCGTGATCTTGCCTGATAAAGGGGCCTCCTAAAAGCCCGGGGGGGGAGAACCAGACCGAAGGGGCTGGGAGAAATATTTGCCTTGAATGCTAGTAATGTGTGGAAATGGGGAGGTGGGGCGGCGGTGGAGGCGGGGGGAAATGATAAGAAAGGTCCCTTTGAGAAAGAGGGAGGTGGGGAAAATTGTGCGCCGGGCACCCAGCCGGCCCCACAGGGTGGCTGCCTCTGCGGGGTCCGGCCGTGCATGTGGGTGTTGGGGTTCCCCTTCCCCACAGCCAAGGGATGGTGTTTCACAGGTACAGCTGGATGAGCCCCTACGGCGAGGCTGTGCGGTGACTTGTATCCAGGAGTGGTTTTCTCCTGACACCCGGCATCTAAAGGCAGAATCAGCTCTGCAGCAGCAGGGTCTATATGCCTTTCCAAAACTCACCTTTATTTCTTTCTGTTTACTTGTCTCATCCTGAATGTTGTCGTTATTCAAATTATTACTATTATTATATTACTTCTGCTTTCATGTGGTCAGAATGCCCTTTGGGCCCATCTTTTTGCAGGTTGGAATGGAGGATGGGTTTTGTTTTGGAAAAACCCTTCAGCTGCACGTGAATCCTGGGAAACAAAAGCAAAATTCTCATCGCCTAAAACTAAAATATTCAAAGCTCCAGTGATCCTGCAAATGTTTCCCTGCACAGAGTAGGAAGAGGAATTTTGGCAAGGGGCAGGCAGTGGCCACCTCTTAAATTTTCAATATTAGCAAATGATATTAGCAAATGTCCTTTTTGTATGCTTACTATTCTCCTTGACTGGCCTGATCAAAGCAATGAGACAAATACGTTGCTGCTGTTGGGATACTTTGCAAGATGAAGACTGCATCCAAAATACATTTTCAACATTGCTAACAAAGCCCAGAGGTTTCCTCCATGGGACAGTTCTATCTCTGCTCCGAAGGAGCCATGAGGAGGTTGGCGGGAACATCAGGACCCTGAGGTCCAGAGAAGCAGAGAAGCAGACCAAGTTCGGGGAAGGTACATGGCAAGGGACTGGTCAAACCGTTTGTTCACAAGACTGTGTTTTAAATGAGCTGTAGCTGCTTGGCCAGGAGGCTCGGCATCAGTGGGCATGGCTGGGTGGGAAGCTCTTCCCAGTGTGCCACTGAGGTCAAAGGGAAACAAAAATGGGAGTGGGATGGAAGGGAAAAAAAGAAAAAGTAGCAAATATTATAATGGCATTTTCTCATGGGAAGGGAATATAGTCTCCAGCTCTGGTAAAAAAGAAACAGAGGTGGCTGGGGCACTGCTTTTGAGAAAGGCTGGGAGCCTGGGAAAAGCACTTCTGTAATGAGAGAGGGAAAAGATGAGGGTGATTTAGGATAAGAAATGTTGTCGTTGGCTTTGACTAGAAGGAGAGCAGGTCTGCTCCTCCTCTGACTTTTTAAACGGCACCTATCATCACATGAAGAGTTCAGACTCCAAACAGACTGTGAATATAGTTTATAAAAGCCTCTGCTTATACTAAGAAAAGGATGCCTAGAAGTAGATTTCTCAGCCTTCCTTTGTTGTGAGGAGTAACCCTCACTTGGGGAAAAAAAAAAAAGAAAAAGAAAGAAAAAGAAAAAGATTTCCCTTGTGTTAGGGAAAAATAAAAAGAATATCAAAACACTCGGCTGATGACTTTGGGAGGAGAAATGGTGTTTAGAGAGGTGACTTCTGGACCTTGAAGGATGGTGCTGGGGGAGGGGGAGGGACAGAAGGCAGCAACACTACTTTTGTTTGGTTTTTAATAACACTTTGGCGGTCTTGCTGTCCCCCTCGGCAGCCTTTCTGCAGATGGCAGCCTACCAACTGGGGAACGTTGCCTCTCAAGCGTTGGGGTTATGCAGCGCAGCAAACAGGGAATCTGGGACTTACTGTAAGCTTTATATTTCATTTCAACAGCTTGATTAGGCTGCTGCCATTGGGTCAGTTGCTGTTAATCCGGTATTTGTATTTACCAGATACATCTAGCTCTGTTTTCTGGAATTCCCCTGCAAGGAGCGCTGGTGGGTGATGCAGGCTGCATCACGGAGTTTAGCTTTCATTCCTCTGCAGAAGAAACCAGATTCATTTGAAGTTTGCTGTTGCTTAAGCTTGAAGTCCCCCCCCCGCCCCCTATTTTTTATTAATTTAATATCCATCAAAGGGTGTTTTTGCTCTTGGATGAAACAGTTTCTTTAAAGCCTATGTTGCAAGTGACCTGGCGAGGCTGTGCACTGTTTCTGAGCCCTCTGAGAGCCCCTGTGGCTAGTGCAGATTAAAGAAACTAGGTCAGATTTCTAAACTATAGCATACATGATGCTGCTGTTCCAGCTGGACTATCTATAAAAGTTGGAAAAGAAAATCAGAGTCCTGGAAAGAGGTTTTGTTGGATGTGCACTTCCCAGAACTCCCCCGAAAAGCAATCCAACTGTGCAGGCTGGAGTGGAGAAGCTTCAAAAGGTTTTTCCTAAATCAACCCAGCCGGCTGAAATTCACAGGAAAGCTTGTGAGAATTTTGCTTATGAAATGGACAGATAATGCAAGCAAGCAAAATGGAAGAGAAAGGATTTTTCTATATGATGTCCCTGCCAGCATTATTTTATGTGAACCAGTGCACAAATAATTGTGTGTCTCTTTCAGCCTCAAGCACAGGTAGGAGGACTTTGCCACCCTCTGCAAAACAGTTCTCTCCGGGACGGGACAGAAAACTACCCACATGTATGCAACAACACTGCAGAATGGCTTGGGATGAGCAAGGAAAAATGAGATTGCAACCCATTCCAGAGGGGCAGAACATGGCATGCTGCAGTCCTAGGTGGCAGCCTCCACTGACCCCGCAGAGGGACTATGTTGTTTATCTCATGAACTTTTTTGATCCCTAGCTTCTATGAAAGGGTGCTGGCCGCTCAAGCCAGGCTGGAGCCTGGCCAAAACAACATCCTGATTCTGTGGCAAGTGCTGTGGGGTCAGACCACACGTGATGAGTACCCCAGATTCGTGTTGTATCAGGAAGAGACTATTGTCGTGACCCCTGCTGCGCCCTGGGAAAGTCACTGGTCCACAGCTCACAGGAAGGAGAAAGCTCACTTTCTCCAGATCCAGGATTTCCTTCTTGGCCCTTTCCCTCTCTCATGCGCTGTACCACATCTTACCCCGCTCTTGCATGCTGGGATCAAAAAGCAGTGTGCAAACATTGCGCAGCCTTCCTGTGCAAAAACCAGGGATGGTGCACAGCTGTCTCATCCTCCCCAGTGAGAGAGGTGCCCCTGCTTCTGCACCGCACCGCTGCTGCCGCCCGCACGGTGCCAGCCTGCGAAACTGCCTGCAGAACCAGGCAGCCCTGGCATGGACCAAACATGGCCAAGCAGACTCCCCAGCGTGGGAAATTTCTAAAGAAGCAGCCTTCTGTAAACCACATTTTCATTTTACTAGTCTAAATATATTTCAGTTTCAAAACACACACTTAAAAATAACTTAGAGAAATATTTATATGGACACCGAAAGGAACTTTCCAGCTTTGGGGATTCAGCCTACAGCCCACGGCAGAGCCCGCAACTGCCTTCCTGTTCAGTCACTCTTGTTATTGAGTCTCATGTTTTGGGAGTGTTTGAGTCTCTTTTTCCTTAAGTTATCTTGCTTCACTCCACCCTGCTTCATGGACTCAGAGAGCTTTGCTCCAGTGAGGCCAAGACTGATACCGCAGGATAGTTTTTCTCACAGTCACAATCATCATAACTCTCGCGATGGTACAAGTTTTCTTTCAGACCAACATTGGCTTGACTTGGAGAATTCAGCTGCCCCTGGGGTGGGAATGGCACGTATTCAAGAACTCCCTCTATCGTTTTCTTGCCCCTCTCTGTGCTCTTCCCTTGTCTGCCTGTCTCATTTTACTGCTTGGGGCAAACCTCAGCTTTTGGCAAATGTACATCAGCCTTGCACTTTGGGCCTAAAGATAGGAGACTGACTCTTCTAGATGGTTTCACAACAAAAATGCAATAGTAAGAGTAATAACATAGCCTCTTGCCTGGTGGATATCACTGTCGTTTATTCATTGCTGTCAATACTTTCTGCAGTGGCACTGTCAGCTATCTGGAGGTGTACCAACCACTTCTCATCTACGTGGACAATCCCCTTTGCTAAAGAAAGGCTAGGCTCTTACTAAAGCATCACAAAAAGGTCAAGTCCACAAGTCCATACTATACATCATATAGGAGAGAAGCAGTCTGATGGGTCGGGACAAAGGTTGGCTGATAAGGATGTGTTGTGCCATGTGTCTGTGTGTCTTGGCTTTCCAAAGGCATCCCCGTAACCCAGGAATGTCTTCTAGGAGGTTTGAAATGTCTCAGTTTTAAATTTCACCAGATTTTATTTTTAAATCACGGCACAATGTTTGTTCAGTACATATTGCAGCATTGATGAGAATCTGTCCTATGTTTGGCAGGAACAAACAGCCCAGAGGAAGGTGTGCTCGCTGTGATGAAGAGTATTTGGATTACAAGAGAGGTCAGATGAGTGCAAACCCCATTGAAGCTGTATGAGCATTCAGTCTTGTTCAGTGCTGCAGAAGGAATTGTGCTGAAACATGAAACTACTGTAAAAGTTCTGCTACAAGAAAAAACTGTGTTGCTGTAGAGGCAGTAGGTTTCATAGGAAAAAGCACAAACACTCAATCAAAATTAGTTCTATGGTGTCTTTTATGGGAGCAGCTTGTGACACTTTAATGTGTCACCACCAATGAGCCTCTGGTTTTGATTTTCAAAGTGAGGTTCAACACCCTCCTGGTTTGCTAATGATTTTGCCTCTCTCTGTCCTCCCCTGTATTTCTTTTTGTATGCAGAGGCTGGAGAGGGGTATGTGGGTGAGTGTGTTTTAGTGTTTTTCATCAAACTATAACGTAAAACCTCATAGAAAGTAGTGGGAACAGACTCTAGGTCACCAATTAAATGCAACTAGCTCTGAAATGTCACACAACATCTATTTAAAACAGCCCAAACTCCAGGCCTGGATTAAGCTCCGGGCATTCCTAAAAACACAGGATTAAACTGAAAGCTCAGATTTCCTTTTAAAAAGAAGGCTTCCTGCTCTCTGACTGTATAGAAAAGATCAAAACCTTGAGCTAAAGAGAAGTGATGCAACAGCTTCTTCTGGGGTCCTGAGACCTCAAGAGTGGGATTCAATGCTTCAGTTCACCTGGCAGCAAAGATGGGCTGAAGTTTCTGTCCCAAAGTGCTCGCTCCAGCCCCTGCTCTGAGGTTTACTGTGCCTGCAGTTTTGCTACTGCTGTCATCTGCAAGCTGAACCATGGAGCGTGTTACAAAGGCACACAAAACCTGCCTTTATGTTAGAAGGATTTTTTTCTTTTAACCCAAACCATTTCAGTGAACGAGCTCTCTCTGTGGTTATGTGCGGTGATGTAGTGGTACCACAGAGGGTGAGTGGCAGGAGGAGGGACAAGCTGCTGTGCAGGGTCAGGAACACCAGGCTGGGGCAGGAGATTTGTAAGCAGCTTTGCTGCTGAAGAAAAACTGTCATTGATATGCCCCAGAGAGGACAGTACATTGCAGCATGGGTTCAGAAACAAGCAGCCAGGCTTGGGAGAGGCAGGAAACTTTTAAACCAGCTTTGTTCTTGGATAAAAGAACCCAGACCCGACCTTGAGATGGCACCTCTGAAACAGATGAGCTGTCCTGCTCACCTCTGTGGGATGTCCTCTCCAAGGTTTGTCCATAGGAGACCCAAGCAGGCACTCATCTGGCAAGGGACATGGGAGCAAAAGGAGGAGCACATAGCAGATGACTCAGCACCCAGTGTGTTATGGGGCTGAAGGTCCTGGATGCCCTAACTCAGCCCCATATGTACCACTGGAGATGAATAATTGGGAGAGCAAGTCTTTAAGTGAATTCAGCCCAGATGCTGGGTCTTATAATCTGATCCTCATGAAAGGTGCCCTAGGGACCTCTCACAGTCACAGGTATACAGGGCATCATTTGCATCCCCCTGAGAGGGTCCTTTCGATAGCATAGACCCAATAGTGGCCACATTGGCAGCAGGATAAGGGAGGTCTGGAGTGGGGTTGGAGCCCATGAATCACCAGGCCTGATTGGAGCAGAACACCCCTGCTCCATGGAAATCTCCAGTCTCAATGTGGCACTCCCTGGCCCTGTGTAGCTCTCTGAGGAGATTACAGTTTAAACTTGGCATGCCTGGGGACCACAGAGGATTAGAGACTGATTTTCTTTCTGGAGGAGCTGAGGGAGTTGCATTATGTTTGTACCAAGAGCGAGGGTGAAGCCTGGGCTGGAGGCAGTGATCCCCGGGGACTGCACTGTGGGAGCTCCCGGGAGCCCCGCAGCAGGGGGACCAGCTCCCACTATGCTCTGGTGAGACCAGGCCAACCAGCACACCAATTTCAGACCAAGCCAGTAGAGGTCACAGTAGGTCCAACAAATTCCCCATGCCCTCGTCCAGCCCAGTCTGCCCTCACATCTTAAACAGTTCACCACTGACTGACTGGTAATAAACCCTCTTCCTACTCAACAGCCTGAGCAAGCCTGACGAAGCCAGCTTGTGGCTGCTCGGTACCTTCCTGGATGGAGCAATTAGATGCTGGTGAGTTGTGCTGTGGCTTGGTTGTGACTGTCTTCCCTGGTGTGAGCTCCCACTGCAGCTAGAGTATGATATCTCGGTGGTAAAATCACTCATGAGGGTGTGTATGTGTTTTCTTCCTGTCATTGCACAGAGGGAAAACACCAGACGTGCCAGCTTGTCGGGCTCCCTTATCTTTCCAGACCTCTCACCTTCATCCACCCTGTGCCAATTTCATGCCCAGCCTGGAGGATGTTCCTGCTGCCTGAAGGTGATTGGGTCTGTAGGGGACTTGGGTCCATGTCTGCCTGTGCTGCATCATCCACATACCAGCAACTCGAGGAAAATCATCTGAGCATCTCCGTGCCATAATCTGGGTGGATCCCTGTTGTCCTGGGCTCTCTTGTAGTCTTCCATAAGAGCTGGGACGTTCTCCATGGAGGGACATCTGCTGTACAGGCAGGCAGGTTTGCAGTCAACCAGTCCATGACCCTGGTCAACTACAGCTCCATGAGGAAATTTCAGACATGGCAAATGCAAGATCAAATTTGTAGTTCTGTATACAGAGATACTGGGAATTCCCTTCCTCCATTTATTGGAAGATATCTTGGGCTTGGAACAAACAGAAGCAATGGTATCTTGGGCTTGGAAGAAATAGAAGTCAAAAACTCTATTTTTCTTAAGTGAATATAGGAGCCATGAAGCTCTGTATGCCTGTGCTGAGGGTGAGGTCTGCGTAGGATCAGGCTATAGTTGACTGAGGTCTCCCACGGGCTACTGGACCTTTTGCCAGCGCACCTTCCTTAGCGAGGACTTTCTTGGCATGATGTCTCAGTGGCTTTGGATCCCACCATGGCTACCATGTGTGACACCGCCTGATGGCCCCAAATGCCCACACTCTGCTATGGAAAGCATGAGATGTCTGTGGCCAGGTGAGCTGGGTGAGGGAAGCCTGGTATCTGCTTCCTGAAGGTCTCTGCCACTGGAGGGGGACAACGCACCTCTCTGCATAGGTAAGTTCCCCCCACGCCCCTCCCAGAGGAGACCCTCCCATGCCGTAGGGCTTTCACCCAGTTCAGCCTGGTGGATGGGCCACTGCTTGCAATGCCGCACCCTGGAGTGGGTCATCGCGGGATTGCGCTTGTAGCAGAGGAGGGGAGCCATTTGGCAAGAAGGCAGCATTTCACACAATAGCAGTGAATCCACTGAACGCCACTGAGCCTGCCACCACGGGTGGCCCAGCACGTCCACGGAGGGGTGTTGCACAGAAGCCCAGCGGGTGTGAGGGACAGGAGCTCTCTGGAGATGGATGCAAAGAGCCTTTGGGCTTTAAATGTGCTCCCGATGGTCTCTGATTTCCAGCCGCGTTGGGCAGGCCATTGCCATCACTTTTAGCTCTTGGAGGTCCATTTGCCATCTTTGCCATTAGCCCATGGCTCAAATTGCTTGAGCAGGGCCATGCTGGTGTGGTGCCCTGGCCCTGGCTGATCTTTAGATACTTTCTGCAGATTCTGGGGGCCACGTACAGTGAGGGGGCTGTGTCAGCCAGGGTCAGCACTGTGCTTGTCTTGCCAAGACCAGTTCCAGGAGTTGCCACCTGGGCACACCATCAGTAAAATGGGCGTCAGGCTCTGAAATGGCACACTTTGCCTGGCAGAACTTTCCATGGAGCAGTGGCAGCTGAGGGTCTCTTCAAGGAGATGTAGTCTCAGCTCTGGGGAAGAGGAGGCGACCTGGGAGGCCCATGCCTTGTTCCCTCGCTGGGCTCTGGTGCTGCTGTTGTGCCAAACACAACAGAGACCTGGGTGGCAGCTCCCCCCGCACGTTTCGGGAGGGTGTGGTGAGATGGGAGAGGCCGTTCCCACACTGGGGTACCCCGAGGAGCAGACACCTCTCTCCTGACCAGCCTGCTGCGGCCGACAAGACCTGATCGATGAATGAAGCGGGGTTTGGCACGCTGCCGTCAGGCACAGGCAGCATTGTGCAACAGTGCGTGATGCAACTGAACTTTACATAACCTGACGCAACACCTATAGCCGAAGTTTAAAGCTGCAGGTCCTGGGTCGTTGCTGTATGGGGTGCATACCTCCCTGGTGTATACATGCGTGAGGTCAGCCGGTGTGTGGACAGTAGCACTGCTCCAGGCAACTCCAGCTTTACCTTTGGGTTTGAAATTGCTGCAAACAAACAAACAACTGTGGCTTGTGAATGAAGGGCGAGTAGACCAAGGGCAGAGGCAAGAGCCAGGCGTATTGCATGGGGCGACTGTGGAAATGTCATCCGTGCAGCTCAGCTCGTGCCCTTCATTCCTACCCGTGGCTCATCCAGCCCAAAACCTCTCTCCTCACTCCTGCCCCGCAGCCTCAGCTAGTCCTGCCCTGGGCCCCAGCTCTGCCCCTGCCCCACAGCCCCCCAATGCCTGTGAAAGCTCAGTCCTCGTTTGCAGCCCCTCTCCCGCAGATGCTCCCAAATAGCTTCCCCTTGTCACCTGAAGTCATGACTTTGGGCTCCATGTCGTGTTGGACAGACTGCCTTGGATTCTGCAGAGCTGATGCTTAGCCTGGTACCTCTGGAAAGGTGATGGTGGCAATACACCTTTCCTGGGGCAGGCCAGCAATGCTCTTCAAGATAGTATAATGTAATATAATTGCTTTAAAACTACCCATAGCCTGACATTTGCTATTGTTCATCCCAAACTTCAGGCCACATCAATTCTTCATCTTTTCTTTGACATTTGTCATATTTAAGCTGAAAGAAAACAGAGGGGGGTTGCTGGCCTGTTGTTTTCCATACAAGAAATGAGAGTTTGCAGCTGTTGTAAGGTTTGGCACGTGCACGGTGCCCAAGCAAGGCAGGGGGAGCGGGAGCACATCAGGGAGGAGGAACAGGCCCCAGAAAATAAGCGGTCACCGTGTCTGCTTTTCCCCCTGCATCGAGGGGATCCTGCAATGCCCCTCACTGCCATAACATTGGGCCAGTCTAGGTAACTTTTCCATCTCCCCCCTGCCCCCTCGGGGACACGGTTCCCATGCAGTCGAGAGAAAGTAGCAGAGTGTGGTAAGAGTCAGGTCTCCTTTTTGCGTGAGGACTGGGCTGGCCCGACCCCAAGTATCACCTGGCTTTCCCTCCCCCCAGCAGGGGAAGCTAATCCTGGGCATCGCCAGGGCTGCCAAGTTTGCATGGAAAATGCCACTAGCAGGAGCCAAGCAACAACTCCTTCTGAAACCCGACTGGGAGGGGACAGTGATACAAGCTGGTATCCCCTTTCTGACGTGACTCCGAACCGGTGACTCACTGCCGTCTCAGTACCTTTCCAGCCACACTGCTGTGCCTGCAGCCAGCGCCTGGGTGCCTTGCGAAGCCTCTTCCTTTTCAGCTTTTTCTGCCAGGCCCCAATGATGTAACACTGCAGGTGAATTTCCACAGCTCTGCCAGAATATACTGTGGTGCCAGAAGGGAGATGTGAAAAATGCCTTTCCCCACTTGGGTGCCTGGATTGTGCCTGTGTGTGGATGGACTATCCCTCCACCTACTTTCCTGCCCCAAGATGCACAGGCCCCCTTTCCCCGCTCCCTGTCGTGTCCCCCAGAAGTGACACACATAAGACATTTTCTTGCTTGACCGTGAACAGAGACAGTGCCCGCAGAGTAATCAAGCACCTCTGTAGCTCTCCTGTGGTGCCAGGGGAGATCCCCCCATGGCACAGGGATTGTAGGGCACTCATGCATACCCACCCTGGCAGCTGACAGCTGCCTTTGCAGTGATCCACAGGAAGGCTGAGTCCCTCCTGATTGTTGCGTGGTGCCGCTCTCCTCGCACCAAATTCCCTATCAGCAAAGTGGGTCTGAAGAGAGAGAGGTACCCATCCTTGCAGGCTCCGGGCAGGGGTCACACAGCACCCCTACAGCCGAACTGCTTCGGTTGGAGCTGTTGGGCTCTGTGGCCAGTGCCCTGCCAGGGGCAGCAGCCAGTGGTGGTCTGAGGAGATGGTGCGGACTGGTGTGAGATGCACTGAGAGATGGTGGCAGTAATGGGGGGCTGCAGCGGAGCTCCAGTAGTTTTGGCATTAGGGGTATTTAGGGGAGTGATAGAGAGGGAAGAGCAAGGAATTAAATGCAATGATTGAAGCTGGGGGACAGTATCCAGTTTCACCAGGTGGTCACTGCACTGATGTGTGCTGGAGGAAGGTGGGGGCTGACCCCAAGCTGAGGTGGGTCAGGGCTAGGGCAGATGATTGTGGAGCACGGCAGGGGAAGTGTGAGCCCTCCTGCACCTCCCAGGACCTTGAATTGGAAAGCAAGGCACCGCATCATCCCTGATGGAGAAGAGAGAAGAAAAGAGGTTGAAGGCCTGAAGCTGCAAGCAGAGACGTGTGCTGGCAATGTTGTGAGCTATTTGTGTGCTGTGGTGAGGCCTCAACACCACCGACCATGTACATACAACAACCCGGGTGTTTGAACTCCACCCAGTGAGGATTCACCAGCATGGGAGCAGCACCTGACATGAAGATCACCAGGTGCCTGAGATCAGTTCACAGATATTCTGGGAGGATGTATAATCAAACCAGTTCTTTACATCCATAAGCTAAACAACCTTCAGGGAGCAAATAAATAGTTAAGCAGACAGGCTGAAGCGCTGAAGGAGAAAGCAACATTTGCTCCACACTCACTCATGGCCAAGTTGTAGTGGGAGAAGCTACTGTGTATACTCAGTAAGCGCTCATCTGTGGCTGTGTGGCTGTTCGTGTTATGTCTAAGAAGGAAAGAAAAACAAGAAATGGTGACCAGAGTGGGATTATAATCCAGGAATATAGTGACTGCTAAAAAGCTAAAGAGCAAACCACAGACTAGTGGCTTCTGTTAAACCAGTGGGTGAAATGCTTGCTGAGATGGTGGAAGTTTTCCCAAATCCTCTCTCCATAACGACACTTGTGACAGCAATGCATTTGAGCTCCCGAAAAATGCAATTAAAAAAAAAAAAGGAAAACGAAACAATTTCTAAATATGTGTTGGGGGGTTTAAGGAAATTACTAGTGTATTGCCAGTTTGGAGAGAGTTTAAATGCTGTGTCAAGGGAGCGGTTAGTGTGTGGTATGTAAAATGAAGCAATACAAAAACGGTTATTAACTGAGGCTGATTTGCCCTTAAACGTGCTCTAGGAACTGCTGTGTCAAAGGATACAGCTATTCTAGAAGACAGGGAGTTGCAACAGCATCAAACAGCTTGAAACAAAACTTTTATTGTTCCCCCTTGGGGGACAGTCACCCTCTTGGTGTGAAAGTCTTTCAGGAGAATATCAGAGCTGAAAATATTCACGAGAGAAAGCTTTGCTTGAAAGGGAAACATGTTTTTAATTCCACTGTGCTCCTGAGGACCCATCTGTGTGGAAACTTGTGTAGGGGCAGAAGGACAACATAAGCAGGACCTGGGACGGTCTCAGGACTTACCGAGGGAGGATGTGGTGGCAAGTGAGGAGGAAAGAGGGGACTTTCCATTCCCTGGTGGTTCCCTGGTTGCCATGAACCATAACGGATATCCTTTGCCTAGGTTCGACTGAAAAAAAACCTATCAGCCACATGGGGATGCTGGCTAATGGCAAAAAAAAATACCCTGTGAATAATGCACACAAGTTTTCACTCCAGTCTTACAGGCTAACACTGAGATAGTGTCCATGCCCCTGTTCTGGTGGAGGGCTACGGACCAGCTATTGCAAAGGATTTTTAACATTCAGAGCTATGCACACAATATATGGGTTAATGGAAGTGACAACGAGGGATGTCTGCACAGGTACCGGTGAGGCTGTCAAGAATAGCTGGACAGCAATTGAGGGAAAAGTGAATTTTCCAGAGGCTCAGCCATGTGCTGTGGGACTTGCAAATGATTTTCATAAGTTAACAATAATGCCTGAAGCTATTCTCAAGGCACCTCAACTACAAGATATGTCACAATTATCTTCCTTTCTGGGGATAGGCAGTTATTACCAAGGGGTCTTGCCCAATACATTGACACTATTACACTCCCTAAATAGACCAGTGCACAAAGGACAGAAGTAATGTTGGTCCACATGATGTACCAAGGCTCCAGATGAAGCAAAGAACTCTGGATTATCAGAAAGTGAAACTCTGCTTGTAAAATTAGCTTGCAGCACTTCCCCATGGGTCTGAAACACTGATGCTGAAAGCCAGCCGTCAGGACAAGATACCGAAAAGACCCACGTTTGGGGCTCACCGACATCGGTCTGCAGCACTGTGCTCACACCCAGAGAAAAGATCCACGCGTCGTCTTGGGAGGTCAGCGGTTTAACCGCAGCTTATCTCAAGAGGAAACAATTTACTCTGGTTGCAAATGTCAAACGCTGGCTTCAGCGTTAGCAGTAACAGCTTGGTGAGGGAAAGGGAAGGTTTTCTGGGGTACTCCCTGTGCTGGTTTTGTGGTAGGAATAACCTGGCGAGTGACGGGTACCCTGATGCAATGTGAAACTGAGAGCGAGCCAGGCCTGGCTGAGGCCTCTGATGAAAGGTTGAGGAGATGGGCTTAGCACACAGCTTCTTCAAGCCTTCTTGGCTGGAAAGAGAGTACTGAAATACATGTCCAGGTTGCCTAACGTGTGGCACCAGAGCAGTTACTGTAATAAATCTCAGGTCTAGTGTACTCCAAGAATTACATGATGGCCCCCTGGGAATAATAACTATGAAAGTCCTGGCTGGAAATTTGGTTCAGTGGCCAGACACTGATACACAAATAGGAGAAATGACAAAACAATGTCAAGGGTATTAATAAAGCTAGTTGGGAAATTTTCCATCAGAATAATTCTCCGATGGAAAATGCCCTTTTCACTAACTCAGCAGTTTCTGTAAGAAAAATTGCAGATTTCCATTGGGAAAATCAAATTGAAGTATCTTTGGCTCTTTTTCTGCAAGGAGAAAATAAAATTGCTGAGCGCATTGTAGGCAAGCTAGCAGAAGCTGTCTTTCCGTGCAGATCTCAACCACCCAGCCTTCGCCTCAGGTCCAGAAATCAGAGATGCAGCTGAGAAGCCAGAGGCTTGAGAAGGCTGGGACACGGGAAGTCACCCCACTAAGTCTTTGACAGCTCACCTGCACCAGAAATCAAATAAGTCCCTACCAGATGGGCAGCCAGGAAGCCAGAAGTTTTCATTCTGGTTCTTGTGACACAATTTTTGTGGAACTCTAATGAATAAAGCATTTTTGATTTTTCAGTCTAGTATTTTCCTTAAAAAGAAACTCAGTTACTATTGTTTTCTTTCTCGCTGGAAGGGATCTCTATTTCCCAGCCAGCTCTGGGTATCAGCGAACACTACACTTGCTTAAATATTCTCCTTTGTATTTGCAGGAATGACCAGCTGCTCTAGGAAAGCAAACTTAAACAGAACTGGCCCATTTACGGGACATATGTTTTTGATTGCAGGAAATGCCCCTTGTAAATGGCCTGAAGTGCTGCGTATGAATGCTACTAATTTAACACAGACTGGGAAAGTGTTAAGATTAGTATTTTTGTGGACAGGAATTCCTACTTGCATTGTAAGTGATGAAGGGTCACTTTTTTGATGTCCAAAAAGTTGTGTCCTTTTATCTAACAAAATAGTATCAACCCTGTCACATAAGCTCCTTGCTGTCCCACCAGGAGAGGAACAATGGGAAGATTTGTTCAAACATCCGATTCAGTGATCCAAACCAGAAGTTTGGATAAAGTTAGCTTACAGTAAAAAGCTGTGAATTCTCTTTTGGCCTGGGAAGAACATGTTAATACAGATCTCTACTACAGTCATCCACGGTCTCGGGACACAGATTTTTCTTGCTTGGACTTGTTAACACCTGATTTTCAGGGGGACGTTTGTTTGAAAGTGATAGGATCAAATGACCCCACATAGTCATGCATGACTCTGCTGCCTTCAGATTGGAAAAAAAACCAACAACAAATCTGTGCAAAAGGTAACTGTGAAAAATTGGGGAAATATTAAGCAAATTATGACAGCCTTCTCCTCTATCTTATCAGACGGAAATGGCATTGGGAGCCTTGGAATTAATTAGAAGAATGGTGTGATTGAAGTGGGCCCTCTTATCAGCAATAATAATAATCTGTCATCTTTATGGAGAGGTTTGTGATCATGAACTAGCAATTAATCAGTTAGCAGTGGGGACATAAGCATCTTAGAAATACTGAGACCCTTTCTAACATGCCTGCAAGCTTTTCAAACACCCGATTTAAGGCTTCTACATTTAGAAACATTGTTGGAATCTCCTGGTGCTTCACTTTCCTGGTCAGTAAAACGGGAATGCCTTTGTTGCAATGATGTGAAGTTTAACTTGTTCTTGTTATGAAGAACATTGGAGTTCTCTGGAATTCCTGATGGAGGTGTTATGTGTTGCAATCAAATGTTTGCTTCATGCTTGCTCTACCACACTCATGCATTGGTTTTTGGCAGTTCTTCTGTTTTTCTCTGGAGCTCTGACCTTGGCAAACAGACCACAAGAAGGAATGATACTCACACGTAGAAATGGCCTAATGACTTGATGGGGGTGCTCTGCACAGCTTGGTGGCAGGGTCAGCTTCTTCAGAGCCGCCTCTATGTCTTTGTGGCAGTATTTGTCCTACGTTAGTTCTTTGTTGTTTCAGAACTCCCAGAATGTCTTTTGTTGTCATTTGGGATCCGTCTCTTTCATCAGTTGGCCATGCTAAGCTGGTAATGAACTCCAAGAAGTGTCCCAAAGGAGTACAAAGGAGCTTTGCTTTTCCTTGGCTGCGGTTCACCCCTGGTCTCCTGCAGAGCTCACAGTCTCAGTCCCCTTATGCCTAAACTGTGGGATGCACCATCTCTGTCAGGGCCAACCAATTGTTAATCTGCCTCTCCTTTCCCCTTGCTGAGCTTTCACCTATTGCAGGTCCCCCACCAGATCCAGCTCTGAGTAGATTCATCACGTTTCTAGCAGATAAAGATCAGCAGAGCCATCACAGGCGAGGCTGAACTTGATTTCCTAGTGCAGGATCAGCTAGTGTATGATAATGTTCTCACCCCAATCTCCAAAATATACCGCCTTCTATCCACTTGTTAAGAGAGGTGACTAACACCAGTCCTCTAAAGTGTACTCTGGTTCCTAGGGAAAAGATTGATTTTTAATGGAAGGATGGTGTTTTCTCTGGGATGTACACCCCTTTATGGAGAAGGCATATCACAAAAATATGCCTTGCTTTTGTTAGCAGAAAGTGGTAGGACTTGTGGTGTTGGGTCCTCCATGATAGGCCAATGCCTGAGCAAGCGTGGCTGTTTCCCATCATGGGAGAAGGCTCTGGGGTGTCCAGGGAGCGGTCATTTTATGAGCTCAGAGGGCCCTGGGGATGTTTTGTACACGTACCTGTTACCTTCAGCGCGATGCAGCCATCCTCAGCAGCAAATCCTTGGGAATTTACTTGCGTAAATGTAGAGGGATGTGCTTGTATGTGTTTCTGAGTCATGTCCTGTCAGTACTTCCCGCACAAGTTACATGTGTGAGTTAGATAAGAAAAAAAAAAAAAAAAGGAGTGAAAAATTGTGTTCCGTAGAAATCTCAGTGACCATGAGCTTTAAATGATACAAGTTCAACAAACAGTCTTAATACAACATTCATATCAAGTGTATGAATCTCTTGCCCTTCCCCATGGCCATTCTGTGTCTTAGCTAGAAGACCACAAGCACTCTGGGGAGCTTTGGCCCTCTTTTCTGGGATGTGCCATAGGGCATTATCTAGCTTTGGAGAGAGCAAACTGTCTTACTTTTTCTCCTTCTTCCTGTTACTTGAGATCTTGGTCTTACTGGGGGTAGCAGCTGATGCATAAGACCTGGGATGGCTGAATAATTAATTGGCAGGATTGCTGAATTTATGGAAGGGATTGGGTGATAGGATAATGGAGCTCTGGACTAGAGTAATAAAGCTCCCAGTATTGAGTTTTGCATGTTCCAGTTGGTGGTATTGCCAAAAAGGACATGAAAAGGGATCTCATTTCAGTTTGGTGCAGCCCACTAATTAATCCAGTTAATACAGACAATTCCACTAAATTAAACCCTATTACAGGTTGCCCCTATAAAACCACCAGCAAATGTTTTTTCTCTTTTCATTTTCTTAGAAAGAATTTTGAAAAGAAATTCAAGAGGTTTCTTTTTTGCCCTGTTGCACTGAACACTGGCTATGGCTAGAGGCAAGGTGTGGTGGGATATCATGATGGCTTAAGTGGCACACAGAAACTCCTTCAAGGCCTGCCTGACATGTCTAATGCACATGTTTAGCCTTAAGGAAATGCCAGATTTAGGGTCAGGAAAGTATTTCCATGCAAATCAGATTGACAGGAACAATTTTTTAACCTTCTGTAGCATGTGGCATGGTCTGCTTTCCCAGGGGCCCAGGAGATGTTCCTGTGAACTGCAGAGGAGAACAATGACATATTTCATGATGCGGGGGATGGAAGGGATGGGGGTGAATGTCCTTGTGATCTCTCTGGAACAGCCCATATTTGTAGGCACTGGGACAGATGGCCTTGGTGGCCCTACCCAGTTGACGCAATAGTCCTGTAGGCAACAAATAAGCTACCTGCCTCTTCCCTGCCTGATATTTAAAGGATACCTTCTGCTTTGCTTTCAAAGTTACCTGCATTGCATGCAAATTTGGTGTCCTCTCCACTGGTTCGGTGTAGAGCAGCATCCCATTCCCCTCCAGAAGCAGCACTTCTGGGCTTTGCACCCTGGGTCTCATCTGCTACAGGACATGTTCCCGCCCCTGGGGCTGTGGCAGGTCAAGGGAAGTGATTAGTTCCTGCATCCTGGGAGGGGACTGTGTGTGTGTCAGTCACCGCTAACCCTGCAGCGGCACAGCCAGCGTGACACTGCCCTTGGCAAGGTGAAGGGTTTTCCTCCTGGGAAATGTTTCAGAAAGCAGCAGTATCTCTGTCCTGGCAGGTAGAACTCCTCCCCAGCCTCGCGCTAAAACAGGCCATTGTGTGTGTGCCTGTGAATCACCCTTAGCACATTCAGAAACACAGGGCTGCCGTGTCATGTGAATTACGGGTGCAAGGAAGAAAGCAGGGGAGTTTCAGGGGCTGCCTGTGCAAGTGCTCAGGAGCAAGACGGCTACTTGATACATGGAGGCCTCATCTGTGCAGAGGGCGGTATCAGCGTGCAGACCAGCTACATGGGGCATGCACTGAGGATTTCGGCATTAATCCTCACCACAGGCCAGCGTGCTGCAGCATTCCCCTCTGCTCCCTGTGGAGGAAGTGGGAAGGGTGGTTGGCAGGATCCACGCAGCTGCCTCGTGCCTCCTCCGGCTTGTCTCTGCACTCCCACTGCTAGGTTTGCGCTACCCCTTCAAGAAGGCTCTTTATAGCTAAACCACACAGTGACCCCTAAGCCCCCGCATTAGCTGGAGCTTTTTGTGATGTGAGGCTGCTCCTGGGCGCCTTCACTTGAAGGACCTCCGTGCTCCTTTGTTTTCTGTTTCAGAGAAAACCTTGATTGTTTGAGCAACGGCATGTGGCTGGGATGGCTGCTGGCAAGGATTAGCAAACCCTCCCTCTCTGCCTGTGGGGTTCTAGATGGCGCCCCTACTTACAGCAAGCTTTATAGATGGGGCTCCTGTATTTTCTAATGCAACAGGGACTAGAGGCAACTGTGTAAGTCCTCACTGCTGTCTGCTCCCACGGAGGTTTATATAGCAGTTACTTCAAGACTGTAGCTCTTGGTAACTGTGTTAGGTGTAGAACACAACTCGTGCATGGTTTGCCTGCTTCTTAGCTCATGCCAGGCGGATTCAAACTAGGAAGGCGGCGGAAGTTTTGCAGTGATGAAGGCGACTCCTCACTGGCGCACTCTGTTGTGGGTGATGGTGGCTTCTCTGTTTCTTGATGTCTTTGGTTTGAACCTGGATGCCCTTCTGGAAGGTACGCCTTGCTAGATGCAAACAGTTGGGATCAGTAAAGGAAGAACTAAGACTCAGTTTCACAGCTTGCTTTACGTATGAGATGCCAGTCTGTTTAGTCCTGAACATCTGATCTGGGCTTTGGCCCCCATCTAAACACCCCAGCATGTAGTGCTTTGGAGAGGGCTAAGATTTGCTGAGGCTGAGGACCACTGACCATGTGGAAGCTCCTCACAGACAGAAGTGCTTTGTTCTTGCCAAGGATGAGCACTGATATTGGGTTTTGTGGAGCCAGCCTGGGCTACATCTGAGCTGCAGTTTGCTGTGTGAGTAGGAGCTAAGGTCCAGCGCATCTGCCTGTAGCAGTAACCCCACTAAGGAGGCTGCTGCCATATCCTCCCAGGCTCATCCTTAAGTCTCTTTTGGAGCCTAGGTCTGTAAGTATGAGGAGATATGGCTCTCTGTGCAGGGATTCCCGTGCAATACCAGCTCTGACAGCTGGGCAACAGCTGGTTGCAGATGATTGCCAGCATTAATAAAGGAGGCTATGTGATGGATTCTCTTATGTGGGGGTCACTAAACAAACAGACCTTGAGGAAACCCTGCCTTCTCCAGGAGCAAATGCAGCACAAAACCTTGTGTTGTTCTGACAGGCCAGCAGCAAGTCGTTCTCTGCTGCGATTTACAGCTAATCCCATGTGCAACAGCTTCAGAAACCGATCTGGTGAGAGTAGCCGCTCTGTGCATCCCTGACCAGCCTGCTAATTGCAAGGGAATCATGGGCGTTGAGGAGCAAGATGATTCCTTGGGGGCCTCCTAGATGACTTTGCAATACCTTTTTGGGGGAGCCTAGAGCAGACCATGGCGAGTCTCCCATTTTTCATGTACTTGTAGGCAGAGATATGTGGAGTAGGGGATGGGAAGGCTTGCCCAGGTCTCTCAGGATGGACCCAGATGTATTCTGTTATATCTCAAATGAGTTGTGGGAGGGGGAACAGGCTACAGTTTTCACTTTTCTGCACCCATGGCAGTGTAGCCCTCATATGGACCCCTGGGAGGCCCCCATGCTCAAGAGGAGAGATCCTTCCTTTTCCCTGGGACCAGGATCACCCTCAAACAGGCAGGTCCCCTGTCAGGCCTGAAGTACAGCCTCCAAAAACCCACCAAGCACCCATTCTTGAAAGCCAGGCCCCTTCTTGGCAGCCCTTGAGCTGCCTTCACATGGGCCACTTTGCTGCAGGGCCTCATGGGCAGACCTAAGGGTACAGAGTGCTGGCAAGGGGGGGGATGTCTGTGGTCTCCCTTTCAAGCCCCCATGTCTCCAGTCTTCCCTGCCTCTCTCCCCTCTGCTCTGGGCCTCCCTGACCCCTTCTCAGCCTGCTGTCCCTCCCCAGCCTGGCTGTGCGCCACAGCCTGCCCACCCCTCCCTGGGGCTGTGGAGGCTGGAGGCAAGAGCCGGGCAGGGGGTTAAGAGGCAGATGGGAGCTGGCGGCCATCCCCTCCTGCTGCTGGAGTGAGGGAGGGCAAGTCACTGACCTCCCAGCAGGAGTGACACAGGAAACCCCTAATTACATGCTTGTGACAGCAACGCTGGATCATCTTAATCACGCTGCTGCCATGTCAGAGATGCTGTCTCTTGGGATTAAGGAAAACAAACAAGCTGAAGCGGCACTGGCAGCAGCAGCGGCTCTGCTCTGTCCAGTGATTGCCCGGCACCTCCCGGGGCCAGCGCCGGCTGGCCTAGCTGTGGGGAGAGTGAGGAGGGGGCTGAACAAGCTCATACCAGTAGACTCTGATGGTTCCATCGCTTGCACTGGCATGTTGGACTCTTCTCCCCTTCTCAGCAGCTCAAAAACCACATGACAGTAGTGACTGACACCTCCACCACCCCTTGGAAGTCACCCCACTTTTTTCCCCCCTGTGTTTTACAGCAGTAAGTTGAGGCACAAAGGAGATTTACACAAAGCCATGCTGAGAGTCAGTGGCAAGAGTGGGCACAGCAATACTGTTTCCAAGACCCTGGTATCCCAACCTTTGCTCTTCTGCTCCAATGCTGCCGCTCAGCCTTTCTCGTCCACTTTGGAGGAGAGCCCTGATGCCCTGCCCTGTCGGCTATGCTGGCTATGTTTTTTTCTGGTGATCACTAAACATCTCCACTTTTGCAGTATGAACTATGCTTGAGCAGTTTCCCATCCTCATCTCCTTAATGCAGTGACTCCACCCCTGTTCCCATCCCCACCTATTGGAAAAAGTCTGGACATCCTGTTCAAAGACAAACTTTACGTCACACTGACCCATCCTGCAGAGCAAATGGCAGTTAGTAATGCTGAGCTCAAGCTACTCTTCTGCTACCCTGAGCTGAGCCAGAATAATTTTTCTCCCTTTCAAAAACTTTCCCTGTTTTCATGATTCAAAAATGTGGACCGGCTCTTTTGTCTGTTGGAAAAATAAAAACCAACCCTATCCCCCAGCTTTCCTTTTCCTTCTCCATCTTAAAATCCTTCATTAAGGTTTGCAGCCCTTCCAGTGTTTCTTCTCCCCTCTCCCACTCTCCCCTCCTCCATGGGAAATTATCCTTCCTCTAAGTCCTTGTAGCGTTACTCCAGCACCATTCCCTCCTCCCTGGGACCTGAGGAGGTGCGTCAGCCCCATGGCATGGGTGTGCTATAGAAGGACCCAATATATTTCTCAAGGAGAGGCAGCCCAGTTAAAAATCAGAATGGCTCAGCCCCAGGGTGATGCAAGGTTTTTGGGGATGGCTGCCTTGGCAGATGCAGTTAAGGAAGACAGGGTTGGGGCTAGTTTGGATTTCCTTCCTCCTGGATACAGAGCTTGGCCTGGCACAGCCCTAATGGCAGCCTCCAAGGTGGAGATGCTGTGGCCTTACTGAGCTTTGCCAGATGGTGTTGTAATGGCCAAACCCATGCTGTGTCCCTGAGAGGGCCCCTGTACCCCCAACTAGCTGGAGTCCAGGAAATGCCACTGTCACCAGACAGAACTTCCCTCTGGCAGACTGTTGGGCTAGCATGAGAGACGGAGAGTTCAGGACTTGGGGATAAGCAGGTCCCCAGTGCATCCCCAGAGAGTGAGGGGAGTGCGCCCCAGACTAGGGGCTCCAGGCTTCAGCCAGCCCCTAATCCAATGTACAGCTGAGAGGATCAAGAGATAGAAAGGTTGCTCACTGTAAATCCTTTTGAAGTCGGTTCCAACTCTTTTGCTGGGAACTTGCTGGCCTGCGTGCCAGAGGGGATGCTAAGCCGAGGAGCCACGAGGAGCAGGCGTGTAGCCCCCCCGGTGGGACCTCGGTCTCTGAAAAACCACCCGCCCACCCTGGGGGCTGCTGCTGCCCAAGTGCCCTAAAGGCAGCAACAAATGATGCTGCCGAGGGCAGGGGTGAAAGCATCCAGCTTGGTGAGGCCCCTCAGCTGGAGCCCCCTGGCCCTGCTGGGAGGGGGCAAGAGGGTCCCTGAATGCCTCTCGCTGGGACAGCCCAGCTGAGGAGACGTCTGGTGCGGGGGCAGCTGGGTGGGCATGGCTCCAGCCCGGACCCTCTGTGGCTGCGGGTCGCAGGACGGCTTGCCGCTGGCTCTGCCCTTACACAAACATGCTTTGCTTCCCTTGCCTTTTCTCTTAATGAATTCCTCCTCTCCCGGCTGTTGTTTTTGGCCTCCGGCTGACTCTGTGGTTTCCCTTCTCCAGCACGTGATACAAACACTGCTCGCCGGCTGCTTCCTCCAGGTGATGGACACCTGTAGCTGGCCCCATGTCCCCGGACGGGTCAGGGTCAGTGATGCCGGATCACGAAGACAGTGCCTTGCTTCAGCCTTGCTTTGGTGCTTCCTGGGCTCTCTGCAGACCATGACTGGCCCATGCATGGGGGTATGAAAGGGACTCTGCAGAAAGGAGCCAGTGCTCCTTGAAGGGAGAGGGACATGGGGATGTAGGAGAGGTGGCGGCACTGGTCTTGCTGTGGGGCTGGACCCGCCTTGAGCACCAGGGGCTGGGTGGTCAGAACAGTCCTGCAGTCCTGTTGCCCTTTCCAGCAAGGCAGGGGTGATGGTGGGGCAGCCACCCTGTGTACTGGCCCTTACAATCCCACACTGCCAGCCTGAAGCGCGCAACAAATTGACAGAGTAAGAAAAAATAACAGTAAAGAAAAGCATCTGTATTTAACAGCCCTTCTCCTCCTCCCCCACTTCCAACTGCTTACCCTTAAAATTCCTCTTGGGACACAACTCTAAGCTTTTCTCCGAAACCACCAAGACTAGAAACTGCCTTTCTTTTTTAGTCAAGCCCAGAAAAAATTTCTTCACTCAGGGAAAGCAGGGGCTATAGGGAAAACCCATTCTATCACAAAACCCATCCTAATTGGGCCCCTCTGCCCCCTGCTCATGCTTTTCTCTCCCTGTTGCACGGGACAGGCCCCTCTCCAGATCTGTCCTCCCCAGCCGGTATCTGTCCCTGCTCCCGAGGCCAGTGCTCCCAAATGGTGGCCCGGCGCTGGCCGGCTGTTGACCCCCACTAGTGCTGCCTGCGGCATCCAGCCTCCCTGGCCCCTCTCCCCAGCCTATGTTTTTTTATCCTCCCTCCTTTTTTCCATGAAAATGCAAAACACACAACCCTGCTCCCTCATCTCCCCGTGCTGTGCTCTCTTACAATTCAGCCCCCTTTTCCCTCCTTTCTCAGTGTTTCCCGTGAAGGCAGGCTCTGCACAGTCTCAGAGCAGCTGCTGCAGAAATCCCCCTGCGTGGAGGAGCGGTGCTGATGGCCACTAAATGGTATCACCTGTAAGTGGCTCCTCTGGGATGGGGCAGAGCAGGCATAAGGTATAGCGTCTATTTCTGGAGGCAGAGGGTAATTTTCCTGACTGGGTGACACTGAGCACCTTGTTTAAAAATAGAGAGAGGAGCCTGAATCAGCAGGCGCAGGCGATGTGAGGTAACCTGGGTAAAACTTTTCCACCGCACCAGGTGCTGGGCACAGACAAAGGGCCACACCTGTGGTTTCACTAAACCGTCTCACCTGATCTGGCACCGCTGGTTGCCGACTGACACTGGCAAATTCCAGCCCTGCAAATCCTACCAGGAATTTCTTCCTCTGCGTATCAGCAGTGCCCTCTGATCTGCCTGTGGACGGAGTGGCCGGTGCCCCCCGGCAGCCCCCTGCTTCTCCCTGTCCCCGGCAGCCCCCCGTGCTGTGGGAGGGCTGGGAGGACTGATCGGTGCGGGGTCTTCTGCAAGAGGAGCTCGGGCTTGGGGTTGACCTTGTCCCATTTATCTGAGTTATGTAAGATCTTCCCGTACAGGCTGCTGGCTACGTGACACCTAACTATTTAGGCCAATGTAGTCTGTGACAAATGTGACGATCGGTTTGGGGGAGGGAAGCGGGCAGCCTTGCGCTGTCTCAGACCCAGTCGGGAAGGGAAACAGCTGGTCACTCCTCAGCTGACACAAATTTCCCTGTCCCGCTGCTTGTGGGAGATGCCCAATTTCAGCTGAGCTCAGCAGTCCTGCACCCAGGGCCTCTTTCCAGTGCAAGAGCCGCTTTAATAAATCAGCATGTTCCCTCTTGACCATCCTGTTTAGGGCAGGAGGGGAGCAAAGATGAGAGGGTAACTCACAGATCTGGGTCCTTTGCCTCTTGCTTGTGGGTTCAGAGTCAGGCTGGGATTTCTTCATGGTTCCTTCAGAACAGTGTAGCTCCTGCTTGAGCTTCAGTTTGCATTTATGCCAAAAGAACTAGTCCAAAGAGCAAGGGCTGTAGCTGCTCCCTGGGCTTCAGGGTACGAATCCCTAGCAGCCTTGGAGGCATCAACCTGGGGTGGAGCTGGCAGCAGATGGGAAGTTGGAGCTCATGGTTAGCATTGGGGAATTTGGAATAAGAGCAGCATGAGGAGTTTGCAGGCACAAGGAGCCATAGTTCACAGTGGTGCTGCCGCAGACTTGCCTGCAGAACTTCATCCGTGTCCTTCTTGCCTGTCTGCCCCATCAGGGAGACATTCATTCCCTTTCTGGGTACTGGCACGGACAAAACATTTGCATACAAGGCAAGGGCCCTTCTTCTGCCCCTACTTGTGCCATGCTGAGTGTGCTCTCTGTGTGACTGTCCAGTACTTCCAGTAATGCTGTGAGTGACTTCCATCCAGAACATCCTGGGCCTTTCTGGGTATATCATACCCAAAATTCAGAAGTGCTGTCAGACTTCCAGTTTCCATTCTAGCTGCAATGTAGTCTTGCCCTGCACATGGCAGTGCCTTCAAGCAGCAGTGAAAATATTTGTGTGAGGAAGAAGAATGGAGAAAGCACCACTGAGAACAGGTATTAGTCTGGCAGCAAACTGTGCTGCCTGCAGGTACCCTCAGAGAGCCATGGCTGTTATCTGACATGATCTCTGCCACCGCTCTGCTGTGTGACCAGGGGTGTATTGATCTGTCAGGGGTCATAGCTTTGGACCCCAGTGCTGGAGGCACAGGGAGTCAGGGTGCACGAGGTGCCATGACCAGCTGCTACTGATCTGTGGAGCACTGTGGGGGACACCAGGCAGCTTTTTGATATGTGCAGATGCTGTGATAACATCGGACAGGATAGCATCTAGGAGACGGTATATATTTGTAAGCTGCACCATAAGTTTGGTCGATTTTGTAATTACCCATAAAGCACTATCTTCTGGAGGAACCTCATCCAAAATGTTGCTGCCATTGAGGTTAATAAACAGCTCCCTGGGGTCCCCAGCTTTCTTGGCCATTGGTGGGTATACATCCAGTCTTGCACTCCCCTTGCCCTGTCGTGCTTTGGTGTCCCTCTTACAGCACATCTGCAAGCTGAATGCATGTGGGACCCCTGGCTGGATCCTGAGGCTGGGTGCCCAGGGCATCCTCCTGTGCACAGGAGGGTCAGCCCCGCTGGGCTGGAAGAGCTCACACTGCTGTGAGCTGTTGGTGGATGTTCCTCCTGCGTGGGGTTCTTCTACAAGGGGAGCACCTTACAGCATTTGCAGAGCTTCTGTGCCATAACTTGGCGTCAGCGTGGAGCTAGGCCTTCAGCAGCACTGTTTCTCCTTACCATCCTTGAGATCACCCTTTACATTGAGACAGTTCTTGTTAAGTTAGGTCCACATCTGCCTTTTTGTTTTTAAATGGTGAAGGGGCTAGGGGAAGCCTATTTGAAACAGGAGACACGATATTTTAAGAAGCTAATTTGTTAGTGTAACTTGATTTTACCTGGTAAGTAATGCTGAATATAAAAGCTGTGTAAGGGGAAGCCAGCTCCCCCATGAGAAGCCTCGCTAGCGACAGGGTATTTCTGACAGATTTTCACAGCAACCCTGGGAGTGCAAAGCCTCTACAGCGATGCATCGTGTCACATTCAGCATTGCTGGAGTCTTGGTGCAGGAGGACAAGTTTCTACATGAGGAAAATCTGCAGCTGCAGAGGACACGCTCACTGGGTGTTTGGAGATAAGTTTCTTCCCCGAAGTCCCCCTCCAAGGCCCATGTGGAGTCTCTGCTCTGGACAAAGGGGATTGCTCCATTTGCCCTGATGTTGCCATTTCTTTAGACATTGAAACCTTTGGTCTTCAAGGCTGCTCATCAAACACCTTTCATCAGGAGCAAATTCTCTTAGGTGGGAATTTGCCTCTGGACAGAGTGAGAACCACTCCCAAATACCACCCGTCCCGATTACGCCCTCCATGTTGGTGGCACTGGTATCGAGGCTCCATACAGGGCCTCTCACTTGTGTTTCCCTGTGAGGACATGCGTGCAGCCCTCCTTGCATTCCCTCTGGACTGTGGTCCCTCTAAAGCGAGTGTCCCTGAAATTTTTTTTTTGCCTCTTTTGGACTTGCTGTTCATAGGAGCTGGGGAAGGAGTGCCCCGAGAGCCCCATGCTCAGGGCGGGCTGGGGCTTGCTGGCAGCACTTAGGCAGGATCTCCCTGCTCACCCAATTCATCTACGCCACAACCATATGCTGTTATTAGGTGATATGTCTCTGTATCTTTATTGTGTAATTAGTCACATGCTTGTAAACAATGTAAATAATCCCAAATGAGTTGGTAACTTAATCATTCAGTAATGGTTTTGAATGTCAGGAAACTGTCCACACAGAGCAGCAGCTACTTTTAAGTATTTTTTTTCTTTCCTGTGTTGCAAAACCAGCTAACATCTTTGTTCCTTATTTTTCCTAACACTCTGCAGGCTATTCTGCTCATAAGACACTTGACTTGAGTGGATTTACTCACCAATTAATCCAGAAAATTTGGCCCCACTGTTTCATGCTACTGCTGATATATTTTTTTAAGAGACATGTAGCAAGTTTCTCTTATATATTTTTTTTTAAATTTTATTCTAGTGTTGATAGTCTTGGATGGATCCTTGACCCTATTCTTCTTTGACCTTGCTATTTTTGAATGTCTTTTTCAGGGTAAATATTTAGGCCAAATTCTTACTTAGGCAGGAGCAGCTATGCACATAACAGCAAAGATTTCGAAATGCTGTGGCAAAAACTACATCTAAACCAACTCTAAATCTGTTTATTTTTCACACAGTTCTTGTTTTTCTTTAAATACACTTCCAGCCCAAAGAGTCACCAAGAAAAGCTTGGGACTTTGAACTCGAAAGGCTTAAAGACTCAGTGGCAGACATGAAAGCTTCAGCTTACCATGTTGGATTTAATTTTTTTATTTTTAAACAAAGCTCATGAAGTTTTTTGAGCCTGATTTGTGCTTTTGAATGCTTGGGAATGCCATTGCTGGGTTAGAATGGTGCTTTACTGTCTTTCAAGTGTGCTTTTTAATCAGTGACGTTTCCTTATGCTGCCAGCATGGGGAGAGGAGCCCAGACCTTCCACCAGCTTCCCCCCAGCACTGACCATTCTCTTGGCCTTTGGCATTTCCTATTGTCCCATCGGAAAAAGAGAGCTTTCAAAGCTTCAACTTCTAACTGTAGCCATTCTCCTATTTTTGTATGAAATAGACCCTGCCATTCTTTTCCAAATACTTTTATGAATTGCTCTTACACGTCCTTGTCTTTTTTGGACATATTTGTGTATTTCTGGAACGAGGCTGCCATGGTAGATAACCAGAGGAAAGCAGCTCTGTTTGGGAATGACTTTCAAAGCTTTCTAATTAGCTCTCAGTCTGTGTTGGGACAAAGCCACAATATTTCAGCTATTCTGGCAGAAAGAGTGTTGTGTCAAATTTCCATTTTTTGTGTGTGAAATGTGATTTTCAGACTGAAACTTACATTTTTTCAGAGCTGGAATATGAGGGGTGCATGCTAGTGTTTGTGCCTAGGGAAATGTCTTGAGAGATGCCTGGATTCAAGTCTCTGCCCAATCTCATTTTGAGCAAAATATCTATCCCCGATCATGCACAATTCGCTATGGGACGCAGCCTGATCCAAAGCTTGGGTGTTCCCTCTGGCACTGACCGCTGGGATTCTGCTGCTCCTTTCTGCCCCCACCAAGCAAAAAGTGCATGTGCACAGGGGAGGAACAGCTGTGCCGTGTCAGACCAAGGGTTCGTGGAGCCCAGCAGCCTGTTTCCAGCGATGGCTGATAGCGCATGCACAACAAAGAGCACAATTTGAAGGCAAATGTATAGCAATACGTCTCCCATATGTTCCCCAGCCTCCCACAATTTGTCCTTTGGGGACTTTCTGAGGCATAGCTAGTATCTTTGTGGAGGCTTTTTTCTCTTTTTCCATACATTTATCTTGCTGTTTTTTGAAACCCTGTAAATTACTAGTACCCGCAGCATCCTGCAGGAAGGACTTCCACAGTGTAACTACCTGTTGTGTAAACGGACACCTCCTACTGCTTGTTTTGCTTTCTGCTCTCATTTGATTCCCTCAGTTCTTGTAATGTCAGTTAACAGTTTCCTTGGATGAGTTTTCACTGAGGCCTACCTGCCTCTTACGCTTTTGGTTGCAAATAAATACACTGCGGTATGTTCTCACCCGAAGGTATGGAAGGATGTGTCCTCATCAGGCAGAGGTGTGAGTCTGTCTCCTCCTCTTTTATGTGCCTTCTAGGCTCTTTCACAAAAATCCGGGAGCACAATGCAGCTAAATGAGCTTGTTTTGGGGCTTTTTTTTTTTGCCAGTGAGCATGAACAAGATTGCTTGGAACCTCTACGCCTACAGGGGTAATTCCCTGTCTCTGCATATTGGTTTGGTATGTCCTCCCACTGGGTATGGAGACCCCAGGGGAAGCCTGTTCTCAGTAGGTGGCATTTTGTATCAGAAGATGCCTTCCGCCAACAAAGTCTCCCCAGACACAGGCCCTGAGATTGCATTGGATATGATCTAGGACAGCGCACAAACACATGCTTAACTTTAATCCACATGTGCTTAAATGCCTTTTGAATACAGCTTTGCTCCACATTCATAGCTAGACATCTGTTAAAGGACCAGCAAAACTCAACTAATGAGTTCCTACTTTACATTCCTCTCCTTGGGCAGCAAAGCTGGCATGTGTATTGTTTTTGGGAGTCCTCCACATGGCCACTGACACCTAATGCAGGAGTTGTCTGGATGATAACCAGCTTTATTAGCTGTTTTATATAAGCAACAGGCACCCTGGGTGGTGCTGGATCTTGCCTGAGCTGCTCCACAGCCATCCAGCTGCTGGCCTTCTGCAGCAGGGCTTCAGTCATGGTATTCCCCTGAAATGTTCTCCTAGACAGCCCTGAAGGGCGCCCCACGTTGCCACAAGAAGACGTCTCCCTGTGTCTGTAGCTCCCCGTCTGCGTGCCACCGCGCTGGGACGTGCTGCGGGCGGTGTGTTTTGGCAGCAGAGGAGCGGAGCCGTTCCTAGAATGCCAGTGATGCCGCGCTGCGGGTAGCTTGGCCCTACCTGGTGCAGTTTGCGTAATAGAAACTGTCTGTCTGTTATCACGCCGGAGATACCAAGCTGTGATTATGGCCGTTGCAATAATACACGGCCTCCCTGCTCGGGTGCGTTAGGCACGCGGCGTTTGTTCATGGTCATGGGCTGGGGACACAATTAGGAAATTTTAGCACGCCGCTCCATGGGATACTCTACCAGGGAGTGAGCGGTGCCTGATTGTACCTCGTGTCTGGAGCTCCTGCAAAGGTGTAATGTAGCACGGACGCTGGCACGTGTTGCTGCCTGGGGCTCTTATGAAGGTATACAATAAATATAATGCACAAGATATAGGTTTTTATGGCATCATGGGCACAGAGTGATTACAGCTGGGTATCCGTGCCCGTCTTCCATCGTGGCACTGGTCGGCCCTGCTTCCCTCAGTAATGTGTTCCTTGCGACTCAGGCAAGTGGGAGGTTATTCACAGCTCAGTGCCTACCAGCATTCCCGGCAGCTTAATTCCCTCGCAGAATTTTCCACTCCTTTTGCGAGGTGGTTAAAATAGAACGGGAGAGATGGCAGTGCTCTCTGGGGTAGGGAGCCAGCACAGCTCACCGATTTCGGAGCGCACAGAGGGGTAAGGAGCCAACCGAAGCTGGTTTTTCCCATTGCTTCTTGCTGTGGATGTTTTCCATCTGCTGCCGGAGGGTGAGCTGCAGATGAGTGGGACTTTGGCAAGGGGTAGGGCAGGAAGTGTGCATTGCACAGAGGACTTTACTAAGCAAAGGGACCTCGGAGTTGGCAGCTAGGGCCAACTTGGTGAGATCTTGGCTGAGTTTCTCGTTACCATGTGGACCTGAAGAGTCATGCCTGTAACCAAGTGAGTAACGCTTCCAATCATGTATCTGGGGCATTTCAGCCCTGGTCATATTTTTAAGCAGCCCACGAGTTTATGATTGATTATTTGTCATCTCAAGTGATCCATTTATGCCTTGCCCCCTAATGAACTCTCAGCTGTTTATTTCTTGGAAATCCCCAATGCGTCAAAATAAGAGTTAACTTAATTTTCTTGAGACGTGTTGATTGCCTCATTTATGGTCTTGGATGTTGAGTCTTATGCATCACCTCTTGTTGCTGGCCTTGGAATATGAGCCTCATACTTGGAAAGAGGTACCTACTGGAAATAGGATTTCCTACAAAATCTAGCAGCATCCCTTGCTCTTGCAGATGTTCCCCACAGTAAAAGTACTTGGCTGGGCAGCACAGGGAGGTGAGCACACAGAGGGTGAGAGCACAGCCAAGGTGAATTCCAGTTTCCATTCAAGCAAAAACCTTCAAATTATTTGGGCCTTTCTAAACAGGAGTGTGTTGAACTCTGCCTTATTAAATCAGCGACACAGGAGAATGCCTTGTGTATTCTCCACGGGGATTCAGCCTCTTCTTGGCCTATTGTCTAAACTTATATCAACGACCTTTTAAAAGAGCAGCTGAAATTCAGTCAGACACAATTAATAGATACTTTGCTTACACTTGACAGACATGCAAGGTAAGAATGAGGATGTTAGCATGTCAGCCATGCGAATGAGAAGTTTGGCACGCTAAAGTATTATTGACCGGTTCTGGTGGTGTCCTAAACCAAAGGACAAACCACAGCACAACCCCCAAAAATGTTCTAATGTTTCTAAGGTGGTTTGAATGCCTCCATCTCGCAGTGGCTCCCACGCTCAGCACTGTGCAGGCACAGTGGCTGACGTACACACAAAAATCTCTTCGGCAGAGAGCTGTTGGCTACTGAGCACTGACACTTGGTGGCACCTGGAGTAAGCCTTATCTGGCTGCGTGGAAGGTGTCAGACAGGCCTGGCTATGTGGCACATCTCACTAATTGCTAGCAGTTTCCCGTGTCCTCTGCACGCTGTCAGTAACGATGACCTGACCAAACACTTCCAAACACTTTCAAAGAGCAACTTCTTAAAGCTTAAATAAATTGATTTCTACCCTTTCTGTTGGGCACTTTATATACGTGAGCATTACGTATGTGTATGTAAATACATATATTCCATGAGAGATATATTATGTACTTTCTCTTTGCAGATATTTCTCCAGAAATCTTGTGCTATTAGTGTTGCAGTGGCCCATCTGTCAAGTTCAGGTCCCATTCTGGAAATGCTGAGCAAATCACTAATGCCAGCCTCCTCCCCAAAGAGAAAACAGTTTAAATAAAGTAAATGACCAAACCCTGAGAGAGAAAATACAAAAGGGGATTGTTTGCCTAAGATCATGCAGAAGGTCCTGGAAAGATCTGGAAAGGGGACTCAGGTTTCCTGACCCTCAGACTGGAGCTTTAGCTACTTGACAAAGCCCTGTATCCCTGAGTGATCCACCAAAATCTCCAGAGGTAACCTTCATGTTCAATTTGGCCTTGAAAATCTGCAAGAAGGCCCTTCAAAACAAGTGAGTATTTGGCAAACAATTTGCATAATGCATTTGTTTGGGAACATTTTGATCCTCTTACTGGCTGCCAGCAAAGCAGATGCAAGGTGGAGTTTTTGATTCATTCACTCATGAGAATGAAGAGCTTGGTCAAGTGAGGATGGGCCTGGCCAGGTGGCTCTGTCTGCATGCTAGGGTGACTGAGCTAGTACTTTCTGCTGGGTGAAGTGCATGTTTTAACGGAGAACAAAGGAAGAAAGTCTGGTTTATTTGCAGGATATTTATAAAAATCATTTTCCAAAGGAAACAATGTCTGTTTGACTGTCCACCCTTCCGTCTTCACGTAGCTCTGCAACATGTCAGCCAGCTTCAACCACATCTGAAAGAGCAGTAGAAGTTTCAAAAGCACTAACTTTGTGGCTGTCAGAGTAAATGAAATGATACAAACCAGTGATTTCTGGAGAAAAGAGAGGGAGAACCCAGCTGTTGTACCTTCTGTTAGACATCAGCTTGCCACACCACCACCACATGTGAACATGACCTGCCCAACAGCAGGTATCTAGCTCTAGATTGTGCACACTGCTATTGTCTCTTGCACGTTGTGGGGCAAGGATTAATGAAGTGGGAGAGGAGAAGATGTTCTGGGGACAAAGGACATCCCCTTTTTCCCAGGAACCCCAGGCTTCGTTAGCCCTGTTTCTCAAAGGGCAACTTGTTTCCTTTTATGTGTGGGCAGTGCTAAGGAATAGCTGAGTTTGGCATTCTGCCGCAAGCTGGGAGTCCCCATCTCCTGCGGGAGTGAGTTCCAGCATCCAGGGCCAGCTCCAGGGCATGCTCTGTGTCCCACAGAAGTTCCTCCCTCCATTGTTCGATGGTGGTCTCAGCCCGCCAGGACACCATTGTCAGCAGTGGCCAAAGTGGATAATGAGCAGAGGGAGAGCTGGGAAGACAGAAAAAGTCTACCAGGAGAGTAATGAATGATGGCCTCAACCACCCAAATAATAACTGGCTGTTTGAAATACCAACTCAAATGAAAACAGGTTGGGCAAGCTTCTGAGAGTACTTGGGCCAACTATACATTGCTTAGGGCATGCTGAGCACACCACACACCTTCATTAAGTAAGCACTGGCCATCAGTGTGGTGGGAGAAGCCCTTAACGCCAGGATGTTCACTCAAAGGCATCCGGGACATCCAGCCCATCTCACCACAGGAGCTGTCAGGCACCACTAAGTGAGGACATCCAAGGACTTTCTAGGCGAGAGTTACGTGACTGCATGTCTGAGCCACAGGGACATGTCAGACTGGCCTGGCTACTAGTCCATGAGAGCCTGAGAGTCTGGCTATTAATTTCAGGGACTGGGATCAGATCCATGGTTGGAAGCACAAGCTCTCTGCAACGAAGTGACTGCACCCTGGGGCTGCCTTGTGCGTGGCCTTTGCCTGCCTCATGTTATCTGATAGTTCAGATAAAAGCCCAATTCTCCTTTAAACTTTCAAGCACTTTATAAATTATCAGAGGGCTTTAATCTCTTTTTTTTCATGAGATAAAGGGCCTTCTAAGCCCCAAACTCTAATTGAGTGGCTTTGGTTGTTTTGTTTTAAGTCCCTCTTTGGAGGAAAGCAGGCCCATCACCCTGAGAAATGCCTTCCAATGTAATCTCAGCTGGAGTCCTGTTCAGTTGTCGTGTTGGGGATGGGCCCAAGCAAAGGCTTTGGTTGGTTTGTGCTTGCAGAGGAAATAATGGAAAAAGGATGGAGCCAACAGTGGGTACTGATTTATCCACCCCTAGACTCCTTTAATTTAGCCGGGGCATGGAAACTTTGCAAAAGTCTGGGGGAGAGTTGGCGGCTGCTGGCCCTACTGTCAAAACTGCCGAGAGATGTTTGCACCTCTGGTTAAGACAATCCATAGCTATACATTTAGCAAACTCCTTTTCGGCATGGTGGTTCCACCTGGAGCATTCACTGTGCTCCAAAGGGCCATGAACATCAGACATGAGAGAGTAGCCTCAGGAAACCCTTTTGGAGTTTGCAGTTGAGCATATCTGCGCCATCCAAAGGATTCCCCTCATGGCAGGGGACAGAAGAATCCCACGGCACCTGCACATCCACTCACAGCTGCTGGTATTTCAAGCAGATTTACACAGAGCTGTTCATGAGTGAACTGATGCCCAGGAGCTGTCTGTGGGAATTATCTGATGAATAGTTTCGTAGAACAAACAGCAGAGATGATTGAAAGAGAGAGAGGAATGAGAGAGTCAAAAAGAGAGATGTCTGAAAAAGGGTGAGATGCAGCAGGAAGAAATTACTCTGCAATGAATTATGTGCTGGGGACTTGGCAAAGGATATTATTCAGACCCTGTCTCCCAGGCTGGGGAGAAGGCTCTTTTGGTCCTACTTCTTTCATGCTCAGAAGATGCCCCACGCCTCCTACACAGTCATCCAGATTTACAGCATCCAGTGTAACACACTGTGGTCACTGTGATGGCAACTCCCAGCACTTGGAGTGGGCTGAGGATGAGTGTGGTGCTGTCTGTGTCTGTAGTCCCTGCAGAGAATCTGGACAGCCTGCACAGAGCAAGGCTTACATTGCAGGGAGCTCACAGTCCTATGCCAGGTCTCAGAGGAAGGCATAGAAGGGGAGAGCAGTCATTGAAAGACAGGGATGAAGCGTTGGGGGGTGCTGGAATTAACTCAGGCTGGGAAGAAGCAGTCCATGCTAGGGATTTTACATGGCACAGCAAGGTATTATCACACTGAAATCAGACTCCGTTTGAGCAACAGAGGATAAAATCACTAAGATGTCCCAAAGCCTTCGCAGTGGTGTGCAGAACATGGCACATGGCCCCGTGTCCTCAAGGAAACTAGGAGGGAACCAAACCACCCCTGTGCCATGAATGAACTCACACAGGGCATTGGTGCATGACAGGAAGAGGCTGACACAGGCAGGAGAGCAGTGTTCACAGAAAAAACAGCCATGCTGTCACAGACTTAATCCTGATCCGTATGGCAAACCTAGGAAACACCTTCAAAAGACGACTAAGGAATTTAAATGTGTGGCTTTAATGGATCCTAGAAACCAAGGATGAAACACCAATACTGGTTTTACAATTTTCCCCAGCTCTCCACTCTTCCACTAATCCCTCACTATTCCCCCATCAAGAACTTCTGCCTCTACTTATTACATGGAAACTAATAGCTTTTACCCCTCTCCCTTGCTAATATTTCTTATTGCTGTGGATAAACTAACAACCCCCTTTCCTTCAAAATAGCTAGTTGATTGACACACTGAAGTTAAACTTGGAATGCTTGTTTGCAGTCTGTACTTAACTTGAGGTTTGATGTGTCTCTTTCAGACCTGAAGAAGAGCTCAAGCTCATGACAGCTTGTCTGATACATCATTTGGTCTAATTAGAAAGCCCCACTACTATCCCTACAAACCTCACTGTGCTAATAAAGAAGGCAGGAGAGGAAAATGCTCCTATTCCATCTCCCACCCCATGAATACCCATCACTCTGGGTCATGATTAATTTCCCTGCCATCTCCCTTTGCTGTATCCATCACTATCAGTGTGGAGAGGCATAGCTATGAATAAATATTTAGCAGAACAAGGAAGATGTGGACAAAAATGTCTTGGCTAAAATCAGAGGGTGCAGTATTTCTGTAAGAACAGCCCTGTGTTATTATTTTCCGTATGCAGCATTTGCTATTCCAGCTGACTGTGATGGCCAGGGCAGAGAGAAGAGAGTCAGGACATCTGGGTTCCTCTCATAACCCTGCATACGGCTTATCTGTGGTCTTCTTTTAGCCAGCTTCCCTCTCTAGAGCTAAGGAACACCAAGGGTGTGCGGGTGTCTGGGCTTGCTGTGCTATGGCCAGCTCTTCTAGGAGAGGACATCAGCAGGCCGTGCTCCCCACTTTGTCACATCTACCCAAAGGCATAATGCCTGAGGTGGGAGGTTTCAAAATACCCTGATTCCTCTTCTGGGCTCAGGATAAAAGAATTAGAGGCCCAAGTCTCAGAGGAAGGATCAATATTGTTAGGACTAGCAGAGGTGAAGGTGCTGTAAGAGACTGCATAGCAATAGAGGTTAAAAATATTGTCAAACCTCCCCAGTGAGGAAGTGACAGAATTAAGGTTGTCTTTGCATCTAGAATTTAACTCCCTGGTGCATAAGGAGATCAGATACTATAGTCATATCACATTATATTTCTTCTATGGGTTTTTCTAACTTGTATGGATCTCAGGATTGGTGGATGTAAATTAGGCATCTCTAGGGAAGGAAACCAGAGCTGTTTGTGGGACACAATCTCGGTCATGGTAGAAATCAAAAGGTGTGTGAAGTAAATGAAGTTAGAGGAGGCCTGGAAAGTGTTTTCAGTTAATGTTTAGCAATTGGGACTGGGTGATTCAGCAAGATTTTACAAGCCAAATGCTTATGTTCTGCAGATAAAGTAAAATTTCCATCAACGCCCCCCACCCCAAATACATGGAAATGGAGAGATGCAGATGTTCCAGTGTAGGACCAGTTCGTTTCGGCATTTGGGAGCTAAGTGTGGACAAACAGCACACTCACTTTGGGCAGAAACTTCGCAGCATGGAGCCGCCAACTCTGCCAAATTTATTCTGTGTGAGTATCGAGCTCATAACTGGATCAAAATTCAGGGATATTTTTCTTGGGGACAGCAGAGACATATTCTTGGCAGCTAGACATTTCCCTTGCCTAATTTCAAGTTCTTGCTTTAAACTGTAAACTCTCAGTTAACCAGTTGTAAGCGCTGATTTTTTTAGCATTGACAGAATAACCTCTTTTCCTTCCTTGTATTCTGAAAGCAATCAAAATCCCTAAATGTATGTGGGTCTTTTTTTTTTTTTTCCTCCTTCTTTTTCTTTTAACAGGCTAAGGCAGATGCCTGGTCTGGAAAATGTCAGCTCAAGTGGTGAAAGTGGCAAGTTACATGCAATTGAAAGCAGGACTGGGAAAGACAAGTCAAATAGGTGCTAGTTCTTACATTCTGTAGGACAGAGCAGACCAGCCCAGAGCAAGACACAGTCACCTCCACGTCCTGGGGAAAACATTGGGGCTGGTTTCCTCAGTGGAGTTCTGTTTTCTCTCACTGCTACAACATTACCTTTGCTTGCATCCCTCGATGTTTGCGGCTCTTTTCATGGGCTGTGGCTCCAGGGGTGCTGCTCCCTGGCAGCCCCCTCTATGGACCTGGGGCTTCCTCACCATCTCATTGGAGCATTTTCCTTTCCTGGGGCGAGCCTGCTCCTGGAGTGGCCAGCAGGATGTTTCCTCACAGTGCTGCATAAAACTAACAGGCAGCTCTGGGTGATGGGCTGGTTGTGTTTCGCCAGCCTCATCTCTTTGGGAAGGGCCCAGAGACTAGGCCTGCAAGAGGCTGTGATTCATTCTGTCTACAGCTTTTTTAATAAGAGCATTTCCATTGTCTGTGAGTGCTGGGTAGGAGAACACGCCTGCATTGGAGGCTCTGCTTGGGCCCAGGCTAAGAGCATGTGTGCTGTGTGTGTTCGTGTGTGCACTCTTGGTGCTGCTGAGAGGGCTTGGACGTTACGGTCTGGGATGTTATGGTCCAGGATGTAGACCAATGGTATGCCCTGGCATCGCCGGCTCTGAGCATCGAGTGCAGCAGCGCTTGTGTGTGGGATAAGATGCTGCCACCCACCTTGCTGCTGCCAAGAGGTGGGGAGTGAGTGATGGGGCTGGGTCCTCTCCAAGGATCCAGCCTGGGACCCACGGAGAGCGGAGAAGACAGGCCGTTGCCTCTGTATTTCTGGGCAAGCAGCTCCTGTGGAGCAGGTCATGATGTAACAGCCATGACTGGTGCTGACGGGTGTCGAAAAGGCTGATGTTCACAAGGAGGGAGCGATGAAGAAGGTCGGCAGAGCAGCAGGAAGCAGCTGGCAGGCAGGTGAGCATCTCTGCAGTCTGCTAAATGCATTGCAGTTGGCTTTCCACATAAGGCACTCCAGCAACGGGGTGGCCAGATGTGTACAAATCCATGCGATTTGAAGGCATTGAAGGTGCCTGGGGGGGGTGACAGCCCCCCTTTGCATTAACAATACATACTTCTTGGTGTAGCATCAGGTTTTCACCCACATGGTGCTCCATCAGCAGCATGTCAGTGTGCAGCACTAACCTGGGAAATATTAGATCTGACAAGAGAGGAGGGATACACAGAGGGGCTCTGCTGTTTTCTCTCCAGTGGCTAGATTGAACTTGCATTCCTGACTCTCCAGTTTCCCCTTTACCTCAGTTCATGTGATATCCTGAACTAGAACTAATACCTGTGTGGCAGTGTTATTTTTTCATCGTTCGTGGCCTCTCTCTGCTCCTTAGCCTCAAATATCTCTACTAAAGCACACGACATTTCTCTTCCCTGCCAGGCTAGTGGTGGAGGGGAACCCTCCAAAAGTTTCACGGGTCCCTGTGTTGTGTTGGTAGTGGCCATTTTCATCCCTGACTTACCTACACACAGATCAGTGTCCCTGCTGAAAGAAACACATATTTGCTCCCCACTGACATATGCAGCAAAACCAGTGTAAGGTGGAAAGTGTCTGGGAGGAGAGAGACTGCTCTCTTGGAGCCTCTCCAGCCCTAGGAAGCACTTTCCTTTGGAGCAGATGTTTACATTATTACGAGGTCCAGAGGGTTGGTGCTAAGTGGGCAGATGAAGAAATGGGAACCCCAACTCAGTGTGCAAGTGGGCAGCCACACAGCCTAACGTGTGTGCTCCCAGCCTGTCTCTTCTAGCCCCTCCTGCCTCTGTACCTCCCTTGACGCCCAGACCTGCTTCCCCAGGTCTGCGCCTCTATTTGTTGCCCTGCCCTCCTCCTTGGACAATAATGGGTATCTTCCCTTCTCCTCCCACCCCCTCACCTTCGCCGTGCCATCGGCACCCTCTTCAGCAAAAGGAACAAAACTTGTGCACATCCTTCCTGCTCTTTCTGTCCCCCTCTTGGCACACCGACTGCCCCAGCCTGACCCTCGCTGGACGCAGACCCCCACCTCTCCCACCCTACTCCCTTTGAACATCCCCTGCTTTCTTCTCCTCGCCCCGTGCCCCTTCCCAGGCGTACATGCTGCCTTCCCTCCTCGGCAGCAATCAGAAAGTGGGCCAGAAGTCATGGATGGGTTTCAAAACCGCTTGGTAAGTCCTGGATCCTTTGAAGCCTAGCAGGAGCTCCCAGAGAGTCAGGTCTTTCTATTCTCATTAGGATTATATGCTTTCAGGCCAAACTTAGCACACAGTTACCAGGCTGTCCAGAATGCTTGCCAGAGTCTGGAGTTCGGAAAAAGCAGAGTAAGGCTTTTAAAAAAAAATAAAAAGTCCTAGACAGAATAGCCCGGAGGCTCTGCTCCTGACAGTGAATGTTACTGTATAGTTTGGCACTGGCAGGCTTTGCCAGCTCATTTACCACAGGCTCCTCTTCTTAGCATGGGAGCCAAACTGGATGGAGATGTTACTGTAACTTGGTTCCTCCTGGCCTGGGGTCTTCACAGTTTGCTCTGGTAGTGGCCTTTAGTTGGGGACATGTGCATGTGTAGCGTCAGGGGATTTCTCCTTCTCTGCTCCATTTTTTTCCTTCTGACACCTTATGCCCTGCATCGTACAGATGTGACCCTTCCTCTAGTCTTTGGTGGTGGGATCCTGGACCCTCTATGTGCTGCTTTAAGCAACAGAGTGAATTAGTACGTGTCGTTCCTTGTTCTTGACTTTCACTGACCACTGAGGAAAGCTGCAGCCCCTTAATTTCTAGCCTGAGGGGTTTACTTGGATGTTGCTATAAAAGTCAAAACAATAAAATGAGAAAAGGAAAGCTGGAGAAGAAGAGCCCAGCTCCCTGGGGTGATCCTGGAGGAGGTCAAGCCAGGTTTGGCTGTAAACTATAAGCTCTTTTAGTCAGGCTGGGACAGCACACACTGTCCCTCCCACTGCCCTACGTGCTCATCTGCATTGATCGGCTCTGTGATTTTGTGTTAGGAGGCGGCCGGGCACCTTGGGAAGAGCCCGGCCTCCCTCATCCAGCCTGGCTTGCGGCATGGAAAAGTCTCCAGCAACCGTTCCACTGCCGGCAAGGGGGTGGTGGTGCAGGCGTGTGTACTTTGGAGAAGGAAGAAGCATGGCGCCTCAGGGGCCGAGTAACGTGCCCAGGGCACAGACGCCCTCCTCCTCCATGAGCTGCACCAGGAGCGGGCACGTTGTGCACGCAACCGCCGAAGCTGCTGCTGGGCGCTGGGCGGGTTCACACCCAAACCTCTTTGTTTTTGCAACACAAAGGTGGAGACGCAGCGCCAGGGAAGGGGAAGTCCTACTCGTTCTTCCCTCCCGGTGAGGCGTCCTGCAGCCACACGGCTGGGTGGCTGGGGCTCCCGGCAGTGGCAGCACCACCGGCCAGGGCCAGCTTTTCAGCACCAGTTCTGCTGCCCCTCGGCGGGGTGGGGTGCCCTATTGTCCTCACTGGGAGATGAGCTCCGTTAAAAATCCAGCTATTTCAGGCTAAACTGGCCTGTTACTGTCAGTCTCACAGCGGAATTGAGACGTGTGAGGGTATGGAGTGTTTCTTTCAAAGCAGCATTTCTACACTAGGGAGCGTGGCCACTGTTACACCAGCGTTGAAGTGCTATTGCCAACTCACCCCGTCTGCCAAAGCAGCAAGGACAGCATTGGCCACAACACCCCGCTGAGCGAGCTTTGTAAGGCTGTCTACCGTGAGCCTGATTCCGCCTCTCTCTCAGTGTGGTTGGGGACGTGCTCTCCCTTCTGGGGGACCACCAGGCTCCTCTGACCTCTTACCAGGCCCCAGCACCCAGCAGCCAGAGCACAGAGCACTCAGGAGCACTGCAATGCGAGAGAGAGGCTTTTTCTGAGTGTGTGGAGAGGAGAAAGCACACCTGAGCTTCCCACCAAGCTGATATGAGCACTGAGGGCAGGTCAGGGAATGGAGGGGGCAGGTGGTGGGAGCAGCCAGGGGGTTGTGAGGGACAGGCAATGGAGCCCGGTTTTCTGGGAGGATGCAGAGAGGGGACACTTGGAGCAGGGCTTTCCTCTTGCTGCTGGAGGTGTTGGCAATGGTTCTGGCCCCAGCCTTGGGAAACGGGCTTGTGAATTCCATGCTAAACGGAGGCATGGATGAGCGCTTGCAGTCAGTTGAGTGGTGTGTGTGAAAACTGCCAGGCAAATGCTGACTTGCCCTCCTCTGCCAGGCAGTTAGAGCGTACATCATCGTGATCCTTTGCAAACAGGGGTGCAGCAGGATCGTGGGCAGACTGCTCAGATCTAAGGGTTGATGCCAAACTTGGCAGATAAGCATCTGTATGAGGAATCATCCAGATGAGGAACCGTGCAATAGGAGAACAGAAGCGGAGGAAGGAGACAACGTGCTCTGTGGATACCTGTCTAGAAGAGTGTGCTTTACTGTTGAGTCTGGGAGCAAAAACCTGGTGTGTTTGACACAGGAACTTCTTGGATATAAGGAAGAAATTCCTGCCCCCTCTGCAAAGGTCATGGAGTGATGCCTCTGGCTTTCAACCCTTTGCTGACTCCAGCTGGGTCCAGGCAGGGAAGTGTGAGGGGCTGAGAGCAGGTGGGCTGGGTTAACAGAGGAGCCAAGGTTTGCTCCTGGCTCTCGGTACAGCACAGAAGACAACTCTTCTCCCCTTCCCACCCTGACACCTCCTTTCTCCAATGAGCAGAGCAGTGGGAATGGGCTTAAAGCCTGTGTCAGCCCTGCCTTGATCTCCATGTGCACTCCACATCTCTTGTGACTTTGTCAACACAGCAGGCCAGATGCTGTCTCTGATGACAGGACTGCTTCCTGGGCAGCTGAGCAGAATGGAGTGGAGGTGAGAAATTCCCTCCAGGAGATATAAGCAGAGCTCTCCCTTGTGTCCCATCTCCTGCTCATCCCCTCCTATGGCTGCTCATGCAAGACAGAGAAGAGCTCTGCAGAAGGAAGAAAGGAAGCAAGGAAGGAAGGAAGTAAGTTAAAGAGGGGCAGAGGCTGCTTCTCTCACTATGGTGGAGGTTGCATTTGACCTGAGGCCATAGCTTGATGCTGATGAGGGAATTTTTCTCTTCAGCTACTCAGAGAGCTCTGACCCTATGCACCAAGGCATGACGGGATTGCAGCACCTCGCTTTTGGCGTTCACTATGTGAACTCCCTTTATACTGTCCCTGCAGTGCCTGCTCACACTTTTTTCTAATGCAAAGATTCCCATGTGGTCAAATCAGGACAGGGAACAAGAGGGGGTCTCTGGAAATGCATTTCCACAGTAAGTATATGGTGGCACGATGGTGAGGCTGCCTTTGAGGCTCTTCCTTGAGAGTCTTGCTCCTTGCCTGGATCAACTACTGCATACAGTCCATTGCTCCTGCACTCAATCCAAGTCCTCCTTCTGACAACACGGCAAAGGCGCCAGTCAGGGAGTGTGGGTTTGAGCTCCAGCACTTTCAACACTTGCAGTCCTGATTTCAGTGCTTGGAAGTGCTGGGCAAGAGGGCATGCCAGGGCTTTCATCAGTATGGCCTATTAACAGCCTGAAGGAGTGAAAATGCTGGCTGCTGGGAGCAGGGGAGCAGAATTTCAAAGGACAGCTCTATGGCTGGGTATAAATCAGCACTGCTCCACTTTGTCACCAGGCTCGACCTTCAGTGAGCCAACTCAGCCCATCAGTGTTCTGTGCGCACCAGCAATGGGGTCTCCCCACCTGGAGTGGGCAGGGTCTGGGAGCCTGGTGAGGGGGAGATCATTCCTTGTGGCCCCTGCAGGACGTTACCCACGTCATGAAGGACGTCAGCCCCAAAATCGCTGATAGGAGCAGGGATATTTCTGTGTGGAGGAGTGCACAGGGGGAGATCTGGAAGAATATACAGACTCAGCACCCCTCCTCCCCCAACCCTCCACCTGGGACCCTGTGCTGAGCCTGTCTGCAGGGAGCTGGCTTTACAGCACTTATTAAGTGGAGCTGATAGAAACACTGTGGAAAAAGACAGGAGGGGATGGTGTGGGGCTGCGGCTTTCCAGAGTGGTTGGAGACTGGGTAAGCTGCTTGGAGACAAGTCCACCTGAAGGCAAAGCCCTCCTTGAGGACCTTAGGATCTAACCTACCTCTGCCACTTATTTGGGGCTTCTGAAATGGTTGCATCTTTCCTAGAGGAGTGCAGGAGGGGGACAGCATTCATTGCACTCAGTGTGAATGGTGCTAGTGACAATAATAAAACCATACTGAAGCATGGACTCAACCCCAGTTTAAATGCCCCCAAGGTCCTAGCTTATGTGGACTAGCCATGCAGTTAAATACTTCTCTCCTACCAGCTAATTGATCTTTACTGGACCCTTGGGCAATCTCTCATAGGTGTTATTTTAAATATGCAAACCCAAATGATCCCTATTGCATGCCACCTGAGGTCAATGAAATTGCAGCAAGGATGTCTTTGTGGGCTGTGTCCCCTCAGGGAAAACGGACAGCTTGAAATTGCCTGCCATGACAAGTGCCATCTTTCTAACTCCACCAAAGGGGAGCGAGACTGATGTTCAAGGCTTGCCTTTGGTCTCAGCGTAGCTGGCTCTATTTTGCAGGCAAATATAGCCACGCAGGCCTCCAAGTGCTTTCTAATGAAGCTGTTTCCTTCAGGGGTGAAAGGAGAAGCTGAGATGCTAATGGTTGTAAGCATATGGTGTATGTGTGTAAATTATAACCCAGATACGTGCTAACATGCCAGCACCTTCCTGGCCCTGTTTTCTGGAGTCTCCCTGCTGCCCCAGGGGTGAAGAGCTCCATTCATCCTGTGGGCCACCCAGCTCTCCAACAGAGAAACACTGAATTTTTTAGTGATGGATTTAAAGCTATCGGAGGGAAGTAGGATTAGCAGGGCGAGAGACCTTTCAACCACTTATCTGTGCTGGCCCGTCATGCTGTGAATCACTGGCACTCCCCAGGCCTTTCTCTCCATGCCCCAACCAGAGAGCCCTCTCCTGCTCCACAGGGACCTCTCCCCTGCTCTCCCTGCACCAGCCCTGGCCTCTGCTTCCCTGCCACCAACCATGGCTGGCCAGGAGTGAGCCGCAGCACACATCGTTTTGCCTCTCCAATCCACACCAGTTGCTCGAGGACACCCTCCTCTCAGGCTGGATCCCCCTCCCCTGCCTGCAAGCCCTACAGCTGGAGACCATAATTTCTGCCCTGGTGGTCATTGAGCTGGGGGAGTGATGGGACGCAGGACCCTGGCACACAGAGGACACATTTCCCTCCCAAAGCCTCCTCTGGTTCCTTGGCCCCAGCCCTGAGTAGTTTCAGACCCCGGAGCCCTGCTGAGGACCTCTGCCTTCCCCTGCTCTTCCCTGCCTGGACTCTGTTCCCCCACCTCTCTGCTCTGCACCCCATGCTGTCCCAATTCCTTGGCCTCTTGCAGAGCACACTGAGATGGCAGATCTGCCCTGTGGTGCCATGTTTTTTGGAGCAGGAGAGAGACTCTGCTATGCCTCCTTTCCTCTCCCAGCCTCGCTGGAGAGAGCAGTAGCTCATCTGGAAAGCCATGGCACTGCTTGGTGCTGAGGGAAAGGGTTTTGCAGCCGGGATGGCCCCTAGAAAGACAGGTCCTCTGGGACTTGGTGTGGCTGCCATGGGCTGAGGCTGGGGAAGGGGGTGCCATGCCAGAGGCGCAGACCATCACCACATTTGTCAAGGCTGCTGTTTTGCTCCCTGAGTGTAAAGCTTCCCAATTGTTTATTTTTCATTAAGCCCCGAGGTTTAATGTTTCTCATGTGACAAAAGGGGAGAGGGACGGGGAAGTGACAGCTTGCCCTGGTTTAAGGCACCGGGCCTGCAGGCTGTCATGGCAGAGAGAAGAGCTGGGCAGTTGGGCTGCAGGGAGGAGGCAGGGGGAGGAGGAAAGGACTTCCATGCCAGGCCTCCTGCCCCAGAGGTGTGGGGTGGGCGGCCGCCAGCCAGGCCTGTGTGCCTGCAGGGTCTGGAGGCTCCCAAGGGAGCAGGGCCTGCCCTGGTGGGGCCCTTATCTCTACTGGCCCCTGCTCACTTCCCTCCTGTAGCGCCCACCATGCCGAGCGGCGCTGATAAGGGTCTGGGAGGGGAGCGGGAGCCAGGAGAGGCCTTGATTTACAGCCCCCCACCCCCTCCTGGCGCCTCCTGCTACTATGGCTCCTGCTGGCCCCGCCAGCCCTGTGTCTGTGGGGACAGGGCTTTCCTGGGAGAGGGTGTTTGCATTGCGGGGGGTGCCCGTGCCCTTGACAAGGGTCACATTGCTTTTTAATTTCTTGCTGGAAGCGCATCTGGAAAGTTTAGTCAATTACTGGCTGGAAGACTCCCTCACAAGGCCGCGGTATTTATGAGTTCCTCCAGCCCGGGGGGTGCCGACCGCAATTAGAGGAGACAAGGGAGTGAAAGTTGCCGGCGGTGAACTCCGGGTACGGCAGAGTCGGGGAACAACCCACCGGCCGCTGGCAGAGGGGCTCCGGGGCCGAGCCGGGAAAGGGCGGCAGACCTGAGGGCTGGAGAGGGAAAGGTGGTAGCGGAGAGTCTGCTGTGGGGAGGAGGTGAGAAGGATGGAGTGGGATGGGAGCAGCACATGGGACAGGTGGGACACGAGTGGGACAGATGCGGACGGAAGGCGTTGGGGAGGAACGCACTGGTCAGACCATGATGAAGGCTTGGGGTGCATGAGGAGGATGGGGTACACATATCCTATGCTGCTTGTTGTTCCCAAGACCCCAGTGCATAATCTGACATAACAGATGTTGGGCCTGAAGATTTGTGCCCACGTGTAGCCCTCTTGGGCCTCACGAAAGGGCTTCAAAGCATGCCTCAATGTCATTCACATCCTTTAAATGGTGCATGCTGGTGAGGCAGCATTAAGGGGTCATCAGCCTGATCCATTGCCAACAATTTTTTTGCCAGCATAACCCCATTAATTAAGAAAAGGAAAAGTTATCCTGTCCCTCCCATCAATATAGCTGTACTGTCAAGAGTTTTAAGATGATGTGCTGCTCTGCTGTCAGCAAATTCATCTGGGATAAGCCACCCTGGCATGTGCAGACTTTTTGCCCGTGGAAGCTGAGTCTCCACTGCAAGGGTTTGCTACAGCGGCTGACTGTTTTTCCATGTGAAGGTGGCCTTGCTGGCAATGAGAACAAGGTGCCCTGTGTGGTGGCAGGTGGAGAAATTTGTGGTCAGCCATCTGAGTCAAGTGGTAGAAGAGGACCAACTGGTGGCCCACTTCATTTGTCCCACTGTCCCCACAGGTTCTGTTTCCTCTGTGATCTTTCTCATGAAGTGGCTGCCACCAAGCTGAGGCTGGTGTTGCTTGCTAGCCTTGCCCCATGTCTCGTGTGCTGTGTTAGCTACCAGGGCGGTTGCCCTGCTTGAAGACACGCACCCATCCATGGAGCCGGCAGGCTTGTCCTCACTGGCGTGTCAGTGTGAGAGTAGGTACATGCATCCAGTAATTGAAGAGATCAAGGCTGAGTGCGCCCAACAGACCGACAAAGCCAATTACCCCTCAGGAATTTCTGCTCCTCAGGCTCGGATGGTGATTACAAAACCGTTGCCATTAAAAATTAGCCAAGAGAGCAACTTGTTGCCAGAGTTCATCAGGAATTTCCCATGCCCATCTGATACAAAGAGTGACCACAAAATGTGTAGCTGCCAAACCATGGACATCAGCTTTTCACAGGCCTGACATTCCCCTGTGCTTTAGGAGGTAGGTAGCATGACACATAGATGCACGTATATCCACAGGAACAGAGCATGCGATCACATATGTTGGCACATAGAGCAAATAAACTGTAAAGCTGCAGTAATAGGAGATTGTGAAACCCACTGTGATTGCACTGACAGCTCCCATTTCTGGCTGTGTGCTCTGGGCCCAGCTGCGGGGTCTCGGGGTGGAGGTGGAGGAGGGATGAGTGGCTGCAATATGGACAGGGGGAGGGAGTCCTGCTGCCGAGATCCTGTGTCCTGAAGACATAAAGAAAAGCCACGTTCTGCCCCCACTTTGTGCAGGTGGCATCGGGACCGCTGGGTGTGTGGGGTGAAGGGAGTGAGGGTGGGAACACTACAACTGGACCAGAACTACAAGCCTGGCTGCCCTGTTTCTCTTTCGGAGTCACCCTGCCTCCCTGGCCTCCCTACTTAGGGTGGGTGTTCACTGCAGAGTTAATAAGATTATAACTCCAGTATTGCTGGTTACTTCTGTCTTATCCCCACTCACATCCCTATAAATCAGAGATGCTTTTTGAGTTGAGCTGGCTGGCCAGCCAAGGAGATGGGCTAGAGTACAACCCCAAGGCTGCTGACATAACTGCTCTGCAATGCGGGTGCAGGCTAGCCCCGCTCTCATGCTGCTAAGCCCTCCAGGGGCTTCCTATCATCCCCCCCTTGCCCTGGGTCAGACAGACATCTCTCCTCCCAGTTCTATGGGAAAGGGTTTGTAGAGCCATGCCGTTTCCTGCACAGCACTTGGGGCTGTGGGATAAGCCCCCCAAAAGCACGGAGAGGAGCCAGTGAGGCACAGCTGCTTTTCTGCAAAGCTAACTCCACCATGCGGATGAACATGTGGCATAAACCCTGCTCATCCTAAGGGCTGGCTCTTGCAGTAGAAGAACTGGGGAAAGTCTCGCAATATGCTGCCAGACCTGCTATTTTTCATTTCTCTCCCCCTGTAGGGTTTGGTGGTGGACCCTTTTTATAACAGTCTATTTTTTGGGTGTTTGGTGGAATTCACTCCTACGTAGAGAAAGTAACATCAGCCTAGAGTCCACTGGAATCTCACTTATGCCCAAACCATTCCTCATGTATTAAAGGGAGCTAGAATGCCAAATTAGGTTAGTGTTAGCCCCTTGCACCACATGACTGCCACTCTAATATATTCCTCCTCGCCCTGTTAGTCTTTTCATACTGCTTGATGTCAGTTTTGGTATGATATTGCCACTAGAAATCCTTTAGCAATGGCTCTGTGAAAGCTTCCTGGGTATTCACTGCTTCCTGTAACCTTGCAGCCGTGGGTCACGCTCACTACTGTGGCATGCTGCTGTTGCTGTTTCCTGATCTGGGAGTAAGGAAGGAGGAGGGATGTGATCAGGTCACTTGGCCTTTGATTCTCCCGTCTGGTGGAATTACTGAGAATGATGAAGCTTTTAGGAAGTTTCACACCTCTTCTCTTCCAGACCTTTTAAGCCTCTCTAAAAGTCACTCCCCAAAACTGAACTTGCTTGAATGACTCTGGCTCTGGTCCTGCAAGGAGTAATTTGTGAGTGGACATCTGAATTAACCATGTCTGGAGGTAGAGCTGGGGAAGGCACCTGTGAAAAACACATAGCAGAATCAGGGTTTGTGCCTGTAACCTTGTGGCACCATGACAGCAATATCTGCAATTTGAAATCCCTTCTTGTACTTGCATTATATCCTCTTATAGCCCAATGAAGAGGCCCCAAGTTGCCCTCCTGGTGCATGTGCTGTATGAAGGATACAGCACCTTTACAAGACAGCAACTTCATGCTCCAACTCAGGAAGAAATAATCCAGCTACTTGGTTTCCTAGGCTCCGCTGCTTCTTTTTCTTGTGCTACACATATATGCCTTGCAGCTTTTCTGTCCTCCGATTCCCATTAGGAGTTTGCAGTGATTTGTTACGCTTTTTGTTTCTGCCTGCCAGTGAAGAGCCCCCACACACCACTTCCTTTGTGCTCGAGTCAGTCCTCAGTAAATTCACTGCCTAAACTAACTAAAGCTCTCCGGCATCACATAGTGTAACTCTTAACGCCTGCGTTTGCAGTCTCCCTGGCATGCTGCTGTTACAAATATGCCACAGAGCAGTCTGGAAGCAGGAGGTGCTGGTTGGATTTAACAGAACAATTCTTCCATCCTACTTCTGTTGAGTCATCTTTTGTCCGTGGTGCCTGGGCACTTGGAAAAACCTTGTCCTTATTTAATGAAATCTCTGCTTGATTCTGGCTTGACTTAGGGAAAGCCTGTGCAGCTCTGGCACAGAGAAGCAGTGGTCAGACCTTGGTCTATTCCCATCCATTTTCCTACTCCAGTTCCAGCCTCAGCTTTGGAGGCTGCGGTCCCATGTGCTACTGTGCTGGAAGTGGTCCATCCTCTGAGCACCACCTCATGAAGCCGCCTGCTGCTGACCATTACTCCCTCTTCTTAATGTAGAGAAGGGATGCATGCTTGAAGTTACCCTTACTCAGCTTCATGAGCTCTGTTCAGCGTGTGCTATACAAGACTATTTGCTCAAAGCCTGGCTGGTGCTGGACAGGATTGCACAATTCAGGCTTTAGGAGCTGCCATGTGGGTGTGCATGCACTCTCCGCACTGGAAGAAGCACAGACAGTTCCTTGTAATAGCCTTTGTTTCAAGGCTCTGGGGAGCATCTTAAAAGCCTGTCCCTCTCCTATGCCAGCTGTAACTTCCTTTGCACGTCACTGGAACACACACAGTGTGTGGGAGAGGTAATGACAGTGGAAGGAGAAAGTACTCACAGTGTAAACATACTTTCACCTTGCACGGATATTAGAAGAGAGCCCAACAAATGGCCCTGCAAGGAAGGGAATCTCCTTCCAACCTGGTGTGTCTGCTAGGGGAGTGTCACAGACGTTGGCTGCACAGACACTGTGTTTTTCTGCAGGGCAACCTGGTGCTGCTAGGAGTGCTGTCTCTGATGCTGCACTTGTTTACTGCAGCGTGGTGTGGCTCTTGGAATTGCAGCACAGAAATGTCAAAAAAGTTTTATACTTGGTAGATGCCTCAAGGAGCTGTGGCTTGTAAAACTCAGACTGGCCTATCTTTTCTTCCAAATATTCAAGAAAAACACTTGGAAATGTCATTCTGCAGAAAGTTTTGATTTCTAACTTTTCCGATTAATTTAGAGAGAAAACAGAGGTCTTGGAATTTCCCGCAAAGCAGAATTTCTGTTTTTTCACCAGCTTGACTCAGCAAGACTTTTTCCCACAGGAATTTGGCCATGAGCATTTATACTAGCTAGACAGTTTGTATGAATCTCTAAAGATGGTGAAAGCAAGAGAAAAGTATCTCATAAATCCTCACGTAGTTTGTTTTATGCCTGTGAGTAGAGAAGATCATCTCACCTTTCTTTCTGTTCTACCGTGTAAGTTTCCTGGGAACAGTCTGTGTAAATGGGTACCGAAGCAAAGATCCACGGAGGGTGTGAAGGGCTGGAGCCGACGGAGCTGTGCTCTGTGAATTGTTCTTTGCACACAGCTTCCCCCTTTGTTTCTCTTTATGAATGAGCTCAGTTTTTACAACACAGCTTCTTAGTTGCAATTACACAGAAATCTCAGCCTTTTTTATTAGGGGTGGATAACCAGCCTTCAGAAATGTTTTTTCAGGTGTCATTTTTGCTCGTGGGTTCACCAGTGGGGAAGGATGGGGCGGAGAAAGTGAGGGCGGGAGGCAGGGAAGTGCTCCAGGAACTATGCACCAGAAATGGCAGAATCACTGTCTTGAGAGACCTTGTCTTGAGCCCTGTATTTAGACCCAGGAGAACAGTTGGAAATGGTCTGGACTGTCCTCACCCAGACAGGGTGTAAGGACTGTAGTGATAGAGATTTTACCATACTTCTGTCTTTGTGTGGCGCCTTCTATCAAAGCTGCATTAGAAAAAACACCTAATAAACATCTTGCCTTCTCTTCACCGAAAAACAAAAATCCCAGGGATCTTCCTTGTACTGCTAGTGGAAATCTGCTGAAACCAAGTATAGTTCTTGAACTGCTGAAGTTTGTGGCCTGGGGGCAGCAGGAGGTCAGACGAGATGTTCTGGCTGGCCCTCTATGGCCTTAAGAGGCTGTGAACCTCAGCTAAAACAATGTTACCCTGAGTCAAGTTCAAAGTCTAAGCATTCAGAATTCAAGCTTGAGCCTAGCTCAGTGGAAAGGAACAAATTCATGGTATTTGATGACAGTGCAAGATGTTACTAGGAAGTTTCCCTGCATATGCATAGCAAAAGCCAAACAACTGACTGTGTTCATGGCCAAAACATTTATTTTCTTTATGGAGTGAAAACAGAACCTGAAGTGCAATAAATAGCTTCTGAATGTGCCTTCATCTCTGGACTACTGCAGGAGGTCTGACAATTTAAAAAGCCTGCTGGAAAACTGGGCTTTGACTGCTGCTGTCAAGGTAGCTGCTGCCCCTTCTGTGGTTTCATAAGGTACGTGTCCTTTGAATTTGAGTCTGGGCCTGAGCCTTCACTTATGACCAAGCAAGTGGTCTGGTGTCCACCTGGTTTTCCTCCTGTCCATGGTGTGGTTTCAGTGAGTGTGGGGTGTTCTGTGTGCTGGCACATATGTGCTGACCTGCAGGTGCTCTGCACCTACGGGTGGGTATGGCTGTATGGAGCAGGGCTCAGGGAGCTTGCTGGGGTTAGATCACTTCCTGGCAGGATCTCCCTTGAGCTGTGTGGATGCAAACAAAATTCATGCAGGTGACCACAAACAGGTACTTCAGGCAAATGCATGCGAGAAACAGTAAATCCTCAATGGTTGCTCATACAATGAGGTCTATCAGGCAGCAGAGAGCTATCATGGCAGTCTTACACTTTTGCAGGTAATCATGGCAATCATCGTCAATGGTTGTCTGGAGGTTCCCAGAATTTTGGTAGTTTATTGTGCTTTTGAAACTAAAAATGACATTTATAATACCTGAAGATGGCAAGGCACATTGTGATCTGGCTTTTCATGGGTACTTACATTTTCCTTTGTATTAAATTTTTAAATTTTAGGGCCAAAGAATGAGTTATTTCTTTTCTTGCTTGCAAGATGACAAGAAAACCATTGTGACCTTTCCAAAAATGACTTCTGCAAAATAACGTCTCTCATTTTTCTTTCAAACTCTCTGGTGATACCAGGGTGACAACAATAGTTATACTGAAAAGCATAGAGAACATCAAGACTGCTTTGTTGAAGTGTTTAGAGTGGTTCCGGGACAGAAAAAGTTCACCTTCTTTGCAGGTCCGTTTCCACCTTGAAGCTGAACTTTCTGTTACTTTTCTAAGATGGGAACAAGGTTTTGCAAAGGCCCCCACTGTGCATCCATTGTCAATCCCTGTTGACTGATAGACGCATAGGACTGTAGGAGGGCTTGGCTTTGTCTGGCATTCTTTGAAATGGTTTGTGAATGCATTTGGGGACATCCTATTTCTCTAATTCATCTGAGCAGCAAAATCAGAAGCAAATTAGACCAATTAGAACTTGTGAATCATTAGTTTAAGTAACAGAAAGGAGACAGACATCTGGCTTTGGTCAGACTTGTTCTCCCTTCTTGGTGAAAATTTTCTTCCAAGCTTTTTCTAAAAGCTTTTTAATCAGCTACCCCACAAACAAGTAATTATCCCACTCCAACCTGTGTTTTCATTCATTTCTTTTTTTTTTTTTATTTTAAACAGGCTATTGGTGCAAGTGATGTCAGGATGAAATTTGCTGTTAGCATGAAATATGGAAGAATATGTGCAGGGAGAACAGCCAGGAGAAGTTTGAGCAGTGGAGGCCACATATAAGAGAAGGAGATTAAAACCTGCTGCTAGCAGAAAGGAGGAGCTCAGATGCAGAAGGGATGAAGAAATGGCATGAAGTGCTATCAGATGAGACCCCTCTTTTCTTCCTCATAGAGAGCTTCTGTCTGTCTCAGAGCCCTGGGAACAACTTCAGAGATCGCTGAAATACGGCTCCGCAAGGCTAGGAAGGAAGTTGTGAATAAGAAAATTTTACCTTTAAGAAGTGATGTCCAAAAAGAGATTCCAGGACAGGCTCAGTTGTGCAATACAGCATGTGCCCGTTCTGCCAAGTTAAAATGGGCTAAGTAATAAGTAGGGCACATTTTTTTTCACTCTTTAGTTCTTTAGGATGTTCTTTACGTTCCTTCTCCTGCTGCTCTGAAAGCATATTTTTGTGAAAGTCTGTGTGCTTTTTCCTGCTCAACTAGAAAGTTGTAACTGTGAGCAGTTAGATCTGATTCAAATCTTCTGTAAGTTCAGGTGTAATTAACATGCCAACCTCAAGAAGCTGGCAAATGGCCAATGTGCTCCACAGCACGGCCAACATCTGTCACCCTGGCTTGTAAGGAATCAGTTGTTTCTTTCTCCGGAAGCAGAAGGACTTTACTGACATCAGCACTCTGCGTGGTCCAGGAGGGAGAAACAAGTCACCGAGACTGGTCATTATTTTCAAGGAGATCATTTGGTGGGGTCCTCTTGACTTCCCACCCAGTCTCTGCTGCTCTTTTGCTCTCATCACAGGGCAAAGCAGAAAGGGTAGAAATGTTTCTCTTGTGTCTGAACTCGCAGAACATTTAATATTTGGATGAGTGCCTAGATGGGATGGGTTCAGGATGATCCCATTCTGCATTACAGTTCCAGGCAGGGCAGGGAATGCGCTCACATTGCGTGCTCTCTTCCACTCCAGGATACATGGAGACACTGCTCAGAGGGCTGGAATAATGTGGTACAGCTTGCCTAGTCTACTTGAGTCTTATTCTTATATGGTCCTCATCACCACAGTATCTGAGCAACATGTCTTGTAAAGCAGAGAAGGTGAGAACGAAGGGATTCCTGGTTATTAAAGTCAGGGTAGGTCTGACAGGTGTGTGTGTAAACACTCTTTTATCATCACCTGCGGCCCAGAGGCTGAAACTCCAGAGGAAATTACATCCTTTGCTAGGCTTTACGTGTTCCCTGCACTGAATAGTGCTTGCTTGTGTTCCTTCAGAAGGGGATGCTGGATGAGAGGGATGCGTAGGCCCTGGTGCCTCCAAAGCTCCTCCAAGGTACAAAGGGCTGCTTCCTAGTTTCACAAAAGACACCTCCAGGACCACAGGCAAGAAGCCTGTCTCTCAGGAGGCTGAATATTGCTCTCTAGTACCCTCTAGGGTTCAGAAGACACAGGACCTGGGAACTCATGGATGTGGGATGGAGTCCACAGGAGCAGACCCACAGGTTGAGCAAGAAGGCAAAGGAGACACGCTGGTCAGCTCTCTGCTACTCTCCTCCCAAAGGGCTCTGAAGCACCATCTTCCACAGGGGTGTAACTTCCCCTTGTCCTGCAGACCAGCCCGAGGCCCTCACATCACCTCTGTCCCACCTACAGGGCCGAGCCGTGCAGCAGATGGGAGGGAGCAACTCTCCAGCCCGCAGCCAAGTTACTGAATCACAGCATTTAGAGGCAGAGGCGTGGTGAGGATACTTGGGCTAAATCCCGACTCTAAAACAATGAGCCTGAGGGGTCTTTATTGTCCATCACAGTGCAGACAATAATATTTTCGTTACCAGAGCAATTGCCAGTGGGTTGTGGGGACAGCAGCTCTCTACGTACCACAAGGCACAAGAAAATATTGCTCAAAAGTTGTGTCATGTTTTGGATTGCTACTCTGATTTATTGCTTCTCCCTCCCTCTGGGGATGCAGTGCTGAGGCAATCCAGGAGTAGGGATGCTGCATTTTTGGAGCACAGTCAGGGTTGGACCATCAGCATTATTTGTAAACACGGCTTAGTTCTCCTCATCAGGAATAAAAGCCACTTATCCTGCAAACAAAGCTTGTTCAACTATAGGCCCCTTACACTGCCACTTCCCACTTCTCCTCTATTTCCTAAGAAGAAGATAAGCTTAAGCCTTTTCATATTTTAATGATAGGGTAGCTTGCTTTTCAGTCCTGCTTTCCCTTTTCTTGTGTTTGGACTTGTAGCTGTGAGGCCAACTCTAAGCTTCCCAACGTTCATTCCTTCCTAGAACAAGCAGGCAGGAGGTGTTCCCAGGAAAATTCAGCCTGGGCTCAGAGCAATACAAAAGATCTTTCTGAGCTGGCTCTTTTCCTTTACAGAGTCTCCAGGGGGAAAGCCTGCCCCTGGTCCATGGGTAGGAACTGCTGGGAAAGGGGTTTTGGGGGAAAGAGCAAGGGAGGAGAGTGCCAAGGGGTTTTGCCACAGGCTGGCAGGATGGAGAACACTGCAATGGGGTGAGCTCAGCCCCTGCCGAGAGGACACCCTGCATACCACCAGAAACACCTATTTGGATGCAGCTTTTAAGGGAGTTAGATTGATGGGCTGCTGTCCTTGAAAAGATGGGGTTGCTGGGGCATCCTTTCAGTGGAGCTCAGAGAGGGAAATAGGCTGTAAAGCACCTCCTGCGCTGGAGAAAGAGGGATGAGAGACAAGTGCTGTGGCTTATCCCAGAGGTATCACATCCTCCACAGTTCAGGGCAGCCAAGGGGTCTCATTTGAGTGAGGAGCAGCTTCGAGAGAAGAAGGAAGCTGCAGTGAGGCACAGCAACCTGAAAACTCAACAAAAGACAGGGTACAACACATGCCCCGACACGAGCTGTGCACTTCATTGCTGTGTTCCTCAGCAAAGGACTTTCCAAGGTGTGAAAGACCCTGCCATGCTGCAGGAAATCTTGAGGTGGAGGCAGGGCTGGGCCTGAGCCCCAAAATTGGAGAAATTAGCTGCTGAAAAGGAGGGAAGCAACATTGAGAAAGAAAGAGCTTGAAACCATGGAAACCGGACTCCCCCCTCTTTCCCTTCACTCCCATCTGTACTTCCCAGAATAGACACTGAACTCTGGTTTCTTTTGATGAGACAGACACTTGGGTCAGTGCAGCTGTGAGTGGAGTGGTCATTGTTAGCCTAGGTGAAGCAAAGAAAATGGGGCACTAAATGTCTTCCTTGCTCCTCCTCCTCAAGCCATCTCAACATGTAGAGGCAAATTAGCAGTTTCCCTCTGGGTCACCCTCAGAGGCAGGGATTAGTACGAAGGACTTCTAGGCAAGCAGCCTAACTTTCAACATCCCCTGCTTATCTTGTTTGGTGCCAGGGGTTCATTTTCTCAGCTACGTATTGATTGGCCTTTTGAGCAAAATCCTGACGTCTTAGCTTGGCTTCAGGATTTCCCTCAAGACCCCACTGCCCATATCGCAGATCCAGTAAGATTTCAGCAGCCACTCCACCCACTGCTGTTCACATGCATGAGGAAAAAGCTGCGCCCTAAACTTTTAAGCCTGGTAGCACTGGGGAATGTGAGGGTGAATGGTGGGAGATGGATTGAAGTACTGCAGGGTAAAGTGAGATGTGGAGACTAACTGATGAGGGAAAGGGCAGCTGAAACCAAGGATGAGGGACAGAGGGAAGTGGAGGAGGAGAGTCTGAGTTTGCATACGTGGAAGCAGATGATGCAACTGGAGATTACTGAGACCTTCTTTGATTCAGCCTTCGGAAGTGGTGTGTTCATCCATAACTACTGAAAAGGGTTGGTTATGCTCACGTGATGTTTGAAGAAGGCGGCACTGATGGGCGTCTTGCTCGAAACCATACAAGGGGAACACTGGACTCCTGGGAAGGGCCACCTGGAGGGGGTGTGGTGACTACACAGTAATGCAGCCATTGTCCCATCATATGTTTACAACCATCATCTTATCAATTCACTTTCTGGGGTGAAGCCAAATACCATTTTCTGGGACCATAAGTCCTGCTTTTCCTCTGCTAGGCTTACACTAGCCAAACATCAACCACTAAACCTGGTGTTTCACCACAGCCTCTCACTTCCACTAAAAAAAATTAAATAATAAATCATCTACAGAGGTCTGTTCAGTACAACTTCTTAATCCTGATGCACCAAGGAAGGTATGCTACTAAAGAGACAAACACATAATCCAGGTAAAAAGCTTTGTGCTCATTCTTCTCCATTCCCAAGTATGAGATGTACAGAAACCTCCTCCTGGGGAGGCGAAAGGATAAAATCAAAGATGAATGAAACATTCTGAAGATGAAACCAGGGATACTATGAAAGATGTCTCCATTATCGAATACAGAGGAAGTGTTCCTTGTGGAGGTTATTGGATGAACACATATGGATACGTGCTTCGGGATGTGCCAGATCCACCAGTGACAACAAACATCTAGAGGGGGTAATTTCTGGTAAAATGAGGTTCCAAACTAAGGCAAGTAGGTTTCATTGTCAGCAATGAAGGAGAGGCCTCTCTTGCTTACCTCAAAGACTCTGGCACTCAAAGGAGGTAATGAGAACAAGGAGAGCTCCTACATATGAAGACGAACCCTACTTCTTAAAACAGCGCTGAACACACTCTGTTCTTGGCAGCGCTTGTGCTTCAGCTGTGTTGAGATCAGGCTCAGCTGCACCCCTTTTCAGTAATTGTTAGCGCAGATATGCACCAGACGCAGCGCTGGGACTTCATGAGGAACGCGGCCGTTTAGATGGATGCTCAGATTGCAAAACGCCACACTGAGCCCTCCCGTTGGTTCCAGGAAGTTTAGTGTACAAAGCGCTTTCAAACGCTTTCATCGTGATAGACACTACAGGGGGCTGAGGAAGAAGCCTGTGGTCACGCTAACCTGTGCAAGCTGGGGATCCGTGGAAAATATTATTTCTGGTGTACGGAAAGGAAGCTTTCCTTTTCGCAGTGGTATTTCTGGCATCGTTACAACCCCAGAAGCAGCTGAGATCTCCTGGCTGGAATGTTGTGGGCACCTTGATACCGGAGAGAGCAATAAAAACCAGCTAAAAAGCTCTGTTTTATGTTAGAGCTGCTGCAGGTGCCCTGCCAAGTCAAAATACAACCGGGTTTATGGCCTTGTTTGTTTGTTGACATTGTGTGATCAAGACAAGAAAGAAAAATGGGAAGAGGGAATGGTTTGCTTGTTTCTCAGCTAGAAACAACAAAGTTTTGCATTTGAGTCTTCCTGGATTTTGATGTATGTTTCAGAACCAACACGTCTCATGTCGAAATTCACAAAGCAATTGCTAACAAAGTTATTATTCTTTTCCTATGTTTATTAGACACCAATATTGAGAAAAAAGAAATGAATCCTTCAACTTAAAACACCTACACGCTATTTTTTTCTTATGATGTAAAATCTGTCAATAGTTCTCACACCACACTTAATATTCAGGTTACAAGAGGCTGAATAGGAGAAATTACTCTTCAAAAACACTATGAAAACATTATTAAACATCTGCCTCTTAAAGTCTATACATTCAAACAGCTTATCTTCAGAGGTCACCTTTAAAACATTCTTAGAAGATGATGCCATAATACAGAAATTTAGAAGAATCACATTTATGGGCAATCAGAGACCTTGAGCAGTTGTTTTTCACTGGTTTTCATTCCCATTATCCTTTTTTTCTTCATATCCTTTCTGTTCTGGTTTTTAACTCCTCCTGGAGGTCAGAAATTTGAGGCATCCAATTCTGATTGATTGCTGTGGAAATAGCAATGAGGCAAAAGTGAGAGCGGTGACATCATGGGAGAAACAGATGGTGAGAGCTGATGAACTTCTAAGAAACAAAGACACTTCTGCCAATAAGTGTTCCTAGAGAACAAGAAAAAGAAAACTGAGAAAAACAATCTTAGTTCATAATGCAAAGAGGGAGCACTTGGAAATTGCTCCTTACTGGTAGACTGTCCAAAAGGGAGAACAACTAGCATTGTGATTAGCCTTTTGGACTCCACTAGGCCTTTGACCCAAGCTAAATTAAAACAGTATTGAACACGGAAGAGCAGATAGCAGAAGAACATTCAGGGTATAAAAACTCCAGGACACTCTGACATGATTAGGAAAGTAGTTTAGAGTGAGCTCACAAACATACACACACACGCACCCTTTGCTCAGAAATCTTTGGAAAATTTGCTTCTGAGGAGTGACAGTCCTTGCAACAAACCAGGCTTTTCAGTTAGGGATGTCTTTAATACTCTTGTTGAGATGCTGACATTGTGCAAAGTAGCTAAATTTGAAAAGTAATATGGATAAAATGACAGTCAGCCCAACTATTAAAGGAAAGAGAAAACAGGAATCTACACTAGTGGTTGTCTCTTATTTCCCAGTGTGAAGAATGTGAAGAAATGGTTGGTTTGGGGAGGGGGGTAGCAAGGCTTTCAAGTTTTATTCTACTGCCTGTCATAATACTGGCATTACAATTACTCTGGTGTCTAAATATGAGAGTATATTGTGATTACAAACTTGATTAAAAGCCTGCTATCTAGGGCTGCTGGTCTCTGGCAGTCATCAGTGGGGATAGCAATTGCAATGTCTATTCCTGACGTGATTTGGAGGGTGTCTGAGTGTGGCCTCCTGTCATGAGGTGGACAAGATGAGGTCTCACTAGTGACAAGCTACAAACTGTGCTAATGAAGGCAATTGAGATGATGCAGCTTCTTGATACAAATTTAGAGATTATGAAGTATTTTGCCTTACATTTCTTTGGGGAAATATAAGCTAGCATTATGGAAGACTGCATCTTACTGGCATCTGCTCAGTGACACCAGACAAGCAGCTCTTCCCTTGAATGGAGTTTGTGTGGACCCATTCTTCCTCCTGCTGAGCCAGGACAATCTGACTCCACTGATGGCAGCAGAAATACTTTTTGGGTTCAAGGCTGACGCTTAAGCCTAGCTGTCTTCAGCCATATGAGCGGATACGACCCCCAAACAAGGGTTTTGATTCCTCCATAGAATATCCTTTTCCCTATTTTCTATCACTATTTGATCACATCATGGAAAGCACAGGCATAGATATTACTTCATGCACTACAAAAGACCTAAAGCCCGGTGACTATTGAAGTGCCTTTGTGTTAGGCACTTTGAGGACGATACACTTTCATCTCACCTAACTTTTGATGTTTATGTTTGAACTTCTCCTCCAGGCAATCTTTATAGCCAATGGAGAGAGATAGGCACCTTCAGGACATGGTTCATCCAAGTGCTTTTCAACATCTACCTTGAAATGAGATTACCCATGCCCTAGAATGCCTGTTTCTCTCTGCTGGCTGTTAAACTAAGTCTAGACGTCTAGCTCTGATGTAAATGCCAACATCTGGACAGGTTTATTCCACCAGCAACACGTCCCTTGGTAAAATCCAGAGCAATTACTTTCTCCTCTTGAAAGGACAAACAGCTAAATCAAGGGTGAGAGCAGAGAAGAATGAGGCTGAGGAGAAATCCAGGGAGAAAATGATAAAGTGATCAAATTCCCACACCACTTCAGGGCCGTTAAGGAACAGAATCAGTGCAAGGCCAGGCTCACCTCCTTATCTATGGATTCGGTGGGAAGAATTTATAGATTTCAGAGGGAGGAGACAGGAGGATCTGCATGTTTCGATATGGTCTGTAGAACTAAGCTAATAAGTACTGGCCCTGTATGTAAATGAAACTATCCTATTAGCCTAAACTCTGTGGTAGAGTTCTGGCTTTAAAGCATGAGCTGTTATATGCAAAGGATCTGTACACTGAAAAAAAGAAAAGATAGAAAAAAAGAAAAAAAAAAACAACAAAAAAGAAAACAAGGAAAAAAAAAAAGAAAATACTATGGTGTTCTGGGGGAAAGCAGTGCTGCTATGGGTTAGGTCATCCAGTGACAACTGTCCTGCTTATCCACAACAGGAGCAAAAAAGCAGTGCTAGGTGGTGTGTCACCAAAGAAAACCACTTCTTTTATCAGCTCCCCCACAACAAAGGAGCTTATAGATAGCTGCTTTCTCACATACTTGAGAATACTTGATGATTTTTTCATTTCTTTTGTTTCTACCTCTGCTCTTCAACAGACAAACAGACACTGAATTCTCTCTCTTTAGATTTGATCCCTTAAGATACTGCACCTGCAGAGTTGCTGAACTTGACCAAGACAACACAACATTATTTGACATTCACTCGTATGTGTAGATGCGTTTTCTTCTTCTGTTAAAGATTTCCCTCTCAAACTTTAAAGATGCATCTATTCTCAAATTTTCAGTGTCCTGCCGCTGCTTGTAGAGGCAATTATTATTTTGTGTGAGAAACACTCTCTGTGCAGTGTATATTTATTACCGAGTTTTCTCCTGTAATGGAGTCAGTTAAAATTTATTTAGTGTAAGGAGTAAAACAGCAGTGTGACTGGTGGAAAGTAAACCAGCAAGAAATGTCCTACATAGGTGAATTCATATATGACTTGTTATAAAATACAACATAAAATATGAGAGGAAGAATGTTGCTGTAATTAAAAACAAAGGACTGGAAGCAAGAATATCTGGTTTCTCCTTTTGGCTGTGTCACAGACGCTCTGTGTGGCTATGGAAGGATCACTTCTCTCTCCCTTGGGTTCCCCATCTGGAAAACGGTCTAATGATACCTTCCAAAAAGGTGCTTGAGAAGCATGACTCATTAATATTTGTAAATATGCAGGGATCAAAGGGCCTGTAGATATACAATGTAACATACTATTATGCTGCTGTTCTTTGCCAATTTCCCTTCTCTGCAAGGATGAGCACTTTGAATTTATTGCTTTTGACTCTGAAAAATGGCCCCATGGGACTCCATGTTTTTATTGACTCCAGATGAAATTTTTGCCCGTTTACAAATAAAGCGATAACTTACTGACCTCCAATGCCCACCACGGCAAGCCCGCCCTTGGATCTGGCTCCCAGAAGTGGTTCTTGCTGGCACATGGCAATAAGCAAAGTGCCACATTTCTGGTGAGCAGAACCAGCTTTCTCTCTCACAGCTGGATGGCTTCTGTGGGGCTGGCACGGAGGGAAGAGCCCTGGGTGGGAGTTTCGAGAGTAAGCAGCACAGGGCAGGCACAGGGAGCTCAGCCCTGCCATAAGGAGTGGTCACGGCTACAGATATTTTGCAGACCATGATACGGTGCTGTTCTAGTAATGATTGGTCCTGTTTTCCCTGTCCTGGGGTGCAGGCAGTTTACAGTTCTTCATATGAGGTAAATCACTTCTGCAGCTGCTCCGCTGTGGGGATCTTTCGAAGCCAGAAGAGCCAGAGAGCAGCTCCTGCAATATGTTTCCTCTAACTGAAGAGAATGTATCACCAAACCAACACAGTCTTGGAAACACTTGAAAATAACACCAGGGTTATAAACTTTCAGCTATTGGAGTGTGTGAGAGAGTTTGAACGCGCTGGAGTCCACTGGTAGATAACAATTCCAGAGAATGATTCTGCATAGTTGCAGTCAAAGTGTTTCATCAGCCCTTAAAAGACAGAATTTACTTAAAAATTTACTTATTGTTATTTTGTTCTCCAGGGACAGCTGAAAGAGTCTGCAATCTGGTAAGACGAAGGAGTAGCTTTTACTTACCAGAATACTTGAGTTTTTTTGGAGGTGGATGCAAACTGGGTTTTGCTTAAAATAAAGTGCTTGAGCATTTCAGATATAGCTGCATTTCTTCAAATGCACCATACAACCCACTAGAGAAGAAAGAAGTGTGATGGCCTAAAGCCAACGTTGGCTAAATCAGGGACAGAAATTTTACTCAGGGGAAAACTGCTTTAGTTTTGGGTAATTTCTTAAAAAAATTATTATTCAAAAATGTTATCTTCATGGGAACACGAGGTTGCAGGAGAGGCCAGGGCTGACCACTTTGAGCAGGAAATTATTAACGATTCTTATCTTCTGGAATTTGAGTAGATTTAGTTGGTGATCTTTATAGAACAATATTTATCTTTCCCTGGTGGACTTTCTCTTTGTCTCCACCAGCTATCAGAATTATAACCTGGCATTATGCATGAGTGGTCTTGTAACTGTGAGCCGAGGGACCTGGGAGCAAAGACAATAGAATTACGGTTACGGTTGGCAAATTGTGAAGACTTTTTGTTTAAAGGTTGGATGGTAATCAGAGGCAATTGGGTTTTGTTGTTACTAATGGTCCTTCACTCCCCTTTCCCATGTGAGTCTTTGCCTGTACAGAGCTGCGAGACATTGCATGGAGTGAGACTTTGTTTTTTATTTGCTATTAATGCGAGTAAAAATTTCAGTGTGTTTTTTCCCTCCCTCCATTTATGCTGCTTCTGTGTTTACAAAGGAGAGGAAAACCACAAATTTTCATTGGAGATCATCTGATGTTTAAAACTTTCTCATTCAAATTTGTCACTTCCTCAATCTCTCAACTGCCCTGGGCACAATTTCTCATTTTCTTTTCTTCCTACACCACCTTATCTGTCCTTCCTCACTGTGCTATCTTGTCCCATAAATACCCCAGAATCTATATGTTTGTATGACTTCAACTATTTTTCTTACACTATCTTGAGCTATTCCTGCTGCATATGCAATAGTAAACAATGATAGCACAAACTGATGGCATTTTTTACTCTTTGTATATAAATGTGTCTAATCCCAGTTGTTGGGAGAAGTTGCTCTTTGCTTCCCTGCTTGAAAACTGGTAGTATTGTATGGGCTAACAGTGTGAGATGCGTTCTACCACAGAGGAAATCAGTACTGGATCCCTTACCAGATATGCCAGAGATACACTAAAAATTTAACTTATCACTAGTGGAGCCATGCTGTCCCTGTTACAGCAAGGTCTGTTCTTCCTTATTGCTTTATTCAAAGTGTTGTGGTGGTGGTGTGCAGCTCACAGACCAGACTATATGCTGGTCTCCTGTGTTGGTAGGCATGTCGGGGTCCTTTTGTATTTTCCCCAATGAACCAACTTCTGAAAGAGAGAATAATTTGGGCTGGAGGGGGAGCTTCAGCTGGAGATGACAGGGTTATTTAGGCAGAAAGATATTGTCAAAGAGATGGAGATATCCCATGGGCTTCTTGAGCCTAATCTCTCTGCAACAGGACTACAATCCTGGTTTTCTTCTTTGGAGTTTAGAAACCTTGCCCCAAAGTCCTCTACACACAAAGAAACTGCTCAGAGTAGCTTCAGTGTGGTCAGGGTAAGGCCTTCTAATGGCTTGATGGGATCTGGGGAGCACAAGAAATATGAGGTGCAAGGCCAGTTGCATTTCACTCTGGAATTTTTCCATCTTCTTGCAGCTAGAATACGTTCCCTGGAAAGCCCAACTAACATGCCCCTCCATTAGCTGCATGTTAATTATTACCAGCTATCTCAGAAACGGAAATCTTCACTCATTTTTCTCCTTAATCCCTATCTTCAGCAGAAAAGCCCCGTCTTCAGAGGGTGGCTGGCAAGAGGGGATGGGCCATTCCTTTGAGTTAGTACTCCCGTATTTGGCTTCTTAGTAATAACAACAACAACAACAACAATACGAATAAGTTAATTTTAAATAAGTTAATCTATTTCTGCTGGGGTTATGACCGTACTGTCAGAGGGCGCAGGTAATGGGATTGCGCTTCCGCTTCCAGCTATGAGTCATGCCAAGCGTGAGGTAGCATTCAAGTTAATGACATTCCTATTCACACGCCTGCCCAATAGTCTCTGCAGCTCTCTGATGCTGTTGAGTCTTTCCTGGAGTGGCATTTGCAGGCAGAGACTTCCTTGGCTTGGGTGAATGTATTTACACAGGCTTAATTTTCTTCCGAGCATCAGCTGAAAAAAAGAGACATTCCTCATTGCTCCTTTCATCCAGGCTGAAATTCATGCCCTGCCGAGATACATGGGTGAGGAATATTTAATCCCGTGTACCTCCAGGCACGGGACCAGGTGCGTCGGGATCTTTTTCTGTGTTTCATCTCCAGAATTTGAAGTAGCCAGAAGACGAAGGGAGTCGGGAATGGGCCAGCCATCCCGCGAGCGGCAGTGTGACCAGCAGGGGGGAGTGTGGGCAGCACCAAAATCTAGATGCTTTGCTGCTTGGGGAACAGCCAACCAACCGACCAAACCTGGTCCAAGGGTGTGAATGCTGGTGCAGGAGCTGGGAGGCTGCTCTGGGTCCCTTCCCCGCTCTGTAACAAACCTGGGGTATGACCTGGGTGAGTTCGTCATGGGAGTTGCCTTACTTGCTCAAAAGTTGGCTTTAGCCGCCCAAAAATTAGCCTCTGATTGAAGTCTGAGGCGGTTTCATAGCTGCTCTCTGTACACGAACATCTTTCAGGGCAGCTGTAGCGTCTTTCTGCAGAGACATCTCTTTGGGTTTAACAGTAGGAGCAGGGCTGGAGGAGCGTGGAGACTTGGGCACACTGGGACAGGAATGGAGGTGTGGGGAGCCAGGAGTGGCCTGTGAGAGTTTGAACCTTGCAGAAAGCAGGAGGGAAGGTAATGAAGCAGTCTGCTGCTACAGAGATGAAGAAGGAAAAAAGGCCGTCAGGAAGGGAATCACTACTGGATGCAAAGAAACAGCATGGACTGACCAGCAAGGAGGCGTGAATCCCTATTGCAATGACAGCAAGGAACAAATACACCCACAGAATCCATCAACTTTTATAACAGATTAAGAAACACAGGGCAGAAGGGACTGTGGTGACCACCTCATCTGCTCTGCATAACACCTGCCAATGAATCTTCCTGAGTTCATCCTTGGTTGAATTAAGGAGAAACATTAAAGCTCTTTTCTAGAAAATAAATGATGGAAAGATTTCCAGTTTTCAAAAAATCTACCAGAGCTTCTTGTCATTTTCCTCAGTTGTATTTTTGCCTCATTTCTAATCTCCAAGATTGCCTTCCATCATTTCCCTCCATTGGCTCTTTTAATATTTGTAACTGCTAAACCAAGACAACCATTTATCTCCAGTGTAAGATTCTTATATGCCATGACCAAATCACCCATGACCTCCTCTCTCATCCAACGAATAGGCTGCGTCCTGGCAGCTCTACTCCAGGGCATCTTTTCCAGTGCTACAGTCATCCTCTGGCTCTTCTCAGCACCCTCCTGACTCCTCCCCACCCATGCAGTGATCCCAGCTGCAGTTGTCTTGGTGCTAAAGGCTGGAATAATGCAACCTCCCTTTTCCTGTTTAATATTTCCTGTTTTGCAGCCCAGGATCTTGTTACCCTTGACACCGTATTTCAGCCTGGCAGATACATTCATGGCTCTCCAGATTTTTGGCTTGCCTGGACAGAAATACCCTTTTGGTAGGAAGTCTCCTGCTTTCTTCCACAGATGCGAGTCATACATTTCTGCATTAAAACGTATTATGTTTGCATAAGCGATCTGTATTGTTCTGCACCAAAGACATATCCTCTTCATTGCGTAATAGTTCCCTCTTTGTGCCATCTACAGACTTCAATAGGAATAATTTCATATATCTTTCTGAGTTGGACTTGAAGGAGCTGGGCCAAAAGCACCACCTGCCAAATGATGACTCTTCACTTACAGTACCACTTCCTGAGACCTACTAGGTAGCTGGTTTTTAATCCATTTAACAAGATCTGTGCTTATTTTGTATCATCCTATGGCACGAACTAAAATAGTCTGAAGAAGTCCAGTAAATTACATCAACCCTGTTACCTGTTTGCTCTGTCAAGCAAACCCTGAAACTCATTGCTAGAAGAGGTCATTATTCTAACCAGACCCATTTTCTACATATCCAGGCTCCCTGACGTGAATTATGCTATCCCATTTAATTGATTCTTACTAATGGAAAAGCTCAGGAAGGGAGGCTCTACCAGCTCTCCTGGTATCTTGCTGCAGTGCCACACAACCTTCTTTATATACTCATTGTAATACTGGTACAATGCCACCCTGCTTCTAGGCCTATGAAACCCTTTTTCCAAAACGTATATTAAAGCCACTCAGGGTCTTTTTCTGCCAACTCTTTTTAATGCTTTGCGGGGTGAGTGATTTTTTTTTGGTATTCAATCTAAATCACTGCCTTCAGGTTTCTTACATTTCTGTTAACTTTTAAAAAAACCTCCGTAGTCCCTATTGGGAAGGAAATATGTGTCGTCACTGTCCAAAGTCTACAACAGTCATATTTGTTGGCTATGTCTGTTCTCTGTCATTATTGGATAATTGTTTCACAACTATTTCCACGTAGAAATGGACCAGAATTGTTTTATGATATCCTTTATTTTGACTCCGCTTGAAAAAAGCTGCCTCACTGCCCTTAAATCTACTGTCCACAAATGTATTCCTGTCTTTTTTGCTCCCCCTACCAATTTTATATAGTTGTAATCGATTAAATGATCAGTCAAATTAATTATTGCTACCAAATTCTCTCTTCCCCCCCTCATATCTACATACACACACATCCATACAGAGTGCAGAGTCTACATATTTAATTGTTGTGACTACTTTATTTTCCCTCCAAACTAGTTTTCTTTCTCAACTGTGGTATTTCAGCACCAATAAAAATATTCAGTTTCCCAACGAACTATTCCATTTCTTCTGTTTGTGTTTCTCTCCCAGCTGATTTAGCTCAAAGCAGAACCGTTTTCAGCTTTGGAAACTGGACCTTTTAAAACTCCAGGTTTGTGCATTAGCAGTTTGGACTTTATTCTGTTTGCCCATAACAAATCACATTGAGTCACACTCATCTGACTCTTAACTAATCAATAATTCATTTTTAGTTCTGTAGTTAGTAGTCTTCATCTGTAGCACAGAATACCAATGAGGAATGAGTTTCCACCAAAGGAAGGTGTTTCGGAAGGTCCATCCTGGCCCCTCCTACCCCACTCTGCCTCCGTTCTGCCTGCAGATGTGTGCCAGCTGGTGTGGGATCATCTCCCATGTGCCTTTTTGACAGGAGCAGCCAGCAATAAACTGCCTGGAATAATTTTTTCCCATTTGCCAACAGATGTGTATCCCCAAGGTGTCCCCAATGACAGAGCACAGGGCATCTTCTGTAAGATGGGACAGAGACGCTGTGCTGGCTGGCTCCAGCCATGTGCTCAGATGCCTCTGGCTAACTGTTTTCCAGCAGCAACATCCATGTAGCCCACATCCTCATTCTTGTCTTGTTTCTTCTATTTGGACATGTCTGGTGAGGAGATTGCTTGTGCACTGGGGGTCTGCCTAAGTGGTGACCCCATCAGAGACCTTCTTTCTCCCAGGTGACCAGATACGCACAGGTAGGGTGGCAGGAGGGAAGTGCCAGCATGATCCTTCCAGTTCTCCTCTTGCCAGGAGGAGCCACAGACCTGGGGGAGCAGGTAGCCACCCTGATAGCTGTTCTTTGAAGCACCATGCAAGTTGTTGGAGAAAAATGCAGCGGGCTCAGGCAACCTCAGCAGTTGCTTAATGAGTTTTGGCTCATGCTAGTGAGCCAAACATTTGACCAGATGAAATCGGCGCTGGCTGATGCAGCTCCTCCATTCCCACTGCTCAGTCCAGAGAAAAATGAAAGGCAAGCACTTTCGACTGAAACCTGGCACGAGCCCCCAGCCAGCGGCCTCAGCTCTCTGTGCCATAGGATGCTGTCCAGAAACGAGGCCAGTCTGCACATGGTCTGCACCTGGGTCAAGGATGTATGTTATTAAAGGTGGCAACTCCCTTGGCAAACACTTTGTTCTCCAAGGTGGTAGCCCTTGGGCTTCTCAATGTCTCTAGTGTGCTAGAGATGCTATGTTACATCGTGAACCGACGGGTTGTCCTCTTCCCATGGAATCCTTCAGACATGATCCCTTGGGTGAAGAGCTACAGACCTTCCACTAGCACCTCCTTTAGCAGCCTCTGCACCATCTCTTCATCACGCGCTCTTTGCCCAGCCCAGCCTTGTGTGCCCAGACCTCACCTCAGTCCTGAGCAGGATAAGAACGTGGGTTCACACACAGCAGAGGCGTTCACCAGTGAAAGAACTGAAGTACAGAATGAGTAAGGTATTTCTGTTTTGGAATTCACCTCTTCCATTCAAAGACTGCAAAGCCACCTTCCTTTGGAACAGAAAAGGCCAGCTACATCACAGGTGCAAATGGAGCCATTCGCCATCGCAGGGTTCCTCCGGCTGAGTACTCCAGAACTGCCAAGGATCAGACTGAAGTCCCCAGGTGAAATGCAGTGAAATGGGCCAGTGTGCAAGGGGGAGAAGCAAGCAGAAGTGTCAAGGATGGGACTGCTGGCCCTAGAACAGGGCTAGCTAGCCAGGCACGGCGCTGCACGAAACCCACTTATTCTTGCATTTAGTTTGCTGCCTGGCTTCGTTTGCTTAATTGTTTGTTTTCACAGATAGCACTGGGTTGTGCAATCATTTTCTTTGAAAACGGGATTCAGCTCACGTTATTTCACCTAAATGGGCTGATGTTGAGTGAAGCAAAAGCTGTTTTGCTGACAGCCCTGGTCGCCAGCCAGTGACATGTACTCGGGATGTTGCCTCAGAGAATGATTGTCTTGTCCCCATGTCAGGCGTGTCCTGGGGCCCCAGCACAGCACTGCGCATGGCAGCTGGGAGATATATAAGCCAACCCTCCAGAAACTAATAGCATGCAGCTCCAGCTGTGGCATAAAGGTATTTTGAATGTGCAGGAGGGGCTTTTTGCTGTCCAGGCTTCAGGGTTACGAGCATTAATAGTTAAAGTGGCTTAAGTATTTAGTCCTGGGTAGAGGGGGGAGTTTTGGGGGGTTTGAAGATGGAAAAAATGGCATGCTGTTATTTCTAGAGAGTGAGGGAAACTGTATTCCAACCCAGCCCACTTCTCTTGTATTGGCAAACTGGCTGGTGCTGGAAACGGGCTATCCAGATACAAATGCGCTGCTGAAGAATGGTTTTATGTCTCACTTTCGTGGAAAATAAACTGCTCAGTACTTCATAGCAAGCTCTTTTGGAGCAAAGTCTGTCTGTGTATTTTCCTTTGCTAGGAAGGCAGCTTGCTCTTTCTGATTGTTGCTGCCTCATACTGTAGTGGTAAGAGAGCCCTGCCCTGTGCAGGTTTGGACCACTGCCCTGATGGTCCTGTGCTGCCTTGCAACATAACGCAGATGGATAAGATGTGAGTGGATAAGATGCTAGTCCACCCACAATGTAATTCTCGTGAAATGTCCAGGAAGGGGACGGAGTAAAGCTACTCTGCATTTTTTGCTACCAGGATAGAGACTGTATGTTAGATTTGCGGGAGATTTGCAAACTCACATCCCTTCCTCTGCCCATCGTCCTTTGGAAGAGTTAATATTGCCCCTTGGGGAGGAAAATAACATATATGGGAATACAGACAATATTGAAAAGCAACTTCTCTATCAAACTACAGATGTCAGGAGCTAAGCTCTTTGACCTATAGCTTAGTTCCAGAAAAAGCACTTCATTTTGGATGAGCAGAAAATAAGCTGGAAATGATGAAACTGATCATATGTTTGAACTTTAATTTTGTTGATGGATGGCAGTTGTATGAGTAGCTGCCCCTACAATTTTTGGTTTAAATCATCTGGGCTTTTAATATTGACCTTTCTGTGAATTGGTGACATCAGAAAACCTATTACCCAATTCAGACTTTGCCAATCTTCTTCAAAAGTAGTTTTATTTACAAGTATCATATTTGTAAGAAAGGGGATATTTCTGGCATCCCAGGCATCTTAAGCCTTGGCCATATTTTGTCCTGCTGGTGTAAATGAAGTTTTCCCAGAACTGACACTACTGAAGTGTTGTCCCAAGCTGAAGCTCTTTGGACCAAAGTTCCTTCCTCCAAGATTTGCCCTAAGAACTCGGTTTCGAAATGCTGAGAGGAAAAAGGAATTTGGGAAATTATAATTACCAAGGAGGGGGCTGATGAGCTTGGCCAAGGATGAGGAAGGCTCTCTCACAAATTCTGTTCTCGAGAAATGTGGAGAAGTACTCCCTCAGGAGACTGACAGCTGGAGAATTTAGGAACCTCCCAAAAGCCAATTTTCCCTTGATTTGATATTTTATTAGTTGGAGTATTGCCAAGCCTTTTTTTTTTTGGGTGTGAAGGTGTGGCTCTGGGCAGACAGCCACCAAGGTGTGTGGGCATCTGTAGAGTCCAGAGACAGAAGGAATTTAAGAAAACTCCCCTGCTTTGAGCAACCCAATGTGCTCTCATGAAATTGCTCACTGAACTGTGTTCAATATGCTCTACTTAATGTCCTGACGAAACTGAAATACTATCTTGTGTAAACTGTGATTCAAAAGGGTTATCAAATTTCCATTTATCCAAAACAATTTGTTGAAGTCTGTTATTTAAGAAAAAAAATTGCATGTTTTTGGAGTGTAGAGCCAGACATTAGCATACCTCTGAGATGGAAGCTTTACAATTGTATATATGGTTTGCGGTTTACACGTCAGATAATAATCTAGTTTCAGTATGGAAATATTTAACTGGCATCCAGTTGTAGATTTGATTGGAACATCCTTTGGTTGGGGTTTATAGCCTGCATGGTTGAGTGGGCAGGATTTCCTGAAGGGACCAGGCCCTGGGTCATTTATGGAGGTGAGACTGGGATGATCACGAGTTACTTGTGGGAAAGGGGCTGGGAGGAGGAAATGGTACAAGGAGGTCTAGAGCCAGCTGCAGGGAAGTGGTGTTTGAGGGTGAGGAGGTTCCTGACCTCAGACCCTAATTGCTGGGGAAAAGGCACAGGTGTCGCTTTGGTGTATATACATTTCACGCCCCTCTCATATCCTGGGATGAGGAACCACAAAGGGCTAGCCTGATCTACCAGATCTACCAAGCAGATCTGAGAGGAGTTTGGGTCAGTGCTTCTTGGCACCGTGCCTGCGCGGCAATAATCCCACACTTCCTGAAGGGAGGCAGGAAGGGTTTCTCCTGCCTTGGAAGGAGAAGGAGGCATTGGGGTTTCTGCTGCAGCTTCTTTCTTTTAGAAGAGCACTGGTGAGTGAGTGGCCAGAGAAGGCATGATTTGTGACAAGGTGTATCCATGACCCTGTCCCTGTGTCCCCAGTCTTTAATCTGATTATCAAGGAGTTTTTTCTTAGTCAGATAGACACCACCTGTTGGGGTTTGCTACCTTCCTCTTCGGCACGGACAACTTCTGATGGTCATGTATGGTGCAAACCACAGCCTGCCACTGCCAGGGCTTGGAGAGAGCCTTGCGCCCTCCTCTCTTTCCGTGGCACGTATATGTTTGCAGTATTTGGCCTTTGTTACAGCTCTGAAGTGTGGGGTGGGGTGCTGGGAGGGACCCTGTGGCCCGTGGCATGTAGAATAGACTCTTTGTGGGTTCCTCTGGACTGAAGTCGCACTTGCTTGTCATTGCAGAGGACTGCACACGCTGACTGTCCAGCTTCTGTGTCCCTCTCTTACCATGTTCATTTGATGCATCACTGATGTGATTCTGATCTGCTGTTGTATAGGTTTATTTATTGTTCAAGTCAATATCGCTAATGGCCACTTGATTTGCAGGGGAGGGGTAGGCGTGCTTGAGTTTAGTTTTATTTTTGTTTGGTCGTTACCAAAATGTTGAAATCTGAGGCCAAGCCATACCTCCATCAGCAAGCAACATGTGTCCAGCACCTGGGACAAACAGCAAGTGATCAACCTCAAACAACAGAACAGCTTTTCTGAAATTAGCCTGTGGTTCTTAGACCCATAGCCATGAATAACACCCACTCCCTGTACTGGGAGTGTAAAATACGAGCTCCAGGACAAATGATAATAAATGAGCCCAAATGAATTCTCCCCTCCAGGAAATGATTTAATATGTAAGGCTGCCCCATCAGATGCTTCTCCGGGGACTGTGATGTAAGTGTAAGGTGAAGTACTATCGCAATAACCGCATGTGTATATTCCTACCAGGTCTATTAGCCAGGGACGTATAAGTCAGGGTCAAGATGTCTGTACCCTTAGGCTGACATTACATGTAGTTTCAGCAGGAAAAAAAGCTGTTTGAGTCTCTTGATCTCTCTGTAGATATCAAAACAATCCCGGGGACCTGTCCCGTTACCTGCACTCGCTTGTCACTGCCTCTGCTGCCGGCTGCAAAAGAGTCATAGGAAGATGCAGTGAGAGACAGGGAAATACAGATGGAGAGAAGGAAAGAGAAACAACTCTTCATAACCTGCTGTAGTTGTTGACTGCGGGAGAAGGACCCAGGGTACAAAATCATCTCAGGAGGACAGGCCGAGTGATGGTGCTGTGTGTTCTCGAGCATTTTTCTCCTTTGCAGGAGCTGCAGATCTTTGGACAAACTCCTGAGTGACAGAGGCAAGTGAAACTGCCAGTGGGTGGTGCATGGGCATCTCTAATGCTTGCAAATACAGCCGAGCGCTACCCGTGCCCGCTGCATGTATTCTATTTATACCACAGTAGAGGGAGCGTTGGCAAAGCATCTCAGAGGAGTAACCTTTTGTTATACCTACAGCTGCTCCTTTCCCTGTTAGTGCAACAAAAATAATAACAATAATAATAAGGACTGTGCGGTTAATTGATTCTCTGCCTTGTGACTGGGCTGCAGCCGACTGGGCCATCACCTGGTTATTGCATCTCGCCTTGCCGAGACGGCGTACAGGGAAGGAAGCACCTGAAATACCTCAGGACGTTTAGGATCCATTCACCTGGCTGCTTCTCTCAACAACTCACTCCATTCTGGTCTTTTTTCCACGTCTGCTAGAAGGCATGTTGGTTTTCCTCGTGCTGTTCTCCAGGCTCAGCGCTGAGGGACTATATTTGAAATCAGAGAGTGAGCTGTGTGTTAAGAAATAGCTCTGGCACTAAAATGTTTAAAATTACTCTTTGTTTCCCTGACTTCTCTCCTAATTTAGATTATCCAAATCCAGATTCCCCCCTGACTTGCCCACAAGATGGAATTCTAAGAAAATATTGTTTTGTTTCATTTGTTTTTTAATGTCCACATTTCTCACATTTCCTGTTCCAATTTCAAAGTGGGCCTGAGCTCCTCCGCTAACATAGCTCCGGCTGTTATTTTGGGGATCTGAGAGAGGGGAGAAAAAATAAACGAAGTGTGGGGAATGTGTTTCTTCCATTTCCCCCTTGTCAGCCACAGGTTCTTTCAGGCGAGTCGGTAAAGAGTTACTGACATTCCTCTCGTTTCAGGCCAAATAAAGGGATTAGACAAAGGGTATTACTGACATGGGTCAAGGTATTAAAAAATGGATGCCTAAATTTAGGCCCCTAATTTTGTATTTTGAGACCCTAAATAAGGGCTCGATCTTGTGCCCTTTGAAGTCAATGCCAAAGCCTCCACTGAATTCAATCTGCAAGATGAAGTCCTAAATTACGGTCAGGTTCTTCAAAGTTCTCAGCGCCTCACAGCTCCAAATAAGTCATCACTCAGCCTCTTTACAAATCACGTGTCTTCCCTTAAGTGCCTAAACATGGAGCTCGTGCTTTTAGGTATTCCATATTTAAAATCCTGCCTGTTGATGCTGTCTTTCTTCCTGGCTCAGGAGCCATTGACATGGGGAAGATAACAGGGCTAATAAAGAAGTGTGGCGGGGACACGCATTGATTGGCTTTTTCACTGAGCAGTGCTTAGCACGGACACTGCGGATTCTATAGCAATGTCAGTATTTATTACGGTGTAACGTTAACATGGAAAGCACATGAATGTCCTTGCTGGTGCCAGAATTCGGGCAAGTACATGACCATTTGCACAAACTTCACATGCACTGCTCTCCTGGTAACAGGATGTTGGCAGGTGGGAAGATCACAGGATCCAGATGAAACCTAAGACGAGATGAGCAATCCCGTAGTGGTAATTTTAGAAGCTGGGTTCTGTACATTATTTACAGTACATTGTAGCTTTAAGGGGATAAGGCTGCCCCTTGCCTTACCTTGTGGATTTAATCTTTTCTGTGAGATTTCTGCGTGGGACTTTCAGTAGTGCAGCGGCCGGAGGGATTTTGTCCATCCAGAGGAGTGTTAAAATTACAGGTCATTTGCAGTAGAGCTATGTTCATTCATAAAACGCTCATCTAGCGGGAGGGGGAAAGGCACCTAGGACCTTCTACCAAATAAAGAAAAAGCAGTACCAAGTGAGCGATCTGCTTGTTGCAAATCTGAAGTGCAGAGGCCTGGCGTGAGGAGGGAGCTGCTCACAGGGAGCTGGGACACAGTCAGAAGCGGCTCCTGCCTCCGGGAGCTTTAATTCGGCTTCACCTTCAGTTAGTGGAACATCCCCTCTTTTTTCCAGGGTGGGGCTTGAAGTCTCCCTATCTCTTGGAGGACATTTTTGGCAATTGCATTCTGGATACGGGAAACTCCAGTTATTTTGGATGAATATTCCTTTCTTCAGAAACCCTCTGCAACAATCAGTTAAAAAAACATCAGAGAGCGCAAAGAAAACGGGATTCTTTTGCAATATTTGAACAACACCCACCATTCCTCTGTAGAAACGTGATCCCTGAGGGGAAAGGGATTATATTCTCCTCCAGGCTTTCGTCTAGGCTGGCTTTTTCCCCTTGCCCAGAAGGAAGGCGGTGGGCACCAGGGGTGCGAGGTGCAAGCCTGCAGCTGGAGCAGCAGAGGGGCCGGGCAAGAGCTGGAATCACTTCTTGCTAAGACAGACCCGTCACTCATCTCCCAGCCTTCGTCGGGATCAGTGTGACCCGGGTGACATCCCCACGTACAGCACAAAATCTTTAAAAATAAACAAAGGGAGGAACAGGTCTAAGATCTATCGAAAGCAAAGATTTTTTTTGTGTGTGTGTTTTGTGTGTTTCCCTCAGCCAGCAGGTGCCTCTATAGAGCCAACGCTTTGCCTGTGTCAGTGGGAGCCTGTGGCACAGCACTGGAATACCTGCTTTCGAATGATAATATGGCCTTTTCTTTCTTCGGTTGCTTTTTCCCCTTCCTCCAGCCCGTGGTGAGCCCCAGGAATCTGCCGGCCTGGACCTCCAGCCTGTCTGCCACCTAAGGTCCTTGGAGGCCGGTGGGAGGAGAGCAATTTCTATATGTTGACACAAGCATATTGTTACTATATAGCCCACATGAGGAAATTTTGAGTGTGACACAAGCGGAAGAGCTCAGCTGGGGGGTGCCTGGGGTAACCCCAGTGAGACCAAGCTGCCTTTTGGCCCTTCAAATACCTTCCCAGAAAGCAGGGTCGGGGGGAGGTTTGTCTGGTGAAATCCTCACCCTTTCAGTAGGGACACCCTTCGGTACGGCACCCGGGGCCACTGCTCAGCCGGCGCAGGCAGGGCCCCTCAGCCATGGGGGGCTGGCACTCGATAAGGAGGAATAAAACCCAACTGAGGATGACACCCCCCTTCCGTCCCTTTAGCACATACGTGCTAAGAAATCAGTGTATCTGAAAAGCGAAGGCCTTAGAGGGGAGGAGGGGGGGGGGGAGAGGGGTGGGGGAAGATGACGACCGTCATCTCAATTTGTC
>NW_015090922.1:16885315-16885964 GCF_001431845.1 Calidris pugnax | reverse complement strand
GCACGCCGTGCCGGCGGGGGACAGCGCGCCGCGGGAGGAGCAGCCCTCCCCGGGCACCGGGACCTGCTGTTGGCTTGCCGCCTTGCTTTTATCCTCTCGTTTAATTTATTTTTTCCCCACCTATACTTTGATCCGCTGGGATTTTTTTTTTTTTTCCCTCCCTTTCCTGCGGAGCCTCCCCCCGCCCCAGTTCCCTCCCTCTCTAGCCAGTTTGGATTTTTTTTTTTTTTCATATATTACTATTCTGAATTTTTTTTTTTTTTAAAGCGGTGGACAGAGAGAGGGAGAGAGAGACAGAGACAGAGAGGGCAGGAGGAAAAACGCTCTGTTCGTCCCCTCCGCCACCACCACCCCGACTTGCGGAGAGGGGTCGGGCCGAGCGGCGGCGGGATCAACCCCTTTCCCCCCCCCGGGGAGGCGACCCCGGCTCGGGGAGCCGCCGGAGGCAGCCGCCGCGAAGAGGGGGGCGCAGGAAAAGAGATGCATTGAAACTTTCCGCCCAAACTTTGGCGTGAGTGCGCGAAACCGAGCGAGCGAGCGCGGCGCGGGGGTTGCCTGCCTTTACCCCGGCGCGGGGAGAGCGGCCGCGGACGGGCGCCGCTGTGGAGCTCGGACTGCCCGGCGGCGGGGGCCGGGCGGCGGCGGCGGG
>NW_015090922.1:16879145-16884821 GCF_001431845.1 Calidris pugnax | reverse complement strand
GGACGTGGGGTCCCGGCGGGGCCGGGGCCCGGGCCCGGGGCGCTGCGCGGCGCTGCGCTGCGCGGTGCGGTGCGGGGCAGGGAGGCAGCGCGGTGGCTTCTTGCATCAGCCTGGCCTCCCGTCCGCGGGTCTCCTGACATTGCAAAAGGGTGTTTCGGCGGTATTTGCCTTGGGTCCCAGCTCGGGTTCGTGCTGCCGAGTGGAGTTCAAAATACCTCGCTGGAAAAACAAATAGAGATCAAAGAGGACAAAATGGATCCTGAATTTCTTCCAGATTGATTTTTTTTTTTTCAAAATACATATCTGCTGCACCGAGATTACAAAACGGCGAATTTTTCTCTTCTCTTCCTCCTCAGTCACTTGTACTTTTGCCTAATTGTCATTCCTGGGGGTTAGAAACCAACTCTTCCTCCTTTGTCTTTTTTTTTTTTCTTTTTAAGAAAGGTAGCTTTTTGTGCAAACCTGTCCTATAAATCTGTTTTCTAAAGAGTCAAGAGGGCTGCGTTGCCAAGAGATATTAAGGGGTTTAGACAGAGTGCCCACGTGAAAGTGGCTGTTCGCTAGGCGGGCATGGATTATGTTTTAAAGGCTATAACAGGTTAGTTCTCTCCTGCCATTTCTCCTCGGCACTTGGGAGAGAACGCGGGCCAGATCGTCTCCCGCAATCCTGAGAATAAATGTTGCTTGCAAACTAATGTTATTCACGTTATTTGTTCGGCACGGATGCTGGAAGGTAACTCCCCAATTAGGAGCCATTTCGGCTGTAACTGAAGTCGTGCAGGCACTGCACGCTTTGTTTCTAGCCTGTTATATCTCTACTTTCTGCAGTGACAGCCGCACGTTAGGCTGTGCTCGATGGGAACTGAGGCGCAGCTCTGGCTCCAGTGTGGCACAGAGCAGCTCCCTGCCGCCTGCCAGGTTTGGCTCCTGGGACAATTCTTTCCGCTCTCCAAGAGTTTTTCCACCGTTGCCTAAAACGGGGGGTTATTCGCCTCCTGGCTCCTCAGTAAACTTGTAGAGTAGCGTTGGTTCCCCGGCTATAGGTTAGACTACTCTGTATGGGTGTCTAGTGATAATACCCTTTTAACCCTCCCCTCGCTCCTTCTCCCCTCCCCTTCCTCTTCCCCGGAGGAGGAAACGGCTGATCAGGTAGAGTCCAGGTCTGTCTGTCCTCCGGAGTCGCATAAAAGCCTTGTGCTGCCTTTCCTCCTAGGCAGGAGGATGGTGCCGATGAGAAAAGAAAGAGGATAACGCTGGGGAAGAAAAAGTAGGGAAGAATTGCGGGGTGTCGGTGGGGTTTGGGGGGGGGAAATGTTGCGGGGATAGATACGTGAGAGATTGCGAGATGTTCAGATAGCTGGGGGATGGCGGGCCATATAAGTGCTCAGGCAGATCGACGGTGAGGTCTGCCCTTCGGTTCTGTCCTTATTTGTCCGTTGATTGCCCGGGCACCACGGTGATGGGAACGTTAGAAATACCAGCAGATCTCACGTAGGCAGCTTGACGATGACTCCGGGCATGGCAGAAGGCATGACTCTTCACGCTGGGACTAGGGTTTTGTGCTTTGATGATAATATTTATCTGTACTGTTAATCTGGCTGTCGTGCTGAATAAAACCTATCTAGCTAGCCAGGCGCGTTGGAGAGCATTAAATAAAAGCCCTGGCAGAGGCTGCGTTGGGAAAGCGGGGTCCGGCACGTGTCAGGCAGCTTTCCTGAAGGCGAAGGTGGAGGGACACAGGAATCACGGTGCTCCTCTGGTGAAGGTGGCAAAGGGGATGACTCCTTACGGAGGGAGTTGTTATGGTCGCTCCTGAAGCAAGGCTGGGATGGTGGGAAATCGTGTCACGGTCAGGGCTGGGTGGGGGCTGATGCCACAGGTGTCTGCCTCCACTGGTGACGATAGCCTTTCCATGCAGGAGAGGGAGGAAAAGGTGGTTTTGCAGTGCCACCCTCCCAGATGTTTGCCTGTACCAAGCTGCGGTGCGCAGTCCTCATGCCGCACGGGGTCAGAGAGGTTGTGTTGTTGTCCCCTTCCAGTCCCCCCTTTCCTAAAGAATGGGGGTTGGCTGGTTGTTCCCCATCTTCCTTTGTCTGTGGGTCGTGGCAGCAGCCTGGTGACAGGTCACCCCTGATGCAGGTCTGGAAACTCTTCCCTTCCTGCCCTGAACTGTGGAGGGACCTGGACACACCAGCTGTATTGCCATAGGGAACAGGCAGCAATCAGGCACTGAGGGAGGGAGAGCAAGCCTGTGACTAGACTGCTAATGATTGCACACCCACCAGGCTCCCTGCCTTTGGTGTGCCTCTGCGCCAGGCCACCATGGGGAGCCACCAGAACCTGCTTCCCCAGGCCGTGGGCAGCCGGGACGCAGTGGGTCACCTTCCCCAGAGCTGCTCCGGGCCTGTGCTGCGAGGACAGGCTGGGAGGAGGGCAGGGTTCCTTTGGGAGCAAGGGAGAGAGAAGCCCGTGCTGACATCTCAGAGGGGCTCACTGGTTCCTGAGCAACCCCAAAGCCCCTCTCCTGCTCCCTGTCAGAGGTGCCTCGGCTGTGCTGGCAGCCTGTGGGATTACTGACCTCCCTCTGCATGTACAATGGAGAAGGAGCGCAGTGAGTCCTGTGTCCCCCCCCTTCCCTTAAGTAGAAACCGCTGAGAAGAATTTCTAGCGCCTAAGACGAAAAGTGCCTTAACTCCTGTCCCAGAGTCCCTCTCAAAGTGGATGGATTGTTTGTTCCAGTCCTAAACAGTTACAAAGCTCTTTTAATGAGGCTGCACAGATTAGGGGGAGGGGAAGGGAGAGAAAGAGTGCTGGTGGTGGTGGTGAGGGGGGTGATGGTTGGAGAGGAATGACTTGATTAACCTTTTCTCTCCCTTCAGAGAATTAATTGCTGCAGACAGGGACTAGGGGAGAAGGGAGACAGAGAAGTGAAGACACACGGATGGTGTGAAGTGGATTTATTTGTTAGGGAGGATTTTACTCCACTGCGGGACGTGCATTTGCTGCGACCTGCAAAGGGCACGGAAAGAAGCTTCCCCTTGGTCAGCCCCATTCCCGGGGGTCGTTTGTCCCTCTTTGGAGCCCAGGGGTTGCTTCCACACTTCAGTGAAATGTTGAAAATCTATTGGAAGGAAATGGTGATACAGAGCTTCTGGGTAATGCCAAAAGCCAGCAGAGGAGAGTGTGACCTTCAGGCTCCCACCGAAGGGCATGCCAGGCCTGCTTGTCCCTTGGAACGCTTTTGGTTCCCCGTTGCCCTGTCTGATATGTAGCAGACTGGTTTAAAGTGAGGCACAAGCCCCTGCCTCGCTTGCTCTGAGGGCACTGGCCACAGGTGAAAGGCACTGCCGAAAGGGCAGAACAGTTTCTTGGTATAGTGGGCAGGGAGCGTGTTACTGATAGTTCTGGGAAACCTTTTGGGTTTCTGCTGAGAGCTCCCCCGGGAGTGCTCCCTGCAGAGCTTCTACCGATCTTGTTTCCCATCCTTGGGGTGGGATCGCAACCCAGGTCTAGGTGAGCGCTGGGAGAGTGTTCTGGGTCCTGCTGCAGCACATCAGGGGCAGGGCAAGGTGCTGGCTGGACGCAGGTGAGCAGTGAAACCGTGTGGCTTGCTTCAGCGTCCCATCACCTCCGCACCATGTGTGCTTACCTGGGAGGAGGCGGTGGGCAGCCTCGCATAGAGCATGGGTAGAATGACCCATGTTCAGTCCGTCACGGTCATTCTGTGTGTGAACCAAAAATCCCTCTGCGAAAGGTCTTGGGGGGGGTTGTGACTTGGGTAAACTGACTTGGCTCGTGATCATCTTCCTGTGCTACGACACAGATTGAAGCTTTTCTGCCCTTGATGTGGTTTTCTTTTGACCCATAGATTGTCAGGCGCTGAGTGGCTTTGGAAGGCCACTGCAACCTCCGCTGCCTCCATTTTGTTTGTGCTGTTGCAGTGACCTTCACACTTCAGGAATGAAACTGTTTCTAGGAACCTGCTTTTTAAACTGTTGTCACAGCACTGAGGCTGGGCACGCAGCCCTCTCCTCCCCAGAGAAGAAATAGATCCAGGCATGGGGTGGCTTGGGCCTGGGCTGGTGAGTTATGCCCAGGTACAGAAAGACTTTGAAATGAGAAGCAAGGAGTTGGGTCAGGGGGACCTCAGACAAAGGGAACTGTGCACAGACACAAAGGAGCGGCTGGGAGAGGGGTTTCTAGGGCTCGGCCATCTCTCTTTCCCCCTCCTTTTAAAAGCTGACGCTTTGGGCTGCTGGGACAGTGGTGCTGCTCTGTGCATGGGGCTGCCAAGAGGACCATAGGTGCAGATTCCTGTTGTGAGCTTGAGGTGGACTTCTCCTGCTCCATTCTTACAGTCCCGCTATAAGATCGGAGGGCCTTCTTCTAAGCCTAAATGCAGGGTTATCGCTGATGAAGCAGTATTTCGGCTGTATTGCCACTCTCTTTTTGGCCTCTGCTGAAAGGCAGCGGGTTCTGGGGCGGGTGGCGTCACACAGGTGGCAACATACCTTGGAGAAGTGAAGAAAGGCAGGCATTTTTCAGTTTTGGTTCAGAACAGAACAGCAGGGGGAAACCTGACTTGGCTGGAAAGTTACGTCAGAGCTAAAACCCTCACGCAGAGCAGGAAGAGTGGAGTTTTTGTTTCACCTGGAATTAAAAAGATTTCCCTTAGTAAAGCGGTGTAACGCTCCTCCATCCCACTCTGGGGGGGGGGTTACCTGTCACCAGCCCTGCCTGCGTCAGCGGTGTGGCAATGCCCCTGGTCCCAGCAGGGGTGAATGCTTGAGACCTCGAGGGTTTTGTCCGGGGGAAGCTGTGGGGAGCAGAGGGATGGGGGCCGGGCCCATTCGGTGAAGGCACAGGGACCCCCCCCTGCCAGGGGAGGGGAGGGAAGCCCAGGCGGTTGGGCAGCCTTCCTCGGCGAAGTGGTGCTGTCACAGTTAATCGCCCTGACACCCGGCCAGATGCCGACACCTCGGTGGCCACCACCGCTCCGTGACAGACATCTGTGACATTGAGAGGGGAGCCGTGCCCTTTCGCGCCTGGCCGCCCTTCTCCCTCCTCTGCCCTCCCCGGCCCGGTTCACCTCCACGGGGGAAATGGAGGCGTCCAGCCCCGCCAGTCATGTCAGCGCTGGAAGGTCACCCCTGTTATTTTCCTCCCCCGGACCCAGGTTTTCTCTCCGTTTTTTGACCGTGATCACTGGCAGCGCCGCTCCAGGGACGCGTTTCTCCCTTCGGGGCCTCTCCCGGGCCCGCCGCGCCGCAGGCCCGGCCGCCTCCCTCCCGTCTGCCCCTTCCCTTCGGCCCGGGGCCGTCCCGCTCTGCCCGTGTCCCTCTCGCCTCCCCGGGGGACGAAGAGGGGGAACAAAAGGCCCCTCTGTGCCCGCCGGGCCGGCACGGCCCCACCTCGGGGGTGCCCCCTCCCGCCGGGGCCTCCCTTCGCCTCCTGCCCGGCGGGGCGGCGGGCCCGGGAGCCCTCCCGCTTCCCGGGACCGCGTAACGGCTCCGCGTTGTGACCCGATTTTCTGTTATCTTTGCAGTTGTCGAAGGCTGCTCCTGCCCTGGGGGATGGGGAGCGGAAACCCAATGAAGGTAAGCGCTGGGCGGCTTCCCGGCGGGTGGGGGCGGCCGGGGGCTCGGGGGAAGGAGGCCCGAGCCCCGGGACCCGCCG
>NW_015090922.1:16868458-16879112 GCF_001431845.1 Calidris pugnax | reverse complement strand
CCCCGCCACGCCGAGGAGAGCTGCGTGCGTGCGCTCGCGCACATACACGCGCTCATTTATATATATATTTATATATATATATATATATATCTCCACTCGCACGCACACAAAGAGCTGAGTAGCGGTGAGCGGTTGTGCTGGGGATTCGCCACAGCGCCGTAGGAAGGGATTTGTCATCCTGGCCGCCCGCCCCTTCCCCGGCGGTGCCCGGCCGGGTGGCCAGGGCTGATCCCCGAACAAAGGCCGGAGCAGTGCCCCGACTCTGCCCGGGCGGCCGGGCGGCGGCTCCCCGGGGGGAGAGAAGGGAAGAAAAGGGCAGCCCAGGATGATTTGACAGAGCCGTGCTTCCTGGCAGCCCCGGGTATCCCCCCAGTCAGGGTGCTGCTCAGCACTGTGCGGAGCCAAGCTCGAAAAATACACCGTTTTATTCCGGGTTGAGCTAGCGGGCTTAGCAGATTCAGAGCATGGCAGTGTGATCCAATAGTTTCTACTTAATGTCGTTGCTGGTGGTCCAGTATGGGTGGAACCATTGCCTGGTGAGGGAACGAGGTGGTGCCTCAGCAGCTGTTGTGATTTTCTGTCGCTCCAGCTGCCCAAGGGCCCGGCTGTGGCAATGTCCTCTGCCTCGCTGGTTTGTGCAAGTGAATGTAGACCAGAAAGAAGAGCAGTCAGCCCCCAGGTTAGTCAGAGACGCCTCCTGCAAGCGCCCTGTCTGGTGGAGCCCCGTGCGTTGCAGGAGGTTGGCTTTCTGTCCGCGGTCCTCAGTTCAGAAGTGGGGTGAAAGGGCTGTGGACTTTAGAGCCTTCAGGCTGAGGTAATCGTCAGCTGCTTTAAGACCATCCTGACCGCTTTTTCCCCATACCTTCACGGCAGAGCAGACCACTTGCTGCATGGCAGGGTCTGGTGAAGTTCTTGCGGGGTCCCCCCGGGTTGTGACCTCCAGCGTTATTCCAGCGGGAGGTCAGCAGAGGGCTCTAGCAGTGTGGGCCTAGATTGGCTCTTTTGTGGGGTGTGTGTGTGTGTGTGTCGCACTGTATTTCGATTTCTGTAACTTTATTGGTGTGACAGGCTGCATGTGTGTTGCCAGAGGTTGGTGGCTGGCTGTGTTTGGGATAGGTGTCTGTTTTGCATGGGCAAAATTTCTGATTTTCTGGCGGGCTGCCACCTGTTGTGCTCGACCCTTGCTCCTGCTGAAGTCAACAGAAGAAGGTTCAGTGACTCCAGAGGGATCAAGATGGAGCCTGCTGTGAGGCTTATTTTGGTAACTGATTCTCTGCTGTTGGTAGAGAAGAGGTAGTGTCCTCATCTGTGCCATTTGTTGTGGATGACTACCTTCCCAGGGAGGAGAAGAGTTGAACAGAATGAATTCCCTGTCACAAGAAGGCTGATGGGACCGCAGGAGAAGTTGGCCTAGCAATGTGAGCGCTGGAACTTCACTGCCTTGGTGCTATTTCTGGTTCTGCGGTACAGATACATCTGTGAGCTAGAAATCAAAGACTCTTGGCATTGCCTTCCTGGCTCTACTTCTGTCCTAACCTATGACCTTGGAGGTCCTCTCTCAGTACCTCAGTTTCTCCTCTGTGAAGAGGAGAGAATGATATCCCTCTGTTTCATAAGGACAGTTCCTTCCGCCAAAGCTCTTGGGGGCTTTGGGGTTAGGGTGAAAGGGAATTTTGTGTCTTTGGCCATTTTATGCTTGCTCTGAGATGTCGAGCTGTGACAGGTTTTTATTTGGGATGGACTTACCCTGCTTGGAGACTGTAATTTTAGCTTCAGCCCCTACCCTTTTGTGCTCAAGAGAGCCTTCCACATGTTTTGTGGCACGGGAAGTTGTAGGGGAGTCAGACAAACACTCTTTGTTTGTTCCACGAGAAAAGATTTTCTGGTATAAATAAAGGAAACCACCAGCACTTGTGGCTGCACTTTTATTTTTAAAAGAACAGTGTGTCTGTATTACTGCTAAGCCATTGACGGGGAGGGAGGCAAAATGATCACAGACTTGCTCCTTTTCTAGTCTAGCATGTTCCCACTCGACTGCTCCAAATTTGGACTTAATCCTGCCTGCTGTGGCTATGTCTGCCCTGAAGAGTTAACGTGGGCCCTGACTGGGTTTTAACCTTACTTCCCCCTCCATTCACAAAGAAGAACCTCTGACTCAAATCTGGAGGTGTTTTGCAGGGTAGGGGTGTGGGTTAAATGAGGGATTAACATTTAACGTGGGCTGAAGCCCAAATTGCAGGAAGGGAACAGGCCAAGTGGTGTTAGTCCTTCAGTGACCTTCCTGTGTTTCCCCACGAAAGACAGATCTTCTTCTGACCCTGACACAACCAGTGGAAAGGTAGCACAGATTGAATCAGCCCAGCAAAGTATGGAATATGACTCCCAGAACATAGGAGTGAGTGTAGGTAGGGTAGCAGGGGCAGGGCTTTGCTGTGAGGATGACTACCTCAGTCATGTGCTCTGGTTGGGGTGCTAACTGTGGGAGTGAACTGTGTGAGCGTGGCACAGACGCTGTGGGAGTGCTCTCTGTCCAGCCAAATCAAGGCAACCCACCTTTTGTAGCGGGATGTTCTGCCTGGCAGCTGGAGAAAGATCCCCTGTTTCCTTTTCAGAGGCTGATTCAGACTTTGGAAAATCATCATATGTTAAAGGCAAAAACTCCCAGATTCTTTATGGGAGGGATTTAGTCAAGTCAGATCTCCCAGATCTCAAATGTAGTATCAGGGCACAGCTGTGAAAGTAAAGGCTCTGCAGAAGAAGTTGAATGTGCTGCTCTGTGGCCAGTCTGTAGTCCAGATTCTCTGGTGTAATCCAGCCTCTTGCGCAGTGCAAACATTCAGAAAGCGTGGCAGATGTGAATCAGTTTCACTTCAATTTTCTACTCTGTTTCGGTTTGTGCCTCTTTATGTCCCAGACTGCTGCGGTGAGCAGCATTTGATCTCCACAGGTAACTGCCACTTCCCCTCCCTCTTTTCTTCCCTCCTTCTTTTCTTCCCTCCCTCCCCGCTTGCCTGCCTTCCTCCCTCCCTCCCCTTGACATAGGTCTGTAAGTGTTTATAGCCAGAACTGTGCCTTTACTGCTAGGCGTCCCAGGTCCTTTGCTGGCAAAGCGTAAATAATCAGCAGTGCAGTTCAGTGGCTGTCATTGTGCCTGCAGAATTTCCCACGTATTAAATTGTTTGACTTGTTGGAACATAGGTGGTGACTACAGTCACTCCGAAGGGGAATGGGAAGACGGAGGTAGCTGCAGACAAGAAGAGGATAGACAGGTAGGGCAGGAGGGAAGAGGAAGGGAAGGGACAAGGAACAGAAACATGCTGTCTTCTAGACAGGGAATACCAACAAGCAGTCCCTGCCTGCCAGGCTACATTTCCCCTTCACAAGCCGCTTTCTCTTTTAATAGCTGCTCACGCTCTCTGACACTTCAAACTCCCTGGATGGAAGCTCCTCCCCTCTTGTACCCGCTCTCAGCACTGTGGCACTGTCAGCTCTGCATGACCTAGAATTAACTTTCAACAATTAACTGCGGGCTGTGAGATCCAAGCCCTGCAGCTTTTGCATTTTTGTGGCAAAGTAACCTTTATGCCAGTTTGTCACAAGTTCAGGGCACTTTAGAAACGCTTACTGGAGACCATTTTTTTCCATGATGCAAGCAGTTTGCGCTTATCACTGAGAGTTATCAACCTTGGTGCTGTAGGACTCTGCATACTGTACAGGTGGATCATTACAGCGCATAACAGCATGGGGCAGGTACTATCTCTTTGTGCGTATTTTTATCCTCTGGTTCATTGAAGACATCCTCCTTTGCCTGCCTGCTGGTAGAGCTAGGAGGCCTGGAGGGCTCCAGGTACCCGGTGTTTGCAGAACTGTACTAGCAGCTGGGTTTTGTGCGTGTGTACTTATCTATCCTATCTCTCATCTCTTTAAATCTCTCCAACCCTTGACCAAGCAGCAAAATGAAGCTTTGGCAAGAGACTGGGAAACATTGAGAAACGCTTGTGAAATCAGTGCAGATCGCAAGCAGTTAGTGTTTGCTCCATTCGGAGGGAAGGCAGGGGATAATGGCAGATCCACCCTGTTCCCCCTCCCACACTGCCTCATTGTGGTTCAGTAGCCAAGTGTATGGTCTAGTTAATCCTGGGGGTGCTGTGGGCTTGCTCTGAGTCTTTGAGTTGGTGGCTTGATTCCTTGGGGCTGGGAAGGTGGTCACCGTGGAGACGTGGAGGCTGTGACTAGAAGCAGGTGATGTTGTGGTTCTGAGGTGACCTGTTGAGGTGAATGTTCTATGTGGGCAAAAGAGGTAGCTGATGGGAAGAGTGAAGATGCGTGGTTCTGAACCCTCAGCTTGTTCTCAGAAGTGCCTCTGTGTCTAGAAGGGATGATTCTGGCTTAACCCCTTGCCTGCTAAAGCCCACTGGGGTCTCTACTGGCTGTTTTGAAAGGGGTAAAAGACAAACTGGTGAAGGGCCTTAATCTAGAGTGCAGCATCATCTGCAGCAGCCTCAGGTGCTTTTTGACTGAGCTAATATGCTTAGTGGCAACGTATCCGAGAGTATGAGGGATAGTGGGGAAGGAGTTTGGGGAGCAGGCACCTGTGGGACACATCATGGTGCCAGGGAGAAAAACAGTGAGTGTCTCCTCTATCTTGCCTCTGCCCTGAGGAAGAGATTGACTCTTTGTCTTCCCTGCTTGATTTTGTGTGTGTGTGTGTGTGTGTGTAGGGCAGAGACAGAGGACTTAGGCCTGCAAGACTGCTAGTGAGGAGCATAGGGTAGACGTGTTGCAACTGTCTGTCTCATTTTAAGGGGCAAAGCGCTAGATGTTCTTGAGCGAAGTTTGCATTAACTTATTCCCTCCATTCCTCCTTTTAGTTATCAAATTCCTGGAAGTCTACGAGCGCAGCTTCTGCAGGACAATTGAGACCCTGGTGGACATTTTCCAGGAGTACCCTGATGAGGTGGAGTACATATTCAAGCCATCCTGTGTGCCTCTGATGAGATGTGCGGGTTGCTGCGGCGATGAGGGCCTAGAATGTGTCCCCGTGGATGTGTACAACGTCACGATGGAGGTGAGGGCTCAGCTTGCAAGCTGGTGTGTTTGGGTGGAGGAAGCAAGTCAGCCGTCACAGCCACCCCAAGTCCCAGCTCCCAGCTAATTCAGAGGAAGGGCAGCCTACTCCAGGGAACTGGAGACTGTTGGATCAGGAGGGCTCACCTCTTTCCTTACCCTTGTGCCCAGCATTGCACCATGCAGGGTGAAAAGCTCATCTCTGTTAAATGCGAAGAGGAGAATCTGGTTTTTGGCTCTAACCTTGCTAGTGCCCAAATGCAGTAGCTAGGAGCATGCAAAGGAGCATTTCTGCAAAGGAGCATGTGATGTTTGGAGAACACAAAGGTGCATTTCTGACGCCTTTATCTCTGAGGCCCTAAAGAAGATACTCCTTGGGACCTTGCTCCACCTTAGGTCTGCATTTGGTCCACCCAGCTGTTGCTCTGAAGGCAGCTGAGAAATGCAAAAGGGGAAAGCCTGTCAGTACTCCCTCCTGGAGGGCATGTGAGGTCAGCCTTTACCAACAGAGCAGGGGGATCTGGGTCATTAGCTACATTGGCACAGCAGGGGTGGAAAGGGGTTCTAAGAAGCACACTGTTTCAGTGTCAAGTGGAAAAGCCTTTCTGCCTCTGGGCATCCTCCTTCTTTGTTGGGAGGCTGCTAAATTCATTCTTTGGAAGAGGCAGAGATGGCTGTGATAGCAAAGGCCGGGCACATGGGGAAGAAGCAAACTCCGCTTTAGAGGGCTTTGTCACTGCCTTTGTTTGCCAGCCTGGATCCCAGCTAGTGTCCACAATGGCACTGGTGCCCATTACCCTTAATATGTAGCTCCCTCACCTGCTTTTGTCCCTCAGACTCTTGAGTGGCCACTGTAAATATTGCCATCATTTTTTGATATGGGTGAGAGACACGCAGGACTAAGTGATTAACCAGCAAGCTCTATTTGTCATTTGAGCTGTATTTGAGCTCTGGCAGAGAACCTGTCTGTGCCCTTCTGTGGTTCCCCATACTGCTTTTCCGCTTGCAGGCTCCAGCCTGGTCCAGAGCATACTAACATGGTGTAGCTAGGGATGGTTTTCTTCCTACCGTTCCTTGCTGAATTACAGTTTTTGGCTGGTATGTCCGCATGCCTGTAAAGGGTCAGAAGTACTGGAGCAGATCTCTGGTGCAAATGCTAGAGCTAATGGTCCAGCCAGGTTCTGGGTTGAGAGACTGTAACAATACATGCATAGCTTCTAATAGAACTTCCATGGAGGCACTGGGCTTTGGGGGCTGGGCAATGTCTGGCTCTGCAGGACTGTTTTAAGCATAGATCACCATTGTTTGCTTTGTGTATCGAGTCACTGAGAAAGTGAGATGTCAGCTGGGAGAGAATGGTGGCTTAGGAAAAAGGAGTCGAATATGGAATTTTGCTTTGGGACTTTGCGTAAGACTGAAGCATGCTTCTATGTGAGAGCAGGCTGGGTGCTCTGTTACTGTCTCTCTAACATCGACCAGGGACGGCTCAGTGAGAACCTTGCTATGGTGTTATGCCCTCTCCCATGCCTGTCTTCAAGGCAGTCCACCAGTGCTGGCACTTTGCATGCATGAGCAAACACAGCTTTGGCACGAGCCTGGTGTTGCTGCTTGCTTGTGATCAAAGGCCTTCCCTGACTGGGAGAATGGGGCCTCAAGGCCAGCTCAAACTCTGCCATGCTCTTCCCAAGAGCACCTGGGGTGCAAATGCTTTGCCATGCAGCGGGCTGATTTGGAGCTGTGAGTATAAATAGTGAATGGGCAGTGACCCTCTCTGTTTCTTTCATTCCAGATCATGAGAATTAAACCCCATCAGAGTCAGCACATAGCGCACATGAGCTTCTTACAGCACAGTAAATGTGACTGCAGGTGAGAATGGAGCAGAAGTGGTTCCTCTTGCAATAAACTTATTCTGAGCCTTTCCTTTTTTCTGCCATTGGGTTGGGACTGTTGTCCAGAGGCTTCTGCAGTCCCCTCAGTCGGTTTGCGGTGGGATGGTTGAGCCTGGGAAAAGAAGTCTGTTGCTGGTGCGGCTCCTCCATCTCTAGATATCACAGGTGGACAATGCTAGCCTGCAATCTGGGGTCTTTTGGCACTGGCTGCCAGTGAGGAGCAACAGGAGAGCAAACACTTTGAGAAGGACCACTTAACCTGTGCCATGGGCATCTTGCAATTCCAGCTGTACATGTCCTTCTGTGGACTTGATGGGAACTTGGGATAATACTGGAAGTGTATATGGTAAGCTCCCTTCTAATGAGGCCTTTGTTCTCTCTTCCCCCACAGACCAAAGAAAGATGTCAAAAACAAACAAGAAAAGTAAGTGACAAGCCTTTCTTCCTTTCTCTTTTGGTGGTTGGTTGGTGTTTCCTCTCCCCACTGCCCCTTGCCCTTTTCTTTGGTTGGAGATACTCACTTTGAGAAGGTGTTTTTGGAAATGGCATATGGTAGTGCATGGGGCGACACTCTGAATCCGTTCCAGGTGGGCACAGAAACCCAGATCTGATGGTCCTTCGTTCATACCCCAGACCTGGAGCTTGCATGACCCACGGCCATGGCAGTCATTCCTAATGCTTTATCCCGAGTCAGGGAAGTCCCGTCGTGTGTGTCCTACCAGAATGGATTCAAGGTGCAGCCCCCGTTCTCCCTTCCCTCTTCCTGGGGTGTTTCTGGTTACTGCAAATTGCTGCCTTTCTTTATTATTAATTTTTTCCTGCTGCTTGAGTGAGTACTTGCTGGCTTCTTTCACAGCAGCCTGGGTAGAAACTCTGCTGGCTACAGGGAGAGGTGGCAATAGAGGTGTGGTGGAGGCAGGACTGATGCCATGCAGGATGTGACGCTGATTTTGGTTGGGTGGGGGCCTGGAAGGGTGTAAAGGGAGGTGGATGTCCTAACCAGCTCTTGGTGGAGGCTTTCATGAGAGTTTTTTTTTTCAATCTGATGGATTTGCTCTGGTGACCTGAAGGATGTTACGGCACAACCTTCCCTTTCCTTCCTCCCCTAAGTAAAAGGGTTGTGGAAAGTAGAGAAATAAGCTCTCGTCCTGCAGTAATTGCAGGGACGTTACAAAACCTGGAACAACATCGAAAAAAAAGAGTGACCTCTCTGAGCGAGAGGGTCAGCTGGACTGCACATGGCTGGGATAGCGACTCTGCCATTTAGAGGTGCGGAGTTGGAGAGGAATGGGGTGAATACTGGGAGATGAGGCTGAAACAGAGAGAGAGAGCAAGCGAGAGAGTGAGAGAACTTCTTTCACCCCTCTCCTGGTGGTTGTATATTTCTAGCTGCCTTCCAGCCTCTCCTCCTTCCCCTGGAAATCTGCTCCTGGCTGCATCGGGCTGCGTGCAGCCAACACTCCTCTCTGTGCAGGGCCGTGTCGGGGATGGTTGGTCTGCGTGGCTCTGTGGTTTGAAGGTGTGCAAGAGCTGGGTCTGTGTGAACTGCAGTGAGGATGGGGTGTGGGTGAAGCAGCCAGCTCGGACTGTGTTGCATTCTCTTTTCTCTTCTAACAGCACCTTGCCTGCTTTTTGCTGGTTCTGCACTCCCCGGGGAAGGAAGGGAAGGGATGGGAGAGATTGGTGGGCTTTGATTTGTGCTGGATTGAAAGTCCTGTTATATTGGTGCCCCTCTCCTCCCTTCAGGTCGATTTTCCTCCCCTCACCGCCTCCCTGTGACTCCTGACATGTAGGGCAGAGGCTGGGAGCGAGCTGATGCTCTGACACTCATTCCAGTGAGACGACTTGAACAGGGCCTAAGAAACACCTATGGTGCTTTCCCTTCTGTCCCCCCATGTCCCCTCGACAGCTCCCTCCCGAGGTGGGCTGCGCCAGGGAAGGAGGGAGCCTTTGCTGAACTGCCACAGTGCTGGGACTCACTTGCCTGACAAGCCCTGGTGCTTTGCCTAGGGCCTTCTCCTTGCATGTCTCTCCCTTGGTCCTGTGCTAACGTGGCTCAAGGAGCATCGCAGGCTTCAGCCTCCCTCCCTCCCTGTGCTCTCACTGGCCTGTAGGGATCCATGGTTAGTGTCCAGGCCTGCACGTCCTGTCCCCTGCCTGTCCCGGCTCCTGGCCAAGAGTCAGGAGCAACTGGTGAATTTTTCAGAAGAGAGTCAGTGCCTTGGCTCTGTCCACTTGTCTGTCTGGCAGATCCATGTGGAAGGGGAGGGGAGGTGAGGGAGGGAGGGAAAGAAGGGAAGATCCGAAAGCTTCTTGCTGGTCATCTCCTGGGTGTAATAACTGGGTCAGGCCTCCCTCCTTCCCCTCCGGTACTCGGGAGGGAGGCTGCCGGAGAGGAGACATCCAGTGAGCTCTCCTGGAGTCCTACGAACCACAGGCAGGAGGTGGGGTAGTGAGCGGAACTTTTGGGCTAGACAGCCCTCTCCCACACAGCACTGCCGCTGAGACCAGGTCTCACCCCTTGTCTGTGGGGTGCTGAGGCCAGGCCCCCTTTGCTCCCATCCCAAGGCAGGATTATCACCGTCTGTCCTGCAGCGGAGCTGTTGGAGCTTGGCTTCCCCCATCTAGGCCCGGTGCCGGGCAGTGCTTCAGGTCAGAGCGGATTCCTTTTCCCTGGGGAGAGTCCCTCCGCTCAGGTTGCCTCTTGTCAGTCAGCGTGCGCCTGCGCTTGTCACCTGGAACGGTTGTCTGCACTCACTGCGGTTGTGTGATGCTTTCACGAAGCTTTCTGTTCCTTCCCCTTCACCCGTGTCCCTCTCCTGCTGCCCCTCTGAGGCTCCAGCAGATCCGCCTCTGCTGGCAGCAGCCCTGCTGGAGGTGGTCCCTGCGGAATCACTCCCCTGGCGTTGGCTTGGCTGTGGGCAGGCTGGTTGCGGTGCTGGCAGGAGCGCAGGAGGGCCGGAGAATGTGTGTGTGAGGTGGAGATCTGTGCTTCGGCCCTGGGACTTGCCCTCCAGTCCTGCCTCATGTGCTTCCCCCCTCCCAGCAAGGCACATGGCTGTATTTTTTTTTCTCCTCTTCCTTGCGTTTTCTTCCGTTTTCTCTCTATCTCTCCCTTTCTTTCCTTCTCTCTCTCTCTCTCTGTTTTTTTTTTTTTTGTTTTTCTTCCAGAAAATCAAAGCGAGGAAAGGGGAAGGGTCAAAAGAGAAAGCGCAAGAAAGGCCGGTACAAACCACTCAGCTTGTACGTTTGTGTCCTCTGCTTGTAGACTCTCTTCCCTCCCTCCCCCCAAGCCAATCCGCCTGCTTGCTGCTCACTCAAATCTCACCCTCCCCTCCCAGTCACTGGTGGGCTGCAGATCCTGCAGGGGCAACGCTGGTGGTGGCACCGCTCTGGCACTAAGGGTATCTCAGGGAAGGTGGCTTTAGCTTGCTTGGCTCTCTAATCATCAGTGGCGACCATTTTCCCAAGGCATAAGGGCGCGGGTGGGTGGGCGAGCGTCCTGCACCTCTTTTCCACGCCTTCTGGTTGCAGTTCTGTCATCCGCTTTCCCCCACTCGTCTTGTGCCCTCACTGCTATGATGACTGGCGACAGGCAGGCTGGCATCTGCCGTGCATGTGTGTGTGTGTGTGCGTGCGTGCACGCGTGCGTGTGCGTGCGTGTCTGGTGGAGTCACAGGCGGAGAGGAGAGGTGGGA
>NW_015090922.1:16813362-16868448 GCF_001431845.1 Calidris pugnax | reverse complement strand
GGTGGGTGCTCTCTCTTTTTTCCTTTCTTTCTTTGCTGGATTTGGTGGCTTCTCTCTCTGTCTCTTTCTCTCTGTCTCTTTCGCTCTGCCTCTCTCACGGTGGTTCACAGAATTCTGCATTGTAAATTCACGGCCCCTCCGTAGGAGAATCCTAAGTGGCAAGGTTGGGATGGGGCTTACAGAAAAGAGGGCAGTGCCGGTTGCAGGGGTAAGCATGTGATGCTGGAGCCCAGCTGCTTTCCAGGGGAGGTGAGACCCTGTGTATTTAACTCGTTTAGCCGCTGGCCTCTTTCTACTCGAATAGCCCACTTCAGAGAACTCCTTTCATTGATACGTCAATAGCTGGTTGGGACCTCTCACCTTCCCATCCTTGCTTTCCCCTTGTTCGTCCCTCTGGCCTGTGCCGATGGATCCAATGCAGCATTTGTGAATACTGTGCAGAGAGCCTGTTTTCTTTCTCTTTTACGCTAATGCAAGGGGGTGCTGTCCTGGGGCTGCTGGGGTGCTGCTGGAAAATCCATCAGCCCGTGACGCTCCAGTGGGCAGCATGGGGGCTGCGGGAGGGGGCAAGGGGATTGCTTTGATGTTTAGGGTGTTGCATGTGTATTTTCTTTCTGCTGAAGCGCTGTAGCTTAGACATCTTTCCTTTTGCCTTTTTGCAGTCACTGTGAGCCTTGCTCAGAGAGGAGAAAGCACTTGTTTGTACAAGATCCCCAGACCTGTAAATGTTCCTGCAAATTCACAGACTCACGTTGCAAGTCGAGGCAGCTTGAGTTAAACGAGCGCACTTGCAGGTTTGTGTCCTGAAGGATGAAAGAGAAACACACAAAGAGAAAGAGAGAGAAAGAGAAAGAGGGGGGAGCTTGCTTCCTGCTGACTTTTGGCACCAGTGCTGTATGATTACTTCTTTTCTCTGTCCTACGTGGGCCAGAGGGCAGAGGGGCTAACTGAGAGGAGGACAGAGTTTCCCTGTGTCAAAGGGTGGCTGAGCGTTGCAGATGTGCTGTCAGGACTTGGACGGGGATGGCTCCCAGAGACAGGGCATTTGTATCTATGGTACCCTTCCCCATAGAAAAAGATAACGGAGTTCATGTTGCTGAGGTAGCCAGGGGGAGGGTCTGTAACCCTCTGTACATTATCTGTACTGTCAGCGTACTGTTGGACAAAGACAAATCCTTCGCTGACTAGGATTTGACTACCCCTGTCTTCCAAGCCCTTTTTATGCAGCTTGTGGACGCTCTGCTGTGTGCAGAGTGAGGAAAGCCAGGCCAGGAGCCTCCCTCAAGGCTGTCCCCACATTCTCCTTTGCCTCTTTGTTCTTAAAAGCCAGGGAGAGCACCCTGTCCTCTTGCACTGTGTTCACAGTTTCCTGTCCAAGTCTTGGCCAGAGCTGTGCTTTGAGGGGCTGCACTTGGGGCTGTGACGTGGGATACAGCAGGATTAAGTCTTGTCTCTAGGTGAAGGCAGGTAGAGATCTGTATTTCAGGTGTGAGGCGCACAGACACTGTGTGGGTACTGTTTGTTCAGAGATCCATGCTGTGCATGTGTCATCTGAGTGCTCTCTGTCACGCACCATCTGTGGCACAGACGTGCAGAAACTGATTCGTGGTTCTCACCTGAGCACTTCGGTGAACTCAAGTGGGGTCTCTTGACTCACCCCAGCTGCATGCGCATCTCTGGTGTGGGATCATCCTGCCTATCCAGAGAGAGACATAGAAACGGGGTTGATAACGAGCGTTTGGTTGTGATTCTGAACTCGGGCCCCTTTCACAAAGATGTAGGAGGTTCCTCCTGTTGAGCAAGTATTGCAGTGGCAGTGGTTGGATGGGGGAGAATTAAAGGAGAGAGAGACAGGGTCCTCTGTGGTTACATCCTGAAAGAGGGGACATCCATTTGCCTGCCTGGAATTGGCTAGGTGAATAAGGCTGCTACAACAAGTAGCAAGTGCTTCCTTTAGGTGTGAAAATGCTTTGTGCCCAAACCAGAGAGGCTTTGGCACTGCCAGTGTAGTGGAAACTGCTCTGTATACAGAGGAATTTTCTGGGGTGCTGTAATTTCAGTGGGAAAGTAATTGATGGAGGGAGGGGCAGAAGAGAGCAGCTTCTGGAGTCAAACTTTTCCCAGTGAGCATAACCCTTAGAGTGTGAGACTAGACCTAATTTTCATTTTTCTCTCTGCTCCTGTTCCCACACCCCAGAATAATGGGAAATTACCCTACAGAATTTGAAGGGTAAGAAATAGTCACAAATACAAAGAAGAAATAAACAATACCCCAAAGAAGCCATGATGGCAGAAGGGGTTTACCAGTTTCTCTTACTCGTCCCTCTTTGTGGTGGGATAATTGGCACTAAAGGAGGTTTCCAGAGCTGGTGTGTTGGCCAGAAAGATAGGAGGGAGTCATAAGAGTGGGTAGCTTATCTGTTTCCAGATAAAAATCTGGTTAAGTTGAAGTCCCTCATGCTCTTTCTTGTAGAATTAGAATTTGGCCCTACAGGGGAGGGTAAATCCTCATTTCTCCTGCTGCTTCTTCAGGCTGCTGCTGCTGTTCTCTGGTGCTAACTCCTGTTCGTGGCAGCTAGTGGAACGAGAGACACTTTCTTTTCACCTTCTTGCCTGCATGAGGCCCTGTTGCCTGCCCTGCTTCCTGCCCAAACAAGAGGCTAGAAGGAGAGCTGAGGGAATGTGTCTTTCTGCATGCGTTGCTTAGCCTTGTTTTTCTGTGTGTTTGTGTGTGTCTGTGTGTGCATGGTGTGAGAGGGTGCAAACAAGACACTCAGCTCATCTGTGAGGAAGCCTCTGATTCTGCTCCTAAATTTACCCCTGTACCAGTATCCTCCCTACCCTGCCCTGTCTAGGTGAGCCTGGGGGAATAGTATTTGTCGACCCATTCACGGGTCGGGATTCTCAGCTGTTTTGCCCCATCTGCACAGCACTTCACCCCACCAGTGACGTCATGCCATGTCTTAACACCATGTGCTCTTAAACACATTAGCCACCTCCCTTCCTTCCCTTCCCTTCCCTGTCCTACTTGCACCCCCATCACAAACATTAACCCCTCTCTTTTTTTCATTCCCTCTCCTCTCTGACAGATGTGAAAAACCGAGACGGTGAGCAGCGGAAAAGAAGGGGGAACAGCCCTGTTTCTGGAGCCTGATTTCTCGCCTGGACAGAAAAAAACAAAACAAAACACTAATCCAAATGAACCCTAAAAATGAAGGATCGGTAGAGCACAGCACTTTCAGTACGGACGATGGACTCCGGAAGGAACATTCCCCAAGGCACCCGCCGCACAGAATTCACCTTTGGGTTTTGAACTGTTTTATTTTATTTTTCTTTTCATGCTGCTAAATAACAGAGCCAGGAAGACTATAGGGGTGTATTTGATGGGTTTTCTCATGCATACATATATATGTGTGTATACATGCATATACATATATATATATGTATATATATTTTAACCACATCTATATATACATATATGTATATCTTAACCACACACACACACATATATATATTATATATATATACTGATTATTTTTTTTAACATTGCTAATGTTATTGGTGTCTTCACTGGATAATACTCGACTGCTGTGGACACAAGCGGGCTACTTGGGGCATAAGAAACAAGCTAAGACTGGACTTGAGTAGAAGCGCTGGGTGTAAACTTCTTAACTCTTAACTGACTTGTGCGGCCTCCGCTGTTTCTCTGTAGAGTGTGCTGTACCACAAACCACCTTCTCCTTGCCTGGGACAGGGAGGAGAGGTGATGGAGAGGATGGGCAGGGAGTTCCAAAGAGCGGCATCCTAGGGTGCGATGGGTCAAAGGCCAAGGAAATGGCCGTCTGCGTGATCAAGGAGTCCTCCCCTCTCTTCCCCCAACCTTCGCCCTTACTCGGCTCATAACCTGCCTGCCTGCCTTGCTGGGACATGGGATGTCAGTGTACATTTTGCGTTGACTTTACTCGCTATAGAAACTTTGCCAGAGAGACGCGCTGGCTTCTCTTAAGGATGGTGGGCAGCTGATGCGCACTAACTTTCCATTCAAGGAAGTATCACAGGAGTCTAGATTTCCCGCCCTTGGTGGCTGCAAAAGGACACAAGGCCTACAGTGTGCTGAAGCAAGAATGGGGACCGGTGCATAGCCACACAGTTGTTCAGCACTGTCTGCTTTCTTCATGCACAGAGCTGCCACTCAAGAGCATCCAAGATGCTTACGGAACATTTCTGGAAAGGGATATTAATCAAAAGTATATACACAGTAGGGGTGTGTGTGTGTGTATGTGAATGTGTGCTTTTCTGTCTGTGTGTATGTATGTTTGTGATTTTCTCTCTTTTTTATATATATATATTTATTTTTATACATATATATATATAAAAAAATAATATATATGTATGCCAAGATTGAAGGGGGGAAAAAAGCAACTTTTGCTGCCTTCAGTTTGCGTGCCCAGTGTGAGTGACCCTTAAGAATGTCAAGATATTTTTTTTTTTTAATGACGTACTGTAAATATCAGGCCCCTTTTCCACGTCTTGGGCTGGGGAATCAAATGTGAAGGCAGCTGGAATCCCTAAGCCGTGTCTGAGAATCTTGGCTATGTGTGTATCTGCAATATACCCTGTGGTGTATGTGAAACCCACCTTACACATGCGCGCACACACACACACCCCTGAAAGCGTGTTTGTACATCTATGTGGATATATATAATCTAGTTCTGTGATTAAAATTATTAATAATAACAATAATAATCAAAAAGGTACTCAGTCTGTGTCAGAATGCTGCCAAACATCATCTGCAATTGAATTTTCAACGCCTGATAGTGTACAACACGGAAAGCTTCCAAAAAGACAAGACAGTCTAAAAACAGACTCACAACAAGCGACTACTAACCACTAGGAACTCCCCATCCGACTGATGGCTTTCAGGAGGAGAAAAAACACACGGGTGGGTGCTTGCATCTGCAATGTATAATACTCATGCTGCATCGTGCGCAAGACAGAGGCTTCCGATGGGGGGGGAGGGAAGAGAAAGTGTTTTATATACTTATTTAATATCCCTTTTTAAATTAGAAATTAAACAGATAATTTAATTAAAGAGTAGGGATTTTTCAGTATTCTTTGTTAATATTTAATTTCAACTATTTATAAGCCGTACCTCCTTTTTTTTTTTTTTTTTTTTTTTTTTTTTTTTTTTTTTTTTTGTTATGGGGGGGGAGGGAAGAGAAAGTGTTTTATATACTTATTTAATATCCCTTTTTAAATTAGAAATTAAACAGATAATTTAATTAAAGAGTAGGGATTTTTCAGTATTCTTTGTTAATATTTAATTTCAACTATTTATAAGCCGTACCTCCTTTTTTTTTTTTTTTTTTTTTTTTTTTTTATTTGTACTGGTTGTGTATGAATTTAACCTTCCTGTTGTCCCGTCCCATCTCTCCCCAATTGTTGGCAGAGTCAGTAGCATGTTATGGGCAGTTATTTAATTAATTTCTCTAACACCTACCCCTACACATTCCTATTGAGACAAGGGTTAGATATACATCTACATACTATATATATATTTGGCTATGTGTTTGTATATATATATATATGTTTATGTATATGTGTGATTCGGATTAAATAGACGCTACGATTTTTTTATATATGTAAAAAGAAGAAACAGGAAAAATAGAAAATTCTACATCTTGAATCTCTCTCCTTTTTAATTTTAATATTTGTTATCATTTTATTTATTGGTGCTACTGTTTATCTGTAATAATTGCGGGGAAAAAAGATATTAACACTACATATTGTGTCTAGTGAATTTTTTCAAGATATTCCTTAGTACATATTTATTTTTAAACAAAGAAATTACAGATATATCTTAAAAAAAACGACGACGACAAGGAGAAACAAACCTTTTTTTGTATTAAAGAATTTAATTCTGACCTTGATTTCCTTTGCCTTCTCCTTCTGCCTTGCATCCTGGTTTTCTTCTATTGTGTAGCAGACCCGCCAGCGTTGCCTCTGGAGGCTACAGGGCACCAGCAGCCTGCCGGTCGGACTCTTGGATTTGCGCCCAGAGCCTCCAGAAGCATCTAGGTACCTAAAGCCCGTTGAAATGAATGGGAGGTAGGCACCAAAATACTTGCGTGGAGCTCAGCCCGAGTTCCCTGCTCAGTGAGAAGAGGGTGGTCTGATGGGCAGGAAGGAGGGGGCAGGACTCCTGGGTTCCTTCCCAATCCCTGATGCCAAGGAGCGCAGCGATGGTCCCAACCCTGCCTTTGTCTTGTCAGGAGCCAAGCCCCATGTGCTGGGCACTGTGCAGGCACGAGTGGATGTGGTCCTGGTGGAGCTTACAATCCAAGATGAAAGTCAAGCTCTGAGCCTGCCCTTCACTGGTACTGGACTGGGTGTTTGCAGCTGAAGTAATGTGTATGTAACCTACTGCCAGTGATGGCTCAGCAAGACCTCACCGTCTTGGCCAACCTGGAACAAAGAACTTCAGCTTGCACCGTGCTCATCGCTTCTTGAGGGATTTTGCTACTGTTGCATCTTTTGTGATGTGCTTTGGGGTCTTTGGGAGCAAAAGCTCTTTGGAAGCACTATCCCTTCTTCATCAGCCATGGAGGTCAGTGCATCACGTGGCAGTCTGGCCATGCTGGAAAGGAGCGTATAGGCTGTACCTGGATGTCTGGGAGGTGACTCGCCCAGGAATACAGACCACTGAGTTCATGGCTGCCTGGGTCCTGTTCTTGTGAAGGTAATGGATCTGGCTTTTATTTAGGGTGGACTTGGGTAGCTCAACAGGTGGATCTGCTGGGTCTGCAGTCACAGCCTCTGCAGAGGGCAGAGTGGAAGAAAGAGGAGTATTTGAGGAAGCTCTGGTTCGTCTTGTTCAGGAACATCTTGTGGAGTGCAGCGGTGCAGTGAGTTGAACGGGGGCTGCCTGTGGATGCTGCTGCGTGAGGAACCCAAGGAGCTGCTTCCCTTGTGTATTCATCACTGGCTTTTGGTTTGTGATGATGGATCTATGGGCTGTTTTGCAGATGGCTGTACAAGGTGGCAAAGACAGCAAGCCTATCTTTAGCAGACCGGCATTGTCTCTATGTGACCTGGGAAATGTTTGCAAGTCATCAGATTGAAAAGATTGAAACCATCAGGTCAGTTTTGTTCCCTTGGGCTGAGCTGCAGAGACCTCACTGGATGTGAAATTGCAACATGAGGGAACCCAGGATGGATGAGGGAGCGGGTCCCTACTGTCAGTCGCAATACGTCAAACTCCACCAGCTGATGGCAAGCTGAGCTGGCTGCTCCTGGAGGAGAAGAGCATGGTACACCCCTCTTTCTCTCTTCCTACCTCTGAGAGCTCAGGAGAAGTAGGACATCTGCAGAGCCAAGTGACCTGGTAGCCATCTACTCCATGACAGTGGCTGTGGCTGCTGCATGTGGCTGCAGCAGAGCTGAGGCAACTGCCTCAAACCACTGCAGCGAGAACCTGCCCAAACCAGCTCTGAATGAGGTACCTGGTGTCCTGGAAGCAGTCCAGCTCTTCTCCTTTATCCTGCAGGGTGATTATGGCTGGGCTGTGACCTCTCGTGAGGACAGCGATCGCAGGTTGGTGCTGGAGGGGAGCTCAGCTCACTGAGGAGGCTGTGTGTGGGTGAGGACAACTCCTCCTGGAGGGGCTGGGGTGCAGGAGCATGGCTTCCCCTCGCCCTGCCCAGCCTGCACCCGTGTCTCACACCTGGCTCGCATGTGCCCCGTCCCGAGGTGAGGCGAGTACACGTGGAGCGAGGCCAGGTTTGCAGGCTGGCACTCTGATCTTGGCAAGCAGCCTTTCACCCTGCACACGAGAACTTTCCCTCAAAGGCTTCTGGTCACGTCCACGTCTTGCTGGCTGGCTAATTAAAAAGCTGTCTTCAGGCAGCCGGGTGGTGCTTCCCTCGTGCCTGCTTCATTTATTCTGTGGGATTCAAAGAGCTGAGGCACCTCAAGGGGGAGAAAAGGGTGCCCCAGGCAGACATGACAGAAATCCCCACTATCAATGGGAAAAGGGTGCTTTCAGTTGAAATCCCCTTCTGTCTTTCCCCTTTGGCACCCACTAGCTGGTTAACCCCTTGTTGCTATTGTCTTACGCTGCTGATCGGGTCTGTAAATCAGCTGGACTCTGCTTGAGCTCCGCCAAGCACCTGCAGTGCCTATGTCAGAAGTGCCTGTAAAGCTTCTGTCCTCCAGCGTGGTCCCATGAAGGACCTTGGAAGCTCAAAGGAAATCCATCCCACAGGCCGTGTCCTCCACCATCCATCCATGGGAATTCTGTTAGTGAGAGATGGGTATTTTTATCCTGAGCCACGTGGTGAGTGTGCAGGCAGCCTCTCTGTGCTTGGGATGCTTGAAATTGTAGGCTAATCCCAATGGTCCAGCGTAAGGTCTGCAGTTCAGGTCCGTGTAAGTGCCACGTTTGCTCCCAGTGCCCCGTTTGGGGCTGGGCCATCGTGGCCCCAGTGGCACTGTGCCACCCCACAGGCAGCTGCTGGCCCCTGCCGTGCCCCATAGCACCCGATACTCCACAGCACAACTGGGCTGCTGAGAGCTTCTGGCCATCCCAGAGGGACCAGGCTTTTGTGCCTGGACCTCCAGCCAAGTCCCTGTTATCTTGTAGGAGGTGGTGAGTTGTGGATAAGAGCAGGGAGGTGATATTTCCAGCACCAGCAGTGAAGGAGGGTGCAAGAGGAATGCGAAGAGCGCCTGACCACAGCTTTGAGGAAGGCTTTCCCTTCTGTCGGAGTAGCTGAGAGCTGTGCACCACGTGGGGGCTGTGCACCACAGAAGAGATGAGGGTCAAGTTCCCCCTCAAATGTCAGTGGTTTGCTGTCTGTATGCATTGGGGAGGGGATCCCAAGGTATCTCCTAGAGGTACAGCTTGCCATCACTGTGAGAAGGTTACAGACTTACATAGGCAAACTTGGCAAATGGGCTTGTTGGCATGTGCCACCCATTTACCTGCCCAAGGCTGGCCTCCTGAGGCCAAAAAGGCCTTCCCACATGGATTTCTTTTGATACACTGCCCAAGCCACTTCTATACATCCAGGGGATGTGTTAGGAAATAACTGCACTTCTGTGCTATATCTGTATATTGTGATATGGGGCTAATCTTGCTGCTTCGCGCTCTTTATTTTTACCTCACTCTTTCAGATGCCCCAGACACTTTTTGAGGGGGGGTAAAAAAAAAAAAGCCAAATCCCTCCCTAACCTGGAATTGCCCAAGCGTCTCCTTAGTCATCAGGGCTGCCCGCTGCAACCTCCTGCCGTAGGGTCCTATGTGCCTTCAGCACCCAGGTACCTCTGCTGCCCTCCCAGCGCTGCCCATCAGCCAAGCCCCCTGCACCCAGCGGGGAAAGGTGTCTGCGCTGCGAGCCTGATGCCAACGCGGCAGGGGTTCAGCTTGGGGGTTACTTCAACACCTCCTTTGCCAGCTATTCTGGGAGCTGTCGGTACGCTCCATTCTTGGAGCGTGTTGCGTGGTGGGACCTGGGTTAGGAAAGGCGTCTGGCTCCGCTGAGCGCCCTGCCAGGACTGCCGACAAGTGGCAATTCCTGCCGAGCGCTCCCCAGGGAGGCCCGTGTAATCTGGGCTGAAATAATCCGGGACGCAGGTCAGGATATCTTGCTCCCAACCTGTGTGGTGCCTTGGAGGTGAGAAGCTTTGGCTGTGGATGGCAATACCTCTGGATCTTGGTTGAACGGGTCTGTGGTGAAGGAACGGTGTGTCTCATGCAAGCCCTTGGGCCTTTCGTGTGCAACCCTGTACGATGGGAGCATTATCTAAGCAAAAGAGGAGAGAACCAACCCCTTAGCTGCAAGCCCTATGGACAACTCGGGAGAGGCAGCACAAGATGAGTACAATGATCAGTTTAAGCAAAAAAATCCAGTTCCATCACCTCTTCAGAGATTTTAAGGCCAGAAGTGTGACCTGCCTGAACTGACCAGAGCCCTTCTCCTTCATCTTGTCTATAACTCCTACCTGAGCCATGGTGTACACTTTGCAAAGGCATCCAAGCTGCCACCTCACTACCTGGCCTTCCTGTCCTTCTCACCCATAGAGAACCTGGTGGCACTGGAGGTAGCCTGTGCCATGAACTTCTGAAAAAGCAATGTGCAACCTACACTGTCTTTTTTTTCCAGTTTGAATTGGCTTGTTCCTCTATCAAGTCCCCTTCCTTATGTTGGGCAGCTTGCTGGAACGTTCGTGCCTTCTTTTTCTTTTGCATTGCAAGGACCTCACATCTGGGAGAAGCAGCCTGAGGACTCCTGAGCAGATCACGTTTCTTCTAAGGTGTTGTTACTCCTGGGGAATAAAGAGCCAACTCCTATCTCACCATTAGAAGTGTGGCGAATGGGGGAGGTCAACAGCACTGGATCTGATTGTTTCCAGTCTCCATAGGCACAATAAATTATGAGTCATAGGCTCATCTTGAGTTGTTTGGTGACTAATCTGAGACTGGTTTTGAGGCTTAGGGCCAATTTGTTCCTTGCAGTATTGGCTTGCCAGAGCTCCGTGTTGTGAATGTGCAGTGTAGACCCAGTCAATACATGGCACCCAGGAGAACTGGCTGAGCTGCCGGAGGTGGTGCTGATGAGTCAGGGAGTGGCACTGCCCTCTGCACCAGTACCCCACTGGGGTGGCTGGATTTAAGTGCAAGAGGCTGTGACATTGGTGAGTCACTTTGTGGGACTGAGTGTGATCCACACCCCTGCTGAATTGTGGGGACCAGTCACGGACTCAGAGACAGCCCAAGAGGAACAACTTCTGGTTTTAGGTTGTCTTGTCAACCACTTGCAAATGTGCTGCTGTTCTGAACATATCTATCTTTGTGAAGGTTGTACCCCACAGCCTAACATGTTGCACTGCCTGGACCCTGTCCTGCTCTTTAGCCTTTGTTTTCTCTGCCTTAATTTCACCCTGTTGCTCTAAGTTTGCAGCTATGTCAGTAGATGTGTTCCCTTCTTCTCTGATGTAGACCCCTCAGAGGCTTGCGGAGCCCGACCACTCTCCTCTGCGGACATTTCTTGGCCACTGACATAAAATCGTTCTTCAAAGCCTCTGGCATCAGCTCATCAATCTCTGCCCTTGATCATTTCTGTTCCTCATCTCCTGACACCTTTCATATATAACAATAATACTGCTTTTCCCTCAAAAGGTCTCTGCTGCTGAAAGCACTCAAAGGTGGATCACTCCAGAATCACAGAAGAGGAAACAGGCAGTTGGCTCTGAACCTATCCCCTTGTGGCCCTCTCTGGATGCATCTCTCCATGGTTGCTCTTTCTCAACCTTTTCTGGCAGGTCTACTTTCCAGGGTGTCCCCTCCCACCGCAAAGCAGCTTTGCCCCAGATACATTAGCTTATCTTTTCCCAAGTTAAATCTCATTTTGTTTCCTGCTCATTTCTAATCTCTCTAAATCCTTTTGGAGGATTTCTCACTTTGCACTGGAATTCACAACGAATTCTGCTGGAGGTGCCAGCTGCGGGAGTTCATGGGGAACCTTCTCCCTGATGCTGCTGAGTCAGGAGGGTGCTGTGGCTCCCAGTGCTGGGGTGGTGGTGGTGCTGCCCCAGAGTGTGGGTGCAGGTGCGGCCCTGCACGTAGCTGTGTTCAAACGTCTGGTGAGCTGTATTGCTCCCTCACCATCAGATAGGAATTGCCTAGAGCAGCCGGAGGAACTGTGGGAGCCAGTGGGTCCTAGTCTGTACAGTGGAGCAGAAGTGTGGGAAGCAAGGGAGCTGGGTTGAGGTCCCAGCTGAGCCATCGATACTCTGCTTTCCCTCCCTGCTTTGATTTCTCCATGCATAATACAAATTCCTCCCTCCTCTTTTGGGACCCTTGGCAGACAATCAAGTGCCATTCACTGCTTATTATGTTATTACCAGTTAGTAGAAGGCTTCCCATCTTGTCGAAATTGTTAGGTATCTCCGTGTGCTTTCCCCAAAAGTAGGTAATTCATTGTCCCCTCACCACCCAGTCTCAGCTGTAATCATATTTCTTTGCTCCTCTCCATCATTTGAGAGAGAACCTCGACAGGTATTTTGGTACTGATAGCACCTCCTTCCATCTGCTCTTTGGGAAGGGGACAGGAGTATATGGGGAGTACAAGGGTGGAAGGGAAAGAGCAAGGCACAGCTCAGGAGGGGCTTTGCTGGCTGGGAGAGGTAGGGGACAGTGCAAGGCCGATGAGGGCAGAAGGTAAGGGATGCCCTGTGAGGTGGGAGGATGAGGAGGAATAGTCTGTGTCTCAGGAGTGGGGTGGGGCAGGCTTGAGATTATCCGGCAGCCTTGGGCACAGGGAACTCTCCCAGTTACGAAACCTCCTGCATTCCCATGGACCCATCTCTTGCTGGTGTGCATTGCTTTGAGTGCTGGTAAACTCGTGGTTAGGGTTTGCAGGAGTGCCTGAGTTGCCAGCCTCACCAGCATCTGGGGAGCCTTCCCTGAGCAGCCCCTCGGCCTTCCCGGGCCACAAAGGGTCCTGATGTAAAAAGGGCGGTCGTGAGATGCTGCACGGCTGCCTCCATGGCTATGGGCTCCCTGGGGTCTCCCCTCTCTGTGGGGTGACCATGAAGGTGAAGAGGCAGCTGCTAGAGCCCAGGGTGGCCAATGCTAAGAATCTCGTGCTACTTAAACCAGCACAAGAGCCATGTGGTGGGCAAGACTACCTGCTTTAAGTCAAGCCAAAAAAATCTTTCAATCTTTCTTACCAATTAAAAAAATAAAATCCAACACAACCCAGGTATACTCCAAAAACTCGGAAGGCAAATGTCCCCAGATTGTATTAGCTTTCAAATCGCTGTGGGGTTCAGCGGGATGGGTGATTTGCCAGCAATGACTTTTCTGCCTAGCCTTAAATCCTGCCAGCGAGTCCCCTTGAGCCCGCTTCAGACTCTGTTCTCCAGGCTCTTGCCATAGCCCTTTACGTCCAGGTTCCACCCTGTTTTTAATCCATTCCCCATCTTCTGGTGTTGTCAATCTCAGACCTTTCCTAAACCTGGAAGAGGATTGTGTATATGTCCTTGTCTTGCTGATGATATTTTTTACAGTTTCTCTCTCTGTTTTAAGTCACTTGAGCCCGGTTTGCCTTTTGGGTTGTAGATACACACAAAACCCAGGCATCCAATCAGAGGTATCCACAGCAACTGCTAAATATTTTTTTCCAGGGGGGACCTTCAAGGCCTGTTGGTGGAGAGGTGAAGTTTTGGCTGTTCTGTGCCAGGGTACGTCACCTTGCACCTATCCAGAGGCCATTTCAGAGGGTTGTTGTGCTGCTTCACTCTGAAATATCTTTACATCCCTTTCTGGCTCCTCAGACATCTGAGCACCATGAGCCAAACCCATTAGCTCCTCATCCTCCGTGTCCTGGGATCATTCAGCAGCGACCAGAGCACCGGCACCCCGCGGCTTCCTCATTGGAGGCTTTGCTCCGAGCACAGCGTTTTCACTTTTTCTTTAATCACATCACCAAGTATTAATGCCCAGCAAGAACTTTGACCCTTATCCAGGGATTAGTTGTTATCCTTAAGAGCTTTCTGTGGCAAGCCTTATAAAAGAACTCCGGCTTTGGAGAATGCAGGCAAATCATGTCCACTGGGTTAATTTTCTTTATTAGCTGACTACCTCTTTTTTCCATCCACAGCCCTTGGATATTGTCTCCTCGCTCCAGGACAAAGGCCGTTCCCATCAGTTCACAGGAAGTTCACTGTCAGGATCCTTGTGACCACCAAGCCACCCTCAGCAAGAAGGGGAAATCTCAGCCTCGGTGAAATTAAGGGAAAAACTTTATGTTCCCTCATCGGGCTGTTTCGCATCCCGCCCCAGCAAAATTAGGCAGTGATGAAGGACTGCCAGACAGATCCTGTAAAGAGGCAAAACGTTTTAAATAGGCGGTGTAGAGGCAGCTGGGGTTAAGCAGAGGTAGCAAAATGCATTCAGCTGTTAAGCAAGTTGTCTTCATGAAAAGAAATGCGGGCATCTGCCTCTTTCCTTGTATCTCTACCACAGCCTATTTCAAATATAATCCTGTTTACTGAGCAAGATTTTAGTAAGGCATAAAAGGGGATTTTTGTTCTGCTTATTGACTGTTATTTTCCATGTGTCTGCAAGGTACTCGGGTATGGGAAAACCGGGAGCACAGTGGTTTTTGCTCTAAGTAATTAGAGGCAGGATTCACAGGTATATTCTGGCTGCTTTCAGCCTTTCCCGTGACAGAAAGCAGCTGCACACCCAGCATTAGCCAATCTGCTAATAGGCTGTGTCACAAGACACAGCATCACCATGTCTCACAAAGCAACTGCATTGTCCTCCCTAAGCTTATTGTGCGAAATATCACGGGAACACCACCAAATCGTGTCCCGCAGACTGTTCCAGACTAAACATCCACAGCCCGGCTCCCTGACCCAGATTGGGGTCCCCGAGGGAGGAGAGGAGGTACCTCGATTTTACTGGGCTGGGGGCACAGGAAGCCTGTTCAGCATCTCCATACAGACCTGTCTGTATGCACGGACTCTAAGGCATCCAGAGGCTCCTTGTTTTCTTGTTCAGACAATAAGTGTGTGGAACATGTTAGTGACAAAAATCGGTCTGTGGCTACCTCTGAAGCAGGGCCTTGGCTCTCCCAGCCCAGGTGGCCAGGCAAACTGAGCCCTGCACCAGAAGAGAGCAGATCCTTTGAATCCAGGATGCTAGCTAGCACTGGGTGACTGGTCTGAGGCTGAGGGGGTGCAGGTAAAGATGAAAGGCAGAGTAATGACAGGAAACCTGCTTGTAGGCTACTACAGAGAGCCTTGGGTAGGATCATTTTGCCAAGATGAACCAAAACTGCAGCCTTTATGGAATATTTCTTGCCAAACCCTGTGTTTTGGCTTGGTGTAAAAGAAACTGGCTAAAAGCTACTGGGTTTTGCTGTACAGGAGATCCTGTACCTTGGTGCTGTGCCAGGTCTGGTACTCCTGGCTCGTCTTCCCAGCCATGTGCCTTGCTTGCTAATTAAGGTGGTGTCAATCATTACTCTGGTCTCTGCCTCAGTTTCCTTATCTATTAGTGGCGATAACAGTACTGTGGTGATAACAGTATTGAGCTACCCTGGGGGATGATCTGTGAGTGAATTAATGGTGAGGAGTTAGAGATGGACTAATTGGTAGTCTCTATCAGGTTCTTGGAGATTCCACGATAGCGGGCAGTGAGTGGCGAGCCAAAGTTTGGCATGCTGTGCAAAGCATGACTTTTGCTTACATTGCAGCCTGTCTCTGCATCTTTGCACTTCTCTGCGTGGCTCCAAAGGAAAGTCACGCCTTGATTACGACAAGTGCTCATCAGTCACTTAATGTTATTTCCAGGTATGCAGCAGTCTGTGTGGGCAGGATGGAGTAGCTTCCCAGCTGCAACTAACTGTCTGCCCCTGCAGCAACACATAAAGAAATAATGCAGGGGTAACATGCTCTAGGAGACCCCCACATGTTGCATGTGATGACAGAAACAAGGGAAAAAATTAGGAGAAAAAGAGCAAAGTGGGCTGTTGCTTGTGGCATACTAGTGCTGTAGTGTTATAACCATAAACTAGTGAAAGCTAGGAAGTACAGCTTTGGAGGAGAGAAACCTGGAGAGTGCAAAACATTAGACAAAAGTCTGCTGGCAGGGTAAGATCAAGGACTGGAAAGAAATGTCTGTTGAGAGCTGGATTTGGCCTCCATCTCAATAGAGTGGACTGTGAATCTGGGGTATGACAGCTGCTTATTAGGTTTCAAATTTTTTCAGTGTCTGAACCCCTGCTCCTCTTGCAGGGGAGTTTCAGAACTCTTCAGAGAAGTCAGATGTGTAGATCTCTGCAGAACACTCAGCGAAGCGCCCTACTTGGTCACTTCTTCTAAGTCACTTCACTGAGATGTAGTTGCCAGATCTGTGGTCATCTCTAGAACACAGGCAGAAGATCACCCTTGGTGGATCATTTCATCTCTCTGCACCTCGATTTCCTCCTCTGTGAAACAGGGATGTTAAAGCTAAGGGTGGCTTTAACCTCCTAAACAGCAGTGTGGTGCCCAGAGGCTGGCGGGGGCCATGGGGCAGAAGTGAGGGGCAGGGGCAGAACTTGGGCACCATGTGTAGCTCTGAGTGAGACCCCAGAGGACCAGGTCCCTTCATGGATAGGGGATGATGGGAAGGAAGCGGATGCTTCTGGCCCATCTGCCCTGCACCCGTTTGACCAAGCTGTGCTGTGTGTTAAGCAGGTTGCCCTGGGGATCTGGGGTCCCCCAGTCCATGGGGGCTGTCCTGCGCCTCATGTCAGGATGTCCTCTGCTTGTAACCCCCTCCCCTGTGTGCAGCAGGTCCCTGAAGCGGCCGGGCACCCACCTCACCCCCCATCCCCGCAGTTTCTGCCTCCAAAGATGGAGCCTCTTTCCCCTGAGAACGGAGCAATGTGGCAACACTCTCAGACCTTGGCTCGTACCAGCAGTAACCTCCGAGCTGCTGACTGTTGCTCAGCAATAAACACCACTCGTGCTATTAATAAACACTATCTGTCAGCCTTGGTATTTTTAATGCCGGGACACTGTGCCCTGGCATGCGGAGCCACTCAGAGACTGAAGGCCGGATTGAGAGACGAGCCCAAAATGGCGTAAGGGGCTGCATGGTGCAGCCTGCGCCTGCTGCAAGGTGGAAGGTCTCTGCTCTCCCTGCTGTATCCCACAGGATCCAAGTTCCTCCCCGCCAGGGATTTCCCCTCCCGCCCGTTGCACTCCCAAGGCACTGGGACTCAGAGACAGGCTCTCTACCCACTCCCACTGCCTGGGATAGATCTAACAGGATCTCTGGACTCGTGTGAGTCAGTGAAAATCCTGCAGCTTTTCCCCCCTGATGTGCCAGTACGTTTAGCTGAATCAGCAAGGGAACACTGCCTGCTTACACAGTGTCTTTGGACTCACCGGCCAGGTATAAGAGGTTTCAAGCACCAGCTTGAGACGTGCTCCCCTGCCCGCAGAGGTTGTTGGGAAAGCCCTGATGGGTTTGATGCCTCTGAATGGGGTGCTTGGATCCTGCCCGCCTCGTCCGACACCTCCGCCGACAGCCTGGAAGAGAAATAGGGAGGAAAAGGAAGCCCGTATGGGAGCCAGTCGTGTCGTACCGAAGCTCCCAGCTGCTTCCACCTGGCTGGGATGTGAGCCATCCCTGCGACGAGCTGGTGTGTTCTCTGCTGGGGTCAGCCTGTGCCCAGGCAGGGCCAAAGGGGGCTGCTGTGGTGCCGCGAGGGGGGGAATCTGTGTGGGAGAGGGTCCGGGGCAGCTGGGAAAGAGCTGTTTTCAGCTGCAGCCTCAGCCTGTGGCCCTGGAAGTGCCAAAGCTCAGGTGGCGGGTGGGTGGGTCCTCCCATGCTCAGGGGCAGGGAGTGGGGCTGTGGGCGCTGGCGAGCCGGGGTGAGGTGTGGGTGATGTTGGGGGACACACACACACACACACTGGGCTAGCTGGGGCTGCCCCTCGGGGGTGCATGGCCCTTCGGGGCTGTGAGTGTGGCAAGGGTGGCTGGGGAGGGGAGGAGAGGGCAAGGGGGGGGGAGGGAACAGCCGAGCAAACAGTGAGCTGGCCGAACAAACAGCCACCAAAGTGAAACAATCAGGTCCCGTTCTGGTAAAGCTCAGCAAATACTACGTAAAACCTGCTGCTGGCAGCGGTGCTTGCCCGAGTCATCAGGTGTAGCACTATCACGGGGCAGATACACAGCAACCTGGGGAAGGTTGTGCAAGAGAAAGCTCTGGCCAGCATGACTCAACACAGCGGCACACCTACCAGAAGCCCATTAAAACTGAAAGGAAGAAGCTCAAGCACCTTATTTTGTCCCTTTGCTGTAAACCATCTCTTTTCTCACGTGCACAGCTCGGTGTCTGCAGTGATGGCAGCGGAGAGAGAAGCACTATGGATCATAATCCCCGGTTCCTAGATCTACAGAACATTTCTGGAGAATTAGACCTTGGTTGGAAGAGCTTCCAGCATCACTGGAATATAATATATGTATAATATAATGGAGTGCATGAGAGGAAAGGCAGGTGGGAGAACAAAGTAACAGACATAATCCCTTACCCTGACAATTTAACCCTCCCCTTTAAATTCCCCCCAAGCCTGGCTCCAGACCCCCAGCTCTGTCTCTGCCCCTCTCTCCTGCCCCTTGACCACTGCCAGCCCAGCCCCCAGTAGCTCCCTTCAGTCTGGTGGGATTGTCAGTGGGGTGATCCAAAACTCATTTTTCAACCACTGCCTTGGACTCCTGTTTCTTGGGAGCCGTCCTCCTATGAAGGCTGAAGTAGCCGAAGGATGGCACTGCCCCTGTGTGCTGCGCACAGCCCTGTGCTGGGCTGATGGCGTCTGCAGCACAGTTATAGATCTGCACCTGGGAGATGCCCTCAGCTTTTAGGGTGAAGCTGCGCTCTCTGAACACCATCCACCTGCCAGTTTTCCCTTGCCTGCTGGCTGGTTTATTGGACATGCTGTTGAAGAAGGCACCAGACTAGAGAGAGACGGGACTTCTATGTGTCTAGGTATAAATACCCTGACCTAGGGTGTGCAGAAAACATGTCATCAGCGCACCTCCCTGACACTTGTGTCTCTTGCTGGTACATCACTGGGCTTTATTTTTCTGCTCCCATTAAAAACACCAAAATGTAGGTTTATCCTGAAGCGGTTAGTATACAGCTGTAGGACTGGCCTTGGAGTAAAACTTCCTTAAGCCACTTCTCCCTTAGTATTTTACAAGGAGATAGCTAAATCCAGTCATCCCTTGGGTATGCCTGCATTGCATTCCTGAGGTGGGCTCACAGTTTGGCAAACACACCCTAATGAGCTTGGGTTTTAATCTGAGTTTTAACCCAGTTTTAATTCATGGGTACCAGTAAAGTTGTGTCACCAAGATGTCTTGGGTTACAGACCTCTCCTAGGCCAAACTTGGCTGTCTGCTGCTGCTCATACTCTCACATTAGTCTCCAGCTACTCTAAAGCTGATGCTAGGATGTCTCCCTGGGCCATCCTCATGATTTTGCACTGCTGTTTTGGCATCTTATGTTTACTCTCAAACTCCACCACATCCTCCAGTCCAGAGCCACGGCGACTGCTCCCCTTCTGCCCTGCTCCTCCCCATATGCATCTGAGCTCCTGGGCTTGCTGGCTGGGACCAAAGTGGGCAGCCCACTTGCAGTTTGGAAGAAGAGATCACTCTACAAAGGCAGGGGCTCCCAGGGGTGTTCTGTGTGCTGCAGTGGGGACGGATGGTCCCAGCCCTCCACGTCGAGGATGGCTTTGCTCTTCTAGACAATTACCTGCTGCAAAGGAGACAGGTCATCCTGCCACATTCTTCCTCCCTGTGCCCCTCTTTCCCAACATCATGGTGCCCACAGCAAGTCTTTAGGAGGTATCTTCTCTCTCAGAAACACCATCCTAAGCCCACTGTCTTTTATCTGATTTGGATTAGGTTTCTTTCTGCTTTTCTCTTCCCTCCGTTGACACACAGAAGAGTGATACCCCCACAGGGGAGGGTCCGGACGTGCTCCAAATGATGTCAGCTTTGATTTATTATTGTTTAATATCATGTTGCTTACTGTTGCTATTGCATGGAGTTAGCTGGGTTTGGGAAAGACTGCTCTTCTTTGGACAGGACAGATGGTCTGAAAATTATTTTTCTCCCTTGCCTACCTAAACATCCAAAGCAAGCTGTTCTGTCATCAGAGCTTTTCTTAGGCAAGGTCTTTCCTTGGCAGAAGTATCAAGGGAGAAGGTGGGGTTAAGGGGGAGAGCAAGAGGGGGATGTGTGTGCTCTACCACAGCTGAGATTTCTCAGTTTGTCTCCTTGTCTCCCCTCCGCAGAGCCTCTTTCCACTCCTGCCAGTTTCCCAATGGCCTAATACAGAGTTGCGTCCGGGACGGGGCCAGTGCCAGACACTGCGGGGAAGAGGGGCAGGAAATGCAGCTGCAGGTAATTACGAAACAACCTGCTCAGATGTGTCATTTTGTCTTAATCCCTGTCAGTCAGGGCTGGCTTGGATCCTGGAGCAAGAGGGCTTAGATCTCTTACGTTTTTATTCTGTCTCGTGTAGCTCTGGATGTTCTTTTTTATCCATTGAAACATCTGATACTTTTGTGCTTCCTGCAAAGCTCTTGGCCTCCCTGATGACAACAATTTCCATCTGTGCTCTCCCTCAGATCATTTCCAGGCTCCTTTTGGTGAGCGTGTGGGTTCGTGGGGATCTGGGCTCCTGTTTTGTGAATGAGCTCGAGGGCTTGCTGGGAAGAGGGCTTGAGTTCTTCCTTCCTCACAAGCTCGACAAAGCTTGGTGCCCTGTTCTGCAATCAGCAGAACTGTGTGGGTCCTGGACAGTGTAGATGGCTCCTGTTGTGGTTCTTGCCAGGGTCAGAAGCCAAACTGTTGGGCTGTACAGAGCGGGGAGAGGAAGACTCCACACAGGAGGAGAGGAAGGGAAGATGCCTAGAACCTACATGCTCAAGCCAGTTCGGCTTTCACTCTTAGCAGGGACGCTACCTGACACGCACTTTGCTTCTTGTACATTCACCGTGGAGACAAAGAACACTACATTTGTTGCTGCTACTACTTTTAGTATGCAGCTCTCAAACGCATAGGCCTATATCGTCTCAAAATGTTTGCTTATTTTGTTTGGCCTGAATCCTAGAGGACATAACTGTGGGTTTCCGAATATTTAAGGCCAATGTGTTATTTATAAGCCATGTCGGAAACATCCCGAGCATGCGGATTTTTAGTGAGGCGAGTCTGGGTTTGGTATGTCTGCACACCTCGGGTTTGCCGTTCTGCAATGCTGTCTGTGGTGATTGCATTTGAGGTTAGCAATGTCTGTAGCTGCACTGGTCTCACCATAGTGTCTTCTTAATGTCTTTGCAAATCTACTGGCAAACAGCAATGCACTAATAAGGTGGCTAGAAAAGGACTGAGGGAGGGAGAACTTGTGTGCTTATGGATCCCTTGCAGTGCCCCCATTTAAACTTCTAGCAGCCGTCACACCCCTCCTCTCTACTCTCCTTTGTCCCTCTAGCAAAGCGCTTGCCCTTTTCTTCTGAGATGGTGACCACTGTCCTCAGCATAGCACCCCAACCTTCAACCACCTCCCCAGGGAGGAGCAGGAGACAGAGAACTGAGCCGCCTCCTCTCAGTACCGCTTCATCCACCCATCCCTCATGGTGTTTAAACAGAGTTCATCTCTGTGCTGGCTGCCCACAGAGTCCCTCCTCAGCAGCCTCTCTTCTGAGATACATGATCCCGTCAGCACAACTGCCCGGCAATTAGCCGAGAGCCAGAGCTGTTCCCGGGGCCCACATTTTCCTTCTCCTGCAGGAGCAATTAGGCTCCTCTGAGGCTGTCTTCAGTAGGCTGATGTTATCTCCACCATGACGCAGGCGAGCAGCCCTTGTAATAGCCATGCCAGGGTCACTCTCTCCCCGCTGCCTGTGTGCCTCTACCTGTGAGATAGGCTGAGCTCCAGGACTCTTCCAGCTATCCTCAGCTAACGGGCAAAGCCTTTCTTTTAGCAGCACCAAAGCTTGAGAAAGTATCTGCTCTGTGGTTGAGGCAAGCCCACAAGGCTTTTTGGGGGAGAGACGCATCCCGAAACTCCTGCAAAAGCCACACTTTGCTTGGTGTGTTGAGGCCAAGGAGCTGCTCCAACTAGAGACTGGTTCTCCAGGGGAGAGCCTTGGCTTTCTGACCAAACCACAGAAGGTCTGAGATTTTGCTGCCCACTAATTGAGACAAGATAAAAGTTTGCGTCAGGGACGCCTGCTCCTGCTGACACCATCATACCCAGTGGGCCAGCTCTGCTCGGGTGTTAATTGTGTCTAGGAGTGCTCCAGCTGACCTGTGTCACTGCCCAGGGAGAGGCAATCTCTACCCTGGAAAGCTTTTACCTAATTAGACAAGGCAGATAGAGAAGGAGACAACCCCCAAGAGCAGACAGAGGGTTTGAGGCACTGTCTGCAACAGGTGGTGACAGCCAGGTGAATGAGGGATATGTGGTCCTGGAGCCAGGGGCAGGCAGGTGTCGTGGCTGGTGCCGGTGGTAAAAACACGCAGCCACAGGAGTGACGTGGTGCCCTATTCCTGTGTACCTGAGGGTGAGTTCCCCTTGCCCAGAGAGACTGTGGCATCGACCACTAAGCCCAGGGCCACCTCTCTGAGGATGTAGTGTCTGACGCTGCATCAGTCCCTGGAGAGAGAATACCACAGGTCAGGCACCACAGAGGGCACTGGTCCCATTGTACTCTGTCCTCAGGGACATGGGTGCACCAGAACCACCCCCCTGAGACCCGCTTTGCCTTGAGCATGGCTCCAAAGTAAAATTAAACCAGACATACTACCTACACTTCTCTGTATACAGCAGGACTCATCCTTCCAGGTCAGGGAGACCCCTTAGCCCTGCCCTGATCTCACACTGACCCAAGACCGGGGCCCTTCTCACTGAGCTGTTTTATTCTGCTACCCGTGATTATTTGGGGTACATCAAGATCTTTAGTTATACATCCTGGCAGAACACTTTATATCTTACGGTGATTGCAAGTTCTTTAGACAGCAAGCCAAGGTCTTGCAAAGGAGGGGAAGGGCAGGGGTGAGAGAAAAATGGCCCTGAACTGTGAGACACTGAGTGGAAGAAAGCTCCTTATTTCAGCTGTTTCAGCAGAGTTTCCTCTAGATGCCAACAACCATTTGGGAGCTGCTCGCAGCTCTCCAGAGCCCTGAAGCATGAATAGGAGAGGAGGTAAGTTAGGAACAATGTCCTTCCAGCAAGCTGGGAGGACCATGGCTACTGGCTTTGGATTCAGCCTGGTCTGCAAGCCATTTCTGTGCATGCATGCTCACATGTTATTGCCCACAGGATTACAATAGTGGGACTGTTTTTGCCCCATTCAGCTATTTCTGATGTTGGGCATCACCCAGCATTTTGCTCACAGGCTTTACTCCTTGAGGAAATTCAGCTGGGGCAAGTAACAAGGTGTTTCACCTTTCTCCCTGATTAGATGAGCCAGTCCCATGCAATTAACCAGCTTAGCTCAAGGCAAGAGAAGCCATTATCGCTGGGCTCCTCTGCTCTGCTTGAACTCTCTTATCCATGCAAAAAATGTCAGAGAAAGAAAACATTTCCTTCTCTCCCCGGCGTCTCCCTGGCGCTGGCTGAGTGGCAGGTGCATATCTGAGATACCTATATGTGCATCTATCTGATCACCTTCTCTCCCCACTTCAGGCTGTCTAATTTGCCATGGGGTAGGAATCAGTCTCATGAGAAAGCAAGAACACCTGGCCAGGTGTGACTCTCAGTCCTCCTTGGGGAAAACCTCTTCGGTTTGGCAACCTTCTTACCTCTCAGGGAGACACCTCATCTTAGCTGCAGAGGGCACCATATAAAACTGCCCACCTGCCCCTTAGGAAACAATAAAGGTTGAGGAGAAGACCTCTGAGTGCTTCTCCATCCTTCATTGTGCCTGCACCAGAGGAGAGGGCGCACCTGGGGAAGGTACGTAAAGCACCCCACTTTTGGGGCAACCCCATGACTTTTTATCTGAGCCTGAGCTTGGCATGTACTACGGCCTTGGGAGGGGTTTTGTAGATAGGCATAAATATTGCAAGGATTATTCTCTTCTGGTTATGAATGTTCGTGCTGCAGTCCTATTCATCCTTATCTGGGCAAAAATGTATAACATTCAAAGAAAAACACACACAAACACCAGCATACATGTACATACACACATACAGGTGCAATGCACAGGCCTGACCCTTGTACATAGCCCCAAAGGCAACTGGTGCTCGAGGGCAGGGTGTATTCACCCCTGTCCAAAACCACAGGCCATCTCTTCCTTCACAGCTGGTCTATGTTGATTCCCTACATATTTACCCAGATGTCACTAAAACATTGCTCTGTTACTCAGACATGGTTCCTGGTCATAATCTGTTGTGGGTTTTCACATTCAGGTGCTGTTATCACCCATTCATGTATTAACAAAGACAATTAAAGGCCTATTTTTTCAAATAAACCTTTTTCCAGTGAAGATACCTCTAATCCATCTTTGTGGTTAGAAAGTCCTCAGTGTCCGTTTGCACAATAGCTGTGTTATGGTCCAGCAGTTGCTTCCACCCAAATAGCCCAAGAAGGTGTCCTAAGCTCTCAGTGTAGCTCTGAAAGGGTTGTGGGCACTTCCACAGCACTTCAAACACCACTTTTGCTACTGGCTGTGAAGTGGCCCTGCAGGAGATGTTGGTGTACATCATAGCAGCTGGAACATGCACTGCTTAAGAGGGGACAGCAGAGCTGGGGAGTCAGGGCATGGAGGTCAGAGTCTGAACCCAGGCAGGAAAGAGAAGGGACATCTGTGGAGGTAAACTCATCCAGCTTGTACTGGACGCTGAAGCACATAACCTACAACAACACAGACTAGTGTGAAGGTAATTGAAATGTGCCAAGAGACCTCTCTCTTTCTTTTAGGAGACACCAGTCTCATACTATCACCCTGACTGGGAGAAGAGCAGAATGAACTGGTTTGGCTCCCAGGTGGGTAGCCACGCAGGATTAGGTAGGAACATGAGCTTGCATCCTTATGAAAGACCTCTAACTAGAGTTGAAGATCTCAGCCCCTTTTCTTGAAGACATCGCATGGAATTTAAGAGTGAAGCTGCAGAAATTAGAAATAGAATTTGCTGTGAAATGGGGAAAGCTCCTCTGTGCAGAGAAGAGAGCTTTATGGTGGGGCAGATAACCTTGTGCAGGAGCAAAGTAGCATCGCAAGGATTCCCACCTTCTGTCTTTCACGTGAGAGCACTTCTTCAAAGATTTTTTCTCTAGCTATGATATCTGGTGAGCAAAATAAACCACTTGCATGACCTGTGTACCTCTGCCTGTGGGAGAGGAATGAGGAAAGGAGTCCTACAAGGCAGATGTTAGTCAGACTGCCTCAGGTGGCACTGGGACATCTTCAGATACCACCATGATACATTCATGTAAAGAAAGGAACAAGTCTGAGGTTGCGTTACTGTGGGTTGGGGGCCACCGCTGCTGGTGTGGAGTCTGACATTTGGGTAAGAGTCAGCAAAGCATCAGAAGTGGGAGAAATGTCTGGTCCTATAAAAATGACACATGGATGAGGGTAGAGAAAGGAGGAATTCTTCTTGTGAAGTGGTGTCAGGAGAGGGCTTCATTTTTCACTTTTGCAGGTGATACATCACTCTGGGATGGGCAATGATGGACTCGTTTCTGAAGTTTCTCATCCCCATGTTTGTGCAGACACAAATATTCCCCCCAATGCTTTTGCAACACAGAGAGGAAAGTGACTTCATGGCATTCCTTTTCTGACTGTTTCTCTGCCATGTGCTTTCTAAACATAGATCTAAAAATCAGAAAGCACCAGGAGAATTATGGGTTTCTACACCCTATTGTGCTTTATAATAATTATAATTATTGTAAATACGGCCCAGACACTGTAATTTTCTGCTCTCCATTGGGTCTTTCTTTTTCATTTTCTTCTTCTTTTTATGACTGTTTTCTAAGAAAGTTTTCATATGTCACCTTATAGATGGGAAATGGCAGAGTCAGCTCTTAAAATAAAAGGAGAGGAGTGGCTTGGAGGGGTGGGGGGATGAAGAGAGGGATGAGGAGGGAGTGAGGAGAGAGAAATGTCATATAGTTTGTGGTGAGGGCACAATCAGGAGACCTGGTGCCGTACCTACTCTAATGCTGACCTGCTGTGTGATTATAGGCTCCCTCTTTGTACCTAGTTTTGGTTGTGGAGGCCTTCTCTTAGATCTTATCTCATTGCTTGGCTCAGCAATTATCTGATGTTAGGTTTAGAGGTGCTGAGCACTTCTCATATGCAATGTCTGGTTTAAGTTATTGTAAGAAGATATAGTATGGATATTTGAATAGGTGGAGTTTTTGCAGCATTGGTCAGGTACAGTCAGGAAAACCTGGTTTACACTATAGATAGATGTACACTGTGGTGTAGATTCTGGTCCTACACCCTGTGAATGTCCAGAGCAGAGATGTGGCTGAGAAGTTTTCTTCTTGCCCAGGCAATTTGGTCTAATTCCTGTGGACATTAGGGCATGGGGCAGAGTGGAGACACACTGAGAATCAGGTATATCCAGGCTTTGTCCTACCAGGAAATCAGAATGTGGGCAGGATATGGACAGACAGGTAAAGTGGAAAACACTCCTACACCCCAGAGAACAGATACAGCTAATGCTGTCTGAGGCTTTAAACAGGAATGGTCAGGAAAGGAAAGATGCAGTAAATAGCATCAGGGGAAACAAAGGACGAAATTTCCAGATACCCTGATGAGAGTTTACATTGAATTCAGACTGAATTTAAAGAAAGAACTAGAAAGAAAATGGAAACACATAGAATAAGGATGAGTAAGACCTGGTAAAAGACATGGGGGATATAGTGTGATGGATAGTAGAAAAATAGCAAAAATATCTATGTGATGTGGAGAATAGAAAAGGGCAAGACAGGCAAAGGAGAAGTCACCTGGAATGAGAATCACTATTTTCAAATAAGGAACTGAGTTGAAACGTCATCACCAGGAACCCAGCAGAATTTCAGACTGAACTGCGATTATTTTATCTAACTTTTGCCCAAATAGCATAGTTGAGTAGTCTCTCACTGAGAACTCGGGCTTCTTCCTCTCCTTGAGAGTCTCCCCTGGAGACTTCTAAAGCAATCCAAAGAACAGAGAGCTGCTCTCTACTACACGACCAGGGAAAACTTGGTTTTGTATAATTTTAAAGCAAATGGAGGAATCTTTCTGGGTGACTTTTGGCAAAGAGTGTAGGGTTTACAGCGTGGACTAGGGGCTTGAGAGATGTAGGTATTACTCTTCCAGTGAAAAGAGAAGTATTTTAGAGATTGCAGCTGGTGATGGGATTCAAGACTTTGGCTTCTAGTTCCAGGCTTGGGAAGCGACTGACTGTGTCCTGGAAGTGAAAAGTGGGTTAGTGGAGTTTAATTCCTGCCTTTCGCACTGTCCTACAGCAACCTACTGAATCACCCTCTTAGTACAGCAACATCAATTAATTGCCTCACAGAGGGTTTCCCTGATGCTGAAGTCCCTGTCTGCAAAGTGCCCAGAAATCTGCTTGTGAAAGGTGGTTTGGAGGAACAATGATTATCCCTTCACCTTATGGAGCAAGAACTTCTTTCAAAAGGTTTGTATACTTGCCTCCGGCCATCCATAAATACGCTGCTATTGCAGGCAATGCAATAGGCTGAGCAAACCCTGTGCATTAAAAGGACCAGTTGCTGTAGTATTTGGAAATAAGTCAAATCCTCTGCTATCTGCATTTCTTACAAATACCACAGATTCCTTACGTTTGTGCCTCCACCATTCCAAGCTGTTGCTTTGACTTGCTAATAGGTCTCTGCTGTAAAATAAATGTGCGCTTCTTTTTTTTTTTTTTTTTTTTTTTTTTTTTTTTTTTTTTTTATCAGAACTAGATGATCACCAAGGAAAACTGAGCTATTTTGGGAAGACAGTGAGTTGCTAAGCCTGGCATTCAAGCAGCTGGCACTATTGAAGATTTTTTTTTTTTTTTTTTTTTTTTTTTTTATGGGACTAACACTCAGGTGTTACTTCGTGCCCAGCAAGGCAGCAAGGACATGGAGTCTGCTGGATTCCAGAAGGAAGGATCTGTAGGCTTCCTGTAGGGAAAACTGCCAGACAGGTATTTATGAAAAGGAGACAACATAGTTGTATTCGAGAATGCACTACAAGCTAGATGCTTATTTGGTGTCAATTGACAGTTTCACTGAATTAATTGGAGCTATGCTGATTTATAGCTACTGAGGATTTGGCCAAGTCTATATAAACAACTCTAATTAAGCCCCTCTCAAGGCAGCACGAATTAGTACCAACAGATAAATCTCAAAGAGGTCTTTGCCAGCTGTCTTCCAAACTCTGCTGTTTCTTGTCACTGCAAAGAGCATTTGGATCTTTCGTGATGGAGGTTTAGCCAGCTCACTTTCCATCTCTCCCTGTTTTGCTGATGCAACTCCTCCAGCCTATGCTGAGTCACAGATCACAATTAAAAAAAAATGGCAAACCTAAAGAAATTAACAACCCCACAATCAACTGCATCAGGTGGGACCCAATGTATGGAGCTAGGCTCATGTGGCAAATTCTAGCTTGACCCATGGAGCAGGATCACCAAGACTTGCACCAAGGCTTGAGGAAGAGAGATCTGGCAGAAATATCATGGCTAGTACTGAGCAGATATTAAGCAGGAAGCTGGATGGAAAGCACCCGAGGATCCCTGTGGGCATGCAGAGGTAAGGATTGAGCCACTCAGACAGCAATCGTCATTTGTGGGCTCACATCACCTTCCCCGCAGACCTGCTCGTGGCGTAGGAGCCACACTCGGTGGCTCAGCGGTTTCCCCAGCAGTGGGTGGAGATGGACGATACTTTACCCACCGCAATTCATTGCAAGATTGCCGGTGGGCTGTGCGGCACCTGCTGCTCTTCTTTGGGACCTGGGTATTGGTTTTGCAGGGCTCCATGTGGACCCTGGGCTCCAGGGCTGCATATGTTGCTTAGAGAACTCAAAAAGGGGAGAACGTGAGGATCTCCAGAGTAGGCAGCTGGCAGTTTAATTTCAGCATGGGTAGGTTCAAGGCAATACAACATGAAAGATCAATTTAAACTACTTATGTAATACTGTAGGCCCTAAATTAATTATTTCTTACTCAGGAAAACATCAACGTCCTTTTCAGGCTCCTTGAGCAATAGTGATCACAATAACTAGCTAGCACTGAGAAGTTTGTATTATAATACCTTCCTATGAATTGAAATTATGTCTACATTTGAAATGATGTGCTCAGATTTTGTCACTTTTCTGAAAGACTTATCAGAAATAGAACTATCTAAAGATAGATGATGCAAATTATTAGAAGACCTAGAAGGATTTCATAAAGAAAAGATTAGGACCATTAATTTAGTGAGAGGGATGTGACATGGGAATGAAAAGAACAATGGCAGGGAGAAGGCACATGAGACGCTGCTATTTATCCTTTATTAAAATACCAGAATGAGAAAGAAAAAGCTCATGACTTAAAATACTGCACCTGAAATACTAATAAAGGAACACACTGCGTTACGCAATATGGAACCCGTGGAATTCACTGTTTGAAAATACGACCGGGGCCAAAAGCTTGGGAAGACATTACTCTCACATTTTCCATGCAGGAGCAATAAAAATATCATCCACCCCTACACCAGCTGGGATAAAAACCTACATGGGATATAAATCTTCATCTTGCATGACAATAATTGCTGCGAGCTAGATGAGGAAGCCTATTGCATAACTGTCCACTACAAGGGTTTTATTACCTCCCATGAAGCACGGCAGGAGGGTTGGAGCTGGATGATATTTAAGGTCCTTTCCAACTCTAACTGTTCTATGATTCTCTGTGGTGCTGGCTTCTGGCAGAGATGGGCTGCTGGGGGGGACACTGCCATTTTCCCTCACTATCCCTTCCCTCTCCATGCCCATCCTTTCACCTGGAGCAGGTCCTTTAGCTGTGCTGGGGACCTCTGCTGCCGTGTATGGGACAGCCCACTCTCCTCGATGATCTCAGCAGTGAGGGCTGTATTTGGAGTGCGTGGCGTTGTCCTGGTGAGCTGGCTAAAATGAGATGTGCCTCTGGCCTTGGGAGATGTGAAAGTTGGTAGTCATACACCCAGCTCTCCACAAGAGTGAATTCCAGGGGTAGGAGTTAGCAGCAGGGAAGACACATGTCTGCTGCAGACACCAGCATTCCCCTTGAGACAGAGATTTTCAGGTGAATCACTGCCGCTGTCAGAAAGCATGAGGCAGTTCCCTTAGGCAGCCAGCGCCCCGATGGTGACTTGGTTAGAAGAGGAGAGATGAAAGTCTGGATTTTGCCCAAAATTTGGTACGGAGCTGATGCAGAGAACCAAAAGGTCTAGTGTTTGAAGTTGGTGCCCAACCCAGAGTTAAGGTGAATAAATTCCAGGGCGGTCGTCTCTGGAAAGGTTGCATCAAAATGAGAACCCAACGGGAAAGAGGTGTTGTCTCGTTGCCAAAAGATGCTTTATTACTAATCATCTGCAGTACAGTTAGATGCCAGCCAAGAATGGGACTTTACTGCTTGAGGTGATGTTCATACAGAACAGCAGATAGGAATCTAGCAGATGTGGCTATTTCAATGTCTAGAAGCAATGAGGAGCCAGGGGAACACCAAGGCTGTGGGTTGTCCCAACATGCCGAAAAATGGGGCCAATGATGTAAGTTCTGCTTAGCCCTTGCATGCTGATTGTCAGGGTGAGATCCTCAATTTTTCCATAGGTAGAGAAATTCTGAAAGGTATTTTCAAGCCAAATCAATTAGTTTTGGAATTTTCTTACAAAATGGATTATCATAGAGTTTCCCGTTTTGAATTTTGGATTTTGCACTTTGTATTTCATTCACAGTCTAGAATTTCAAAGCATCAGTTAGATATCCTGGTTCATGTCCTTTTCATGTTTTGCAATGATTACTGACTGTTTTAGGATGAAGTTTTAGTGCATAATATGGCAAGATATTTGAAGCCTTCCATTCCTTTATTTTTAAACACAATTAAGGGCAGCTGTTATATAGTACTAATTAAAAAATCTTATCTTTCTTTACAGATCAAAGTGACTTTTGTTTGTTTTGTAATGAAACAGTCTGACAGAAAGTCAAACACAAAAAGTGTCAAACTACTTCATTACAAAACAAACAGGAGACACTTTGATCTGTGAAAAAAGATAAGGTGTTTTAATTAGTACTAAATAGCAGCTGTCCATCGTGATTTAAGAAAGGAAATAAAACTCCAATATTTCAAGTCTTTCATATGGTGATGTGCATGCTGAGGAGGTCTCATAAACTTAAAAAACATTACAATGAAAATTGGGACAATATTTCGAAATGTATAAATTTATGAAAATGTATTTCTCGACCCAGAACAAAGAAGATGCCCATGCTGACATATTTGGCCAGGGGAAATTTCCATTGACATCAATATCTGGTTATTGAAAAAAATGCATCTGAACAAAATGTCCTTTAGGACGAAAAGCCATGGTTCAGACCATTTGAGCCTGTCTGTTTGAAGACACTGGTTTCAGCTGTGACCCCACTGGATGGGGTATGGAGGTAAATAACAATATAATACAGAAGCAGCTTCACCAACGTGTTGCTGGCATGTCTGCAGCCAGTGCCATGCAGATGCAGCTATCCAAGCACGTATCACCTGGTTAGGTCATTCTGAACTTAGAGTTCTGAACTTAACACCTCTCTGTACTGTACCGCGAAGCCACAAGCATTCATGGAGGTGTTGGGGGGAAAGCAGGTGAACTCAGGTCTTGCAGGTAGGGCTGGTGGTTGGGAGGCATCTAGGGATTCCAGCCTTCTCTGCAGGGAATGAGGCACCCTCTCAGTGCAGTCCTGCTGAGCTTTTCCACATTCCTGGTCCAGGGCAAGTGTTTTGGAGCTGGCTGGGTCAAACATTGCCAAGAGCAATGCAAGTCTGCTCTTAGAAAAACAACAGTTATCTATTAGTAAGTATTTCCACTGATTCTCCCTGGGTGTGCGTGTTGTGCAAACCTGGTGAAGGGAAACTCCTGTCCCTTGGAGCTACGCTAGCAGAGGGAGCATAAACCACAGAGGGACCCTATTCCTGCTGTTGAGGCCGGGGTGATGGATGACCAGGTGGTGGGCGAGCATGTCAGAGGGTCAATCAATGGTCTGAGCTGTGAAGTTCGTTTTGTTCTTCCCTTCCACCTTGCTGTGAATTTCCTACAGGAACTCCATGAACAGGGTCCTCAAAAGGGTGTTCTATGATCTCAGGGGCAAGCAAACATCAGTCTCAGTCCAATCCTTGGACGTCAACTCTGCCCCTTGTTCCCGGATCATTGAGAGTTGCCGGGCTATGCTGCTTGCTTTTCACAGCCTCCTGTTTACCTCACCTTTGGTCCTGCTCTGTGTTTACCAGTTAAGCTGTTCATTCAAGTGCCATATAGTTTGTCAGGATTTGCTGAGGGAGCAAAGGTCTTCAAGCAGAAGATGAGAGCAGAGGAAAAACAGCCTCTGCCACACTTGTTCACGGCTTGCCTCAGAGAGGTTGCTCAAGATGAGCTGGCAGCTAATATGTACAAAAAAAGATAGCAGTAACAGTATGTTGGCAAAATTTGGAGGCCTGTGAGACTCCCCTTTGTTGTTGTCTTCTATTGATTTCTCAGTGCCTTGATGATGATGGTGATGATGATGATGATAATGCAGTCATTGCTGATTTTACTTTAATATTTTATCAGGAATGTTTTTTATGATGCACTAAATTTGGAAATATAGATGGGGTCACTGCTTCTGCTGCCTCACCACAGCCCTTCATATTTACAGTCTCCCATATTCATGTTATAGCCATGTTAGATGAAGTAATATAGAGTGTCATGGGGAGAAAATAGGCCTTTTACTTGGACCAAATCACACAGGAAAAAAAGACAAGGTTTCAGGCACCGAAAGGCAGGTTTCCCCTCACTTGCTCATATCTAACAGTAACATAAGACATCAAGTTTTAGCATTTTAGATTGTCAGAAAAGAAAACCTTGGCAGACTGGGCCTTTTCGACTGGATCCTTTGACATCTATGCGAGATAGGCACAGGTCTCCAGCTCTGTAAGAATCTCTTAGTCATTGCTGTGATTGAAATACCATGAAATTATTTGGGATGCAAGAAATTCAAGGCTGTGAGTGAAAGGTAATAACCTGTTGCTTCAGAGGTAAACAAAAGTGGGAGCCACAGGAGGAGAAGGCTAACTTAGGCAAGGACTAAGAAGACCCATCTGCATATTAAAGGACAGCAAAAATACTGTGCGAAGGTAGAAAACAAGCAGGTGATTGTTTACACAATTTCAAAGGAACCCTTGAAATAATATTTACAAAGGGTCAGGAGGGGAAAATCCAGCTATTTGTCCAGGAAACCATACTGAATAAAACTGGAAACGGCAACAACACCAGAGGTCAAGACCAGGCATGGGCGTTGTGTTTCAACTACTTCCCTCAGGCTGGTGGTGACGTTAGGGAAGGGTGACCATGCAGGTGGCTTGGGCCTTGTGTTGAGACTACTGTGCTGAGAGCAGGTCTGAAGAAGCAAGCTCCAATGCAGGTTAAGAGCAAGTCCCCTTGGTAGGCAGTCTGAAAACATGGAGGATCAGAGCTAAGAGGCTGAGGTGAGAAGGTGGCTGGAGGAACCAAAGGAATAAACACGCTGGACATAGAATCATGCCTTTTGCTGTATTTTCCAGCTTGAGAGTCTGAGGAATCACAGCTGGGGTTGCAGGACTGGCCCTCAGGGAAAGCTATCCCTGTCCAGAAGGACCACCTCCATCCCACATACACTCAAAGAGTACCCATCACAGGGGCTGTCCACTCCATACCCCTCCTGGCCAGGTCTGTCATTTTGGTGACACAAGGATTCCCTTATCTCCCCTAGCCCATATTAAGTCCTGAAATCATATCCCCTTTCCCCGCTAACCACTCCCTCCCCACCTCACTGGGGGAGGTCAATCACCTCTCCAGGCATTAATCAGCTTTCTTGGCAGCCTTTCCCAGGGAGGGGACCAGGTATCCTTACGTAGACCATGTGCTCGGTGGCCGTGCCAGCCCTGCATAGGTAGCAAGTGGCACCACCTGCGGCTGTCCCTGAGCCGCCCCTTTGGCGGCAAGCTGTGTGACATTTTCACAAGGGCCCATTTTTTTCTGTTTCCCTCGAGACAGTCCCAAAAATTAAATAATCCAACACACACAACGCCATGGTCTGGTGGAGTAGGTGTTGCTGGGGTTGCGGGGAGCAAGTGGGATTGCTCTCACAAGGGTCACTTTGGCCACTTTTCCTATCTGCTTACTATGGGTAGAAACCCTTCCTTTTCCAACTATGCACCAAAAAGTGTGCCAGGCCTGGTGAGCCAGCCTCAATGTCTGTGAGGGGTCCGAGGCCTCATGCCATGTAACTCTCAGGTTGGCAGTACACTTAAACGCATATTCAAGCCCTGCCCTCAAATCCCAAAGAAACCCTTTGGCCTCGTGCTCTGGAAACAGCACATCACTGGGCATGCCCTACACTTTATGCTTTTCCTCCAGGATGCTAAGCTGCCATGTCTCTGGAGATGTCCTCATTCTCCACGCTGTGGTCAAGGAGACCATGGTCGTCTCTGGTCTGAGTTCAGCCTTGGCTTGTGACTTGTGGCCTTGGAGTGTGCACATATATCACATAGCCACACAACGACTGTGGCCTGGCCCTATGCTCCAACATGGAGGGTTGCATCTGTTTTGCACATCTAGTGGGGGATCTGGTGTTCTGGTAGCTGGGTCTCCAAATGGATGTATCAATCCTTGGTGGGAGAGGAGCACAAGTTTTCAGGGGTCATGACCTCCTCCAGGGCACACCAGCAAATTTGGGGACAGGACATCTCGCACCCTTTTCTTTCTTAACACAAGGTCACCTCTAGACGACGTTATGGGCTTTTGGCCCGAGTAGAACTTCCCACCTACTGGTTCCCCAACTTAATTGAGAATTAGTTTTCAGTCACTTCCTCTCAGCAGCCACTCTGAGAAGCTCTGGTCCATGAAAACAAAGAGCTTGCCTTGGCCTCATGCTAGAACTGAACATGCCAAGCAGATAGCCAGTCAGCCGTTTCTTCCCATCACTCCAGTGGGGGATTGCAAGATGCTTTGATCATGTCCTCTGAGTGAGGACAGCTGGGCTGTAAATCAGGGTCCCTGCTGCTCTGAACTCTTTCCTTCACCCGGCACCATAGAGAGAGGAGACCTGTTTTTCCTCTCCATGCAGGGGTGAGCCAGGGTGAAACCTAGACCTGGCAACTGGGCCAACAGACCTCTCCATGCCATTCCCTTGTTGCTTTTGCAGGAATTTTCCACCTTAAAACCCTATCTTTCTTCTCCTCTTCCAGGCCAATAATATAGGCAAGAGGTCAGTTTCTTTCCTGTGTAAAGAACAACCACGTTACACTTAGATGATAAGCTGAAAAAGTGCCAAATTTCTTTTTATAGCTTCTTTATTGCTCCCTATCTGTGTATATAGAATGAAGAGAACTGTTATTTACATGGTAACTTTAAGGATGCTCTGTGAAGTAGTCTGGTAATTGCAGAATAGACTGAGATCATTTTAAGGCAAATAGGTAAAAAAAAAATAAACAATGGGTAGCTACTGAAGCATGCAGGATGCCTCTTCCATCTGAAAAGACATGAAGGCAATGCTCATGAGGGCAAGGACAGTGAATTAGGAGGGAAATTCAAAGGAGGCTCAGTACTGCTTCTGACAGTTACCCAACCTCTAGCCAAAGCTCCACTTCTGCAATCATTTTTCCAGTGAGCTCATGACCTCTGTTAAACACGCCATGACCCTGGAGGGGTTGTGTTCAGTAACTGCGCTCTGAAAGAGCCTTCTACTCCAGGCAAATACCCATCCGCTTTTAAGATGGAATTCAATATATTTCTGAAATGTAGCGCCTGTGAGAACTGAGGACCAGGCTGGGTGAGCCAGGCAGCCCACACAATCTCACATTCCACGGCTGGAGACAGGTAGGGGATGTGTACGATTCTTGTACAAATCAGGACTATAGTCTATGTTGTGCTGGACTTTTCTCTCCCCCTCTCCGGCTGTCACCCTGTATCACCCTCCTCATTTGAAGTTCCCAGGTCTCCCTTTTCAGTTCCAGAGGGTTTTTGTCCTTCAGACAAAACATTAATTAGAGGGTGTGTTGATACTATCACACTCATTTTGTGTCCTTGCAGATGCCAAGTGGGTGAAACAACCTCCCCAGCTGTGCAGTCCCCAGAGGGCTGCCGATCCCCTCTCCACATTCCACCTGGTGCAGGAAAACACCAGGGCATTAGAAAGACACCCATAACCTTTGTCTTCATTTTCGTGCCCTTGCTTCTACAAAAGCACCATGCTCCACAACTTCTCTAGTTGGGTGGGCAGCTTATGCATTCATATCCAGGCCTGGAGAAGCTCAGGATCCAGGCTAGGAGGGTAGGGCTTCCCTGGGGGCTGCGGAGGGACTTTTCACCTCTTACACCATGCTTTACGGCATCAGCATTAAATCCTGATGGCAGCCCTCAATCAAATGAGGCTAGATTTTGGACTGGAGTAATTTCATTTACCACCATATATTTGACAGCTGTCTTACTAGCTCGTTGCTTTGCTCACGGTGCTGCCCCGGCAGTGTGTTCATCTACTGACCCTGGTGAGTGGAGGCAAAGTTGCCACAAAACCAACCTATATCTCTTTGAACCTCACTCCCAAGTTCAGTGGCAGACAAGGGAAGGACCAGGTCTAGCAAGCACTTGGCACTGAGGTTTGTTTGACCCTCTGGGTCTCCAAGCGCTGCACATATGTGTCAGGACTTTTTATTCTTGGGACCTGCCTTACTGAATGGTAGGTGAAGGGAGCAGTTCTCTGGGTCCTTCCTTCTGCAAACACTGTTTTTTCTGGTCACTGCTGTCAGAAGTGATCCCCACTCAGCATGCTCTGAAGGATGCTTCAAAGAAACTGACTGTGTTTGAAGCACTGAGGAGCATTTTACCTCATGGTTCTTGCATGAAGCCGCGGGAGATGTGAATTTCAAAGCCTTTTGGGCAATTTGAAAAATCTCAGTCCCGAGATTCGGAGTGAAGGTGCAATGAAAAGGTAACACGCAGGACATACAAGGAAGTCACCGCTTCCTCCCAGGCAGCAGTTTCCCACAGACAAACAGGACACGTCTGCCATGTGGAAAAATGACAACAGTAAACTCTGCCCGTGCCCATTGGCCAGCGCTGTGTTTTGAAGAGGCAGGAAAACCCGTCACGCTGGTGCAGCTGCCCGATGAGAGCAGGTGATTAGAGCACAACAGGCAGCCCCGCAAAACCACCAGGCTGATGCCAGAATCCTGCAGGTGCTGCGGAGCATGTCTGAGTAATGTGCAGGGTCCAGAGACTTCCCTTGTGGCGCAGAAAATGAGCAAGGCTTTCCTCTAAGTGCTTCATTCTTCCTGATGCAAATTGCTGTTGTCACCTCCAGGTGCAGGCACATCAATTATAAAACTGCGCAAATTAATGCCTGACCCTTCTAATGAAGTAGCAGCGGAGGGAACACGCAGGAAACATCCTGAGCCATGAAAAGATTCTCGAAGTCACTTAACCAAGCAAAACCCAGGCAGAGTAGATGGACCTAGCAGCATACACTGGAGATGGCAACCGGGCTGCACCATGCCCCCCAGGCGAGCATGTCCAAAGGTGTGTGCAATTCTCAGGGCATCTGCCCTTTGAAGGCTGTGTGTCTCTCCTGCTGCTGCTGCTCAGTGTTACGTCATCACTTGATCTCAAGGGGTTGCTAATGAGCTTTGAGCATGCTCTGTGCCTGAAAAGGCCCAACGGGACAGCCCAGCTAAACCTCCAGCTCCAACCACGGGCTGGAGGCAAAGGGATAGAGCTCCGAGTACAGCAGCAGACCTGCCAGCTTGCAGCATTGGTGACGTGCAGCCACATGGCTCAGTGCAAAGGCCAGGCTTTGCTTCCCTCTCCACCGATGTGAAACAAATGTCTATTGCAGAATTTTTTGGGTGTGTCTCCTGGTCTTGCCCGAAGAAAAATTAGAATTAGGTTTTTTTTCTGAAAGGTGTAGGTAATCAGGAATAAACTGCGCTCAGAACTCATCTCTGGAGATTTTTATTCTACTTGTAACAACATCACTTTGGAGAACTTTCCAATAGGACATTAAGCTACCTGGCTCAGTCTGAAGGCCGCAGGACAAAGGCATCAGAGTCTCTCTGACTGTGCAGGTGGGACCATTCCCCTTGTGTGTGTATTCGTGTATCAAAGAAAAAGCACATTGATATGTAGAGGGAATCATCAAAAACTGTGTATGTTCCAAATCCTAACCAGGGGCTTGGTTTTCCCTGAGAAGCATTTGGCACCAGCTTATGTGAGCCTTACATCTTTCAGGATCTCAGGGTGAAACCATGCTGAGATGCCTTCTTGCAGAGCACAGACACAGGAAGCAGAGATCCCTGTGGTCGACTGGACACTGCCTGCAAGCAGCAGGTGATCTTCACTGTAGGGATGCAGGAGACCTGGGCACCTTTCTCAGGGCATCTGCATGCCACTTTGCTGTCCGCTGCCATACACGCTAGGCAGCCAGCTGCTGCTTGCTGAAACAGGGCACTCACATCACCTCGGTCACTGACTCAGGCCTGGTCCAAGTGATAAGCGAGGAGGATAGTGTCTTTCTATCCTGGTGTGATTCCTCCTGGCAGCCAATAGGACAGAAGGATGGCTCACCATGACAGATGTTTATTCCCCAGGTGTGGCTCCCTGAACGTGGCCAAAGCCAGGCAGATCACGGGGCTGTGCAGGGTTCCCAGGCAGAGTCCATAGGGCATGGGTGCACACACGCGGGGCTCCTCGCACGTTCTCAAGCATGTGGTGGCTGTGTCAGTGATAGCTGGGGGCACACTGGTCTGCTCGGCTGCTGATGGCATGTCAGGGCGGGGGGCAGGGTCCCCAGTGGTGCTTGTGAGGTGCTGTGAACATTTTGTTACCCCCTAAATGTAACAGGCTGCCCTAATGCTTAGGGATATTCTTGACGATGAAGTCACAGGACCACGTGTGATCTCGCCAAACATACGATCACTCTGGGGTCAGGCTGTGCAAGCATTTTGTGCAAATGCATAAGGCATTTTGTCTTGGGAGATCTGTCATCACTTGACAAGTGAGACGTATCTGAGTTCCTGGTGAACTTTATGTTCACATGAAATTTTTATGTTCACGTGAACTTTTTATGTTCACATAAAAGAATAAAAAAGACCTATTGGTTCATACACAGCGCATAAGAACAGATTAACAGCCTCACTGGCTTGGACCTAAACGTTCACCTAGGGCTAGGTGTGGAGACCCAGGTGATCATGCAGGTTGGGGTGGAGGGGGATGAGCTGTGGGAAAGGATGAGACAGAGGCACCAGGGGACATGTGCTCTTGTTGCCCAGTGTAAGGACCCCCGGGATGCTCAGCCCGAGCGTGCTGTGTGCTGGTGGAGCATGGGCGAGGAGCCCACATGTGGCCAGGTATCCTCTTCACAGGCTGCAGTCTCTGTGAGCATGCATTTCAGTTTCAAAGCACTGCTCGGCCACAGCCGCAGGTAGGAAGGAGTAATAACTGCCAGGAGGCCAAGGAACCCGGGGTAACTCAGGAGCATGCATGTTTCGTTATTGCTGGCTTGGCTTGGCACAGGGAAGAAATTTATAACTGACAGCAGGTTTGCCAGAGCAGTTAAACAGAGCAGTGTAACAACAGGAATAAGCATTTCAAATATTTGATTTTGCCTTGTAACTCCTTGCAGGCTGCTCCCAATTAACAAGGGGAATTTTGTCAAGCCTAAAGCGACTTTGATATGGTAGATAAATTCTCAGCTCTTGATGTTTAAATATTCTCCCTTCCTGCCTCCAAAAACCCCAATAATTTGTTTTAAAGTGGCATGGGTGGAGATTAGAAAGCTTGAGCAAGGAAGTGCTTCTTGTCTCTTCTGCAAGTAGGACATTGGGCTAGGGCATGAAAGATTAACAAGGATAGAAGTCCCTCATGTTTTTTAAAGCTACAGTTTTATAAATGCAATTTATCAATGGTGAAATCAGTCTCAACATGATGCTTCTGATATTTTATGCAAAAACTTACTTACCCTGAACAGCGCTGCTGTCCTGATCTCACAAGCCGTCTTGGTTGGTGAAGCTGACTGCAGTCTGATTTGTCCTGTCACTATGCTCATTGCCAGCTAAGTGGCCTGCAGAGCTCCCACCCCAGTAGAGTATTTTGATAGACTGCACCTGTCAGCCTGATTTACAAAGGTGCTTTTGAGCACATTCATGTGTCATGGTTCTTTGCCATAACAGAGAACTGGATGCAGAAGGGTCTTTCCACTGCTCTGCTCTGTTCTCTGATATCCAGACTTCCAGTTGAGCTAGTCATTGCTGATTTAATGCATACCAGGGAGGGTGACATCCCAGCTCATCTTGGCTTGTTTTACATCATGGTGCAACCTTCTGGGCAGGGTTTCTTTTCTTCATGCAAATAGATGAAGAACACCTAGCAACACCTGGGGCCTTTCTCTGTAGGGCTCAGAAGTCCCTAAGCCCAAACTACAAAAAGCCAACAGTTGTAGCCCCTTCCACAGATGCAAAGCACAAATGGGAATTCAGATATGCTTCCTGTCCTGCTGAAGTTCAGTTCTATTGTCTGTTGTGAGAAAAATCCATGCAGACTTCTATCATTTCAGGAAGACACAGGGATAAAGGTTGCTACTCAAAGCTGACAAGACGACTTCTCAGGGCTGTGTAGCTGTCAGCTAGGATCTACTTTTGGACACAAGCAGTGCAGGAAGGAGGTGCATTGCCTTTGCTGGCAGACCTAAAGACAGAGGAGCTGACCCGGAGGTGGCAGAGGCCCAAAGAATCTGTCGGTCCTTATCTCTGAGAAGATGAAGGTTGCGATGGTGCCTGTTCCCTCACCCCTACACACCAGAAACCCCCAGTCAATGGGCTTGTTACTAGTACTCCACCCTGGTGGAACCATCAGTGCTCACTGATCATAGTAATAGGGCCTGAGCAGCTACTTACTTGGCATTTGCAGCTGCTGCTGTAAAACAGTAAGAACTCGACTGAAAGCAAACAAGACCCAGCTTATGTGAGTGCCCCTGGCAGGTGTCCAGCTTGCTGGGGCAGGGGCAGGGGCAGAGAAGTAAGGCAAGTATATGTGCTGACAACCCTGCTAGAGACTTGTGTGAAGGGTAGCATTAGCAGCATATTCTCAAGCAGGCAAAGACGAGTGGAAGGCTTGTCATAGCAGATGGCTTAAGGACATGTCATTGCCTTCCTCTTCTCCACTTCACTTTCCAGACCAGTTGCATATACCAACACTTTCCCACTTGAAGAAAGAGTAGGCATCACAGAAAGAAGTCCATAACCTCCTCCATCATTATCCTGGGTCCCAATTCTGTCTGGGAGCCTGACCAACCTTCTTTTGGCAAGGCAAGTTCATGGAATAATAATAGGAGTGAGGAGGAGAGTCTGCCTCCCTGGGAGTCGTGGCTGACATGGTGAAAGGCAAAAGGCTGCTCTTCTCACCGTTGATGGAAAATTACAGCCTTATTCTGCTCTCACTGTTGTCATTTATGCACCAGTGTGACTCTCCTAACTTCAGTGGCATCCTGGATGGGAACAGCCTTCTTGTCAGCAAGGCAAAAACCATGTAGCTTGTGAAAACACCAGTGGGAATATGTTGTGGTTTTACCAGCAAATAGTCTGGAATGGTTTCCCTATGTTATGGATGGTGTCCAGGCACTGCATGATCATGGTGGCCCCAGGCCTCTTTGCTGAGTGGAGGGACGTCCCCACCCCTCTTTTATTACCATTCTCTGTGGTATTTTCCCAGCTCATCTTCCACGATTGGGATTCTGCCTTTCCTTTTATTGAGCTGCACAAAAGGGCAACAGATCACCACCCGCAAGGGAGAAGCAAGGAGGGAGCAGAACAAAAAAGTCTTCACGGATGCTGTTTGAAATTCCCAGGATGCCAGCTAGGTCTCCTCAGACTGCATCGTGGCAAACACCAATGCAATGCCCAAAGTGTGAGATGTCACAGTCCACCTCGCAACCAGCCTGTCATCCTTGGTGGAGGGACGGGAAATAGCAGGGTGTACTCAGCTCTCAGCGGTAATGTTGACAGGTTGGAATAAGCCTCAGGGAATAACTCTGGATATCTACCAGTGGCCCAAGAATTTGGATCAGCACAGCAGAAGGGGCAAACTGAGAGATGGTTTGCTGTTCTAAGGGCTTCAATACGCGACAGGGAAAACAGGTCATCACATCAAAGCCTGTCTCAGATCTGTTGGTGAATATCTCTAAAGGAAGGACTCACAGAGAGGTAGTAGGTCTAGAAAAGTTTCCCCCAGGCAATGCACTGCTTGGGTGCCCATGTTAGCCAGTTTTAGGGGAGACCTATGGCACTAATGCAGAGACCATACTCTTAACAGCTGTCAGGTGACAATGGGGTAAGACATAACAGGGGAGGGGGTCATAGATGCAGGATTCAGAGTCACAGGTTTGCCACAAGCTTCAGGGAACAGTGTAATTTTTCCAGGCTTTCTAGGTTTAGTATTTGCTTTTCTGGAGGGTGCATACAACTGAAGGTGCATGGCATGAATGACAGGGAATACAAATCTCTTCCTGCCAGTTATTCTTGATACCAGGTTGTGTTATATACTGCTGCTTCTTTCATCTTTTCATCCACTGCTACGGGTTTCCATGGCAGGATTTCAAAACTTGAGAGAGCAGAGTCTGCCCTGGTTAATTTTCCATCAAAGACATGTTAGGAAACACCTCTCAGGAGGATGATGGTCATGACTTTTTAATCAATAGCAACAGCACTGAGAACCATTAATTCGAGGGTCCCAGCAAATTCCCCATTTCCTTTGCCACTCCACAAAGCATCTTTGCTTAACTCAAACCCTGTGCTGCTTTCCAGCCCTGCTGGGTTTTATTCTGCTGCTTCCAATGCTCCCTGCCTCCTGAAGGTCAAGGCAGCTGAAGGAGTTAAAGCAACCAGCTGGCCAGGAGAATTCAGACATGCAAGAGCTGCCTAAACACACGTAGAGAGGCGGCTGGCTGGCACATGACCTGCTGAACAGATCAAACAATGCTGCTAGGAGCCAAGAACAATTTCCAGTACCTGCTGCAGTGTCCATATCTTCCCTGGGTCCCACCCCACATCCTTCCTTTTATAGCCAAGTTAGAGCAATATCCTCCAACATTGCTGAAGTGACACGCACCTGGTTCTGAGCACATGTGCCTCACAAGGTGACAGCTGTTCGTGATTAGGCAATGTTTATGCCACTTATGTCCCTGACGGCATTTGAGTCAACAGATCACTTGGTGTGAGCGCATGTGCATCTGCTGAAACTGAAGCGCTAGAGCCACAGGGGTGTAAAACAGTGCTTCATCTCACATTGGTCATAGATCCCCTTCCCTTTTCTTTCTCCTAATCGAAGATCTGACTTACACTAAATGTTGATGAAGCAGACAAACACTTGGGGCAGCTGGTTTGCAGAGGCAGCAAAATCTCCAAGCTATTGCCTACCTTGCCAGCACCACAACACAAAAACACCTGAAGTATTCACTGTTGCTGAAGGCAGATTTGGGATGCTGGGGTGGGCAGCTATCAAGAGGAGTTAGAGACTATGTTTTACCCCTATTCCAGATGCAGAAAGAGCAGCAAGATGGAATCCTCTCACCTGTTTGTCCCAGCAGTTTGTTCCAGGGAAAAAAAAAAATCATTTTTCCCTACCACATTGAGAAGCTTTGAGCTAGTTCTGTGCAGGTATCCTTACAACCCCTTCATCGCCTAGTTTCTGAACACCTGAGCAGCATGAGGACAGGCATGGTTGTCAGAGAAAAGGTGGAATGCCTTACTATGCTGAAGTTTGGGGAGGTTTATTTTTCCTTTCACTTTTAGTTTGTAACTTTGAAGGATGAAAAAGGGTCTCTGAAGAAATGCCCTCACACTTGGAGGAGAAAGACATGTGGTATCTTCCTGTAGAAGCTCACTCCATGCATGAGCCTGTGACTTTTCCAGCCAGCTGGAAGAAGGTTCATCTTGCAGTTGAGATTTCCCGAATGCTGGAGAAGTCAAGCTGTCATCCACAATGTTCATCTCAGTGGTAGCTGGTCCTTCAGTTATCCTGGCCCTTGAAGTGGGACAGCTTGTAGCTAATGTCTCTGACCTTGAACTTAGCTGAGTATAGTGTGGAAAGCCAGGCAAGAAGGCAGAGATCTCAGCTGTCCTAGGGACAGTGTGTCCTGTGGTGGCTCTGCACTGCAAGGAGTTCTTAACACTTTGAAGGTTTTAAACCCTGCCACATTGCATAGGTTTGATCATTGTGTAATCAAATCACGGTAGGAAATAAGACAGCAAACTCTTGCAGCCCAGCCTGCTGTGAGAGCTGGCTCTGCTGGCTGCAATGTGTCTGCCACTCTACATCAGTCCAATGTCACTGCACACTTTGCTCTCCAAAGGTAGTGGAAATTTTTTTCAGTGATTTTGGCTAAAGCTCTGAGCTAACTGGAACCTAGTAGCTACCCTTTGTAGTAATTAGGAGGTGCTCCTTTTCCCTAGGCAGAAACAAGGTACAGTGACATTGAGAAGGAAATCCTGCTGGGGCTGAAGACTGTTCTGAAGGGTGATGGGCTGCAGGGGCTCAATTCTTCCCTAAGCTGCCTGCTTTGCTTGCAGCCACAAATGGGAAAAACACAAATTGGCCGTTTGTGTGTTGCTATCCCCTGCTTGCCCCTTTGGGTCTGGTTCTGGCAGTGTGATGGGTGAAACTGGAGAAGTGGGATCAGGTTGCTGGAGGGATACTGACAGGGGCCAGAGCTGGCTGCTGGGTGGCAGCTCCATTTGTCTTGGCAGTACTGAAGTCAATGGGATTTTGGCCATAGTCTTCAACAGGGCTAGGATTTCGCTGAGCATGCCTAAGAAATCACTGTATCATACAGTTGTGTTGTCTGCCATGACATTTACTGCTAGTGAAACCAGTGTACCCCCTGTCCCACTTGTCCCCTTGTCTCTATCTTCATAGCTCTTCACCTGGGGTTTTTCCCCTCACCTACTGTCTTGTCTCCATCTATCTATCTGTCTGTCTATCTAGGTATCTTTCTATCTATAATTTCTTCTGTTTCTGACTGCTGCTTGCTGCCCTCCCTCGCTGTCTTCTCAGCTTGCTCTCTCACGTACTCTGTGGGGAATGTGCCCACAAGAGGTATTTTTACTTGGCAGCCTGAGCAAGCTTTCTGTTTTAGCCACAGGTACTGAGATAAGCAGCCAATGGAGCTGAGATCTCCTGTGTCACGTTTTAGCTCTTTCCATCTGATAGAGAAGATGACCTCACTGGCTGACTGTGTTGGGGAGGTCTGGTTGCAAGGGCAAAGAAATTAGAGTTAACCTTGAAAGAAGCAGCCCAATGCCTCAGATGATAGGTTTTTAGGCTGATTTGCTGCAATGTAGGGTTGTTACAGGGGATTCAGGCATTAGTACAACACAGAGGGTGTGCAAGGACAAAGTGGAATCCAGATACTGGGGCAGCAGAAGATTTTTCCCCTTGGACTTTAGCAATAGGAAGAGGCTGACAAAGGGGCTTCATACACTCCTGAGGAGTATACTCCTTGGAGCAAGTTGTTCTCTGACCAGCCTAGAGGTGACATAAGGTGCTATATGGCTTTGCTCTGTTCTGTTAAAGACAATGGAGCTGTCATCTGTTGAGGGTATAGCAGACATGCTGTTTTGTGGCATCATATCAGGCCATGGTGGACCCACTGTAAATCAGGATAACTCAGTTCAAGATTGCCATGGAGGGCCTGAGTCCCCAGCACAGTGTGCCATGAGCAAGACAAATTTAATGTCATCCAAGATTAATGTAATGTCATTATCCTGTACCAAAATGAAGGAAAACACTCCAGGTACAGATGTTAAAACCTCCTCCTGTACTGAATTTTGAAAAGGCAATGCAGGCAACCTGAGAGAACATTTTCAAGACATACTATTTGTTGCTGCAAAATCAGAGAAGAACTGAGGGGAAGTTGTGGTCCGAGCTGTCATGAAACCAGGATCCAGGCAGGTGAGAGGAAAGAATTGGTCTGTACTTCTTCAGCAGTTGAAGTCTCTGAAAGTCTACCACACAACACCAGATAATATCAAAACTCCGGCTGCAAGCACCTGGTATTCTGGAGACTTTGCTTTGCATACTATCCCATCACCCTTCCCAGCTTTCTGCATTTGGATGCTAGGAAGGAGCCGCCTTCCTCTTCTGAGCAGAACTGTGGTGGCCAACCTATTACAGTGGCATGACGGGGGAGTGATTTGTGTGTATCTTGGGCAACATAGGAGGTCCATCTCACTTTTTGCCAACTCATCCGTCATGCCTTGCGCACACCCATCTGGAGACGTTAACTCACTTTTCCCTCTCGGTGTGACACGAAGGAAACGGTGACGTTTTTCCAGTAAGACGTGTGCGTGCGCATACAGAAACCAGGCTAATTCTGGTCTATGCGGGTGCTAGCTCAGGCTGTGCATCCTTGCACGTAGTAGCGATGGGGCGGACGGGGGTGTGTGCTGAGACAGCCAAACTGCTACGCTCTGACAGCTCTGCTGCACGTGTTAAAATAACATCACCCTGGCTTGTTGTCTCTCCTCTTCCACCCTCTCCCCTCACTCAACAAAGTCTAAAGGGAACAAGCTCCAGGTATTAAAATAGCTCCCGTCTAGCTTGTTCAGTCTATTTCAGGAGGCTGGTTCCATCTTGACACAGATAGAACACAGAGATGTTGTGGAAACCACAGCCACAAGAGGCCATCGGCCAAAACGAAATGATTTTCCAGTGCATGCCGAGTGGTTCATCCCCCCCAACCCCTCCCTCCATCCCCTCTCCTGGCTTAAAATAACAGCGGGAAGCTGTTTGGCTTTGCTTTGTTGGATTCTTCTGCTTGCTGTGCTCAGTCTGGTGGCATTCAGAGAGGGAAAGCTAGAGGCAGTTTTGCGGTCTCAGGGACTTGTTGCCTTCTGGGCTTTTAGGTGAGAGCTTCAGAACCACCAGGGAAATGAGATCCCCACAGATATTTTTTGGAATGTGTTTTAAAGGAGCAAACAATCAACTGGTGCTACTGCAGTGCTAATAGATGGATTTAACAGCTTAGACCATGGATTCGGTCTTCTAGCTTGCCTTAGATTAACTAGAAAGGCAGTGGACATCTAGAATGAGGTTATGGCAAATGCGGCTCAGGGGTAGCTAAAGTCTGATTAAGCAATCTGCAGGGAAGGACTAACTTTTTTGTTTCTGTGACCCTTTTGTTGCTAAATCAGGGCTTGTGACACAGAGGTGTGCTGCTTAACACCACCTGAAGGTTTAGCCCAACATTTCCCTCAGCTGAGGATCTGGATGGTAAGGCTGACATGAAAACACTGTGAAAACACATAAATGATAGATTCCTCCCTTAGCTGCCTCCAACCTGTCTGCTCAGGGTGTCAATGCTTTCTGCATTTTCTCAGGTTTGTAGGTCTCCTCCAGCTCCTGCTTCTCCTTGGAGGTATCTGTTTCTCCCTAGAGGACAACAACTAACAGCAGGCCTATTCCATACATGGCTCAAAATTAATGGGAATGTTTAACCTCCATCTTTCAGTCTAAACTGCACCGGAGTCAGTGAATATTTCTAAATATCTCTTTAGGTTTTGAAGGTGCTCTTAATTCTTATTAAGAAGAGTCAGATGTAAAAATATGAACTCTCAAATCTTTACAAAAATACTAGCCCTGTTTCCCCAAGAGATGTCAAATTGTGGGTGTGCAAATTACAGTGGGAAACTGCAAACATGAGCTGAGCCTTGGGACCAGATGGCTCAGCACCAGAAGGGTTTGCAGGCGGCTCGGCCTCGGGGATGAACCTTGGCAAGTGAGCTCCCAGGGTTTGCTCTCAACGGTACTGAACTCCAAAGTTTAATATCATTCTGTCATGCTACAAATCTTATGACCTGAGGTCTTCTGTGTCATTCATTGTAAAGAGAAAATTTGTATTAGCAGTGTTCGGGGGTCCCTTCTGCCTTTGTAAGCAGAAATAGTGCACGGATGTAATATTCAACATCAAGCAGCAAAATGTTCTAAGACTCATTTAAAGGTAAGCAACACTGTGTAAGTACACAAGTTATGAGATCTCCATGTCAGAGACATCATTTATTTTACATAACAGCAACATAACTTGAGCTAGAAAAATGCTACCTTTTTTGGTGTTTGCTGCTATGCATCAAAAAAGCAGAATAAAAATCAGATTTTCTATTTAATGAAATAGATGCTTCAGCATTTGTTTTATGACAAACATGGAAAGTACATTTGAAATACAGAGTTTTTTTGAATGAAAACATTTAAAATGTTTACGTCTGTAAATTGCTTTTATTGACATTTCTGAGGGGAATGAACTATTTGCCTTTTCCAGGTGGCAACATTCTGGGTCAGTTAATTCAGTTTACCAGAATGCTTCCTTTTGGGTCCATTCAGTATTACAAAGAATATCTGTATGGAGGCCCATGACCCAGGTTGAATTGTAGCCCCGTTTCCTCATGTGAACCAGAAGCCTGTTGTATTATGAGAAAGAAATGCAGACACTTAGGAAACAGTGCATCACAATATGTAAATGCACTTGAGAGTATTTTGGGCCTGATCAACAACTTAACATACAGTCAGTCACACTGAATTATCTGATTTTAAAATATACAGTTTTGATTTTCCTAGTGGAAAACTTTAAGAAAAAAAAGGCCCTTGGGAAACAAAAATGCTGATGTTCGTAGAAAGTCTGTTACCCTTAGAAAGAGATTACAGCAGAAATTTCCTGACTAGATCTATTTTAATGTACATAGAGTCTGTCTGTCTGTCTGTCTGTCTGTCTATCTGTCTATCTGTCTGTCTGTCTATCTATCTATCTATCTATCTATCTATCTATCTATCTTTCCACTTTTCCATCTTCCTGTCTTCCTATATTTTGGGGTTTAATAAAGGTTTAATGATTCTACACATAAAAACAATTTGTCCTTAGACTTTGGCTCAAGTCTGAAGTCACCTGCATGTGTCAAACTGTAAAGTATTTGTCATGTCCCTCTGTGGACTAATCCACAGACGTGACACAGCTACTATTGTCAGTAGTTGAGTAATTACCTTAATTTGAGCAAAAAGGTCAATGGGACCAAATGTTGCTGTAGCCCTGTGGTTGGGGTATTACACACCAACCCACCCACACATGTTATTATTTGCTCATATGTTCTTTTTTTTTCCTCTATTTTTTTTTTCTGCTGGGCTTTTTTTTTTTTTTTTCCCCCACAAACCATAAAAATAAAGATGCTGTTCTCTGGCTAGAAATGTGAATGGAATAAATTGTAAGTTCCTGAAATGCTACATGGCAAATTAGCCTGTGTAAAAATGCTTTCCACTTACATAGCTTCTAAACACTGCTAGGACAGCCTGCTCTCATCGAGCCAGACATGTGGATCCCTATTTCAGGAAACATGGCACAGGAGGCGTAACCCAGCCAGGGCAAGGCAAAGTCAATAAGGCCACCTCAATTTGCTTTAGTGGAGGATCTGCCCTGATGGTTTCTCTCTGGGTTCTTCCCTTTGTGCCCTGGCTCCACCCCGTACCCAGCAAAAGCCCTCACTCCCCCATGTGCACCCACGGTTTTGCAAATGTGCTTCTATTTACTTTGCAGAAATGAGGAAAGAGGTGCCTGGATGGTGGCTGGAGCTGCTCAGGAATGGAGGGTGCTCAGTGGAAGGCAGGAGAGTCATCTTCAGAATTATAACATGGAGTTTGGCAGCTGAGTGGGTGTTTAACCAGACCCACAGCAGAAAAGTGGGATGTCTCGGGGACCTCATTGCTGGGTGCTCTTGATGAGAAAGGCATTCTTCTCAAGGACTGTCTGTGAAACAGGAGCTTCATAGTGAACTATTTCATAGGTATGTGGAACAAATCTTTCGGGAGAGTTTTTTATCTGGCACACGAGAAGGCACAACCCAGCATTTGGAGCCTAGCAGGGGAGAGAAATCTAGGGGTGGCAGGCTGTTCACATTCACCATCAGAAGTGAAAAGGGGGATAAGAGAGTGCAACACGCATAAGATAACAGCTCTGGCTGCCAGGGCGACAATTGCAACAGGATTCCTCCCAGCTGCCACCAGAGAAGCTTGCAGGTACCAGCCTACCCATCGCTTCCTTGCTGTATCCACAGCTTTCCTCAGGCCAGCCCCAGGAGCACTGAGCATGGCACCCGCTCTGCTTTCATGGAGTTGAGGCTTCTCTGACACAGCCTGCTTTCTCATTAGACACTGGCTGCCACAGCATGCTGGGATGTCCCTCTCCTGAGGGTTTGATTAGCTGGTCCCCAATGATGAGAGCATCTGGGCAAGCACCTGAATGCCAGAGGGACTGGTCCTTAGGGGGTGAAATAGTGAGCACCAGATGATCCTGTTTCCAGAGGGGGAATTGGAGCGCAGCAGTTGAAATTGTTTCCTATGTGTCACAGAGGAAATGTGTGTCTCAGTGTCATACAGGGCCTCTGCAATGGGAATTAAGCACCTATCTTCCCAGTACTGGTCTGCTGACTTCTCCGTAAGACACTCCTCCAGCCTCTGCCTGGGCTATGACACATCTCACTTGCTTTTCTGCCTTTCTTCCCTCATCACTTGATGCACAGATGTTCTGTGCCTTCAGCTGTGGAAGACAGAAAAGCAGAGAGCCCTAGCAGTATGAGGTTCCTTTTCTAAAGAAGCCTCTTTACAAAGTCATTCACATGATACCAAAAGGGTTTCCCCCTTTGTTTTAGATGCTAAGGACACCTGGCAGACTCCAGCACAAGTGGTCATAGCAGACCGTGTCTGAGCGGGCTTTTCTCAGTGGCCCGAGTGACAGCAGCAGCAGCAAAGCCACAACCTTGAGGCAGCAAGTGCTCAATGAAGGCCAGGTTCCTACAGGGGAAAGCTTGACAGCGGAAAATGCTGCTCTGCCTGCCACAGGCTGCTGCTCTCAGACCTCCTTACTGTGTGCAAACTTGGTGCAAACCAAGCCTCCGCTTTCAATGCCACCCCTAGGTCTGGCCATACTGCCCAGCTCAGGTAGGAGATGTTTACCAAGTGCTGATCTCTGCTGAAGTCATTGCTCAAATACCTGGGCAGATGCTGGATCTGGATGAGACACTCCCCGGACCTACGTAGGTAATGGGTGAGACGTTCCTCTTGCATGGCCCTGCTTGTTGCCATCCTGTTATCGACAGTGCAACTGTGAATCCTTTGTTATCTTTTAAAATAAATATTTCTCTTGGATTTAAATCTACGCTGGAAAGCTGTGTCTTTCCCAGTCAGGGGAGGCATCTGACAGCTTCCCATATGTTGTGAAACTGCCTCTTTTCCTATGACTGCTTCCATGGTTTGAAAGGGCTAAATCTCCTCCTTCATTGCTCAGTCACGGCGGCTGTGTCTGGCACTGGGCATTTATTTACACTTGCATGAAATGAAAGGTCTTTTCCCCTACGTAGAAGCAAGGGTGCAAAGCAGGAAATAGGACTCTAATTCAGAAATAAATCAGTTTACATTGACACTTTTAACTCTTTGTTGTCACTTCTGTGTTCATCTGAGGCTGCTTGAGGTAAAGTTGCACCAAGGACAGAGGGGAAAACTGCACCCATCTGAGGTTTTCATCCAAGGTGGAAAGTTCCCACTGCACCTACCTTATCCCAGGGAAAAAAAAGCTCACAATATCACCCTTTGCCACACCTTATAAATGTTTTGATCACAGACTTTCTCTTTGTATTGCTCAGAGAGCATTTTCTAAGCCAGCCTTGTTTTAGTGTGTGGCTTCAGTTCCATTCCTTCCCTGCACATGATTACACATGCAATCACCTGGTATAAAGGTATGGTCATGGACGAAGTAAAAGCAGAGAGACATTCTCTGTGGATAATCTCAGAGGCTGCTCATGGATGAGTGCTGAGGTTCTGCATAATCACAATGTGGCAACAGCACACAGAGCAGTTGCTGTTTTGTAGCATTTGTATTCAATGTATGAATGTGACAGTGTTCAGTAACTGGCATTTGTTTCGGCTCCCCACACTGTATTACTGTGCGAGATGTTGTTATCTGGCAATGACATTCATCTGACTGCACACACCCTCCACATTCACAAGCTGGCTTAAAAGAAGGAAGAGTTGGTTTATTTTAGAATGTCATAGTGAATATTTAATCTCTTGTCCTAAGGGAACCTGGTGCTCACGCTTAAGGATGCCCTCACTTGGCTTCTGCTCCCGGACAGATCATATGGGTCACACAAGAAATAGTAGGAACAATGTTTGATGTGGCAGTGGTTAATGCCCATGAAGTTTATGAGAGCTTGATATCTGCTTCCCAGTGCAAGGTACAGGTGCGCTGTCTAGATAATGCTGGTGGAGAAGTCATTCCATGTAGGGGAACCCTTCTGTGGCAGTAGTGACATAAATACCTTTTACATCACCTGCATTCATCAGCCTAAGCAGGAATGTGGCGAGATTGGGCTTGGGAAGCGGAGCTCGTGTAAGGGTAACTGTTGTGAGCCTGCTGTGCTGAAGGAACATGAAATGCTGCAGCACAGGAACTTGATGCTCTAGATTGCAGAGTGTACTTTTGGCTATAGAGGGTCTCTAGACCTCTGGTTCCTAGCCTCACTGAGCCCCTGTGACAGCAAGGAGAACACCTTCACCTCTTCAGGCCCTACTGCTCCATCCTTCCTAGGCGATGTGAAACGACACCCCCTCAGCAGGCAGGCAGCATTGACCCCAGGTCTCAGCTGCGCTCTGTGTGCAGAGGCAGCACCTTCCCAAGCAGCCATACCTGGGAAGAAAAGCAGTGAGCTGGCTTTGGAGGAGCCTCTGTAGACATCTTTTCCCAGGAAGCAGCTGCAGTCCTTGAGTAGCCCACCCAAGTCATGGGCTCATTTCTGGAGGGAAGTGCTCCTCAGCAGGAATTGGGTGATCAGTTGCCCATACATAATAACATGTTTTCATAGGCACACCTCAGTTGTGAGCTGAAGTGGAGGTAGGATATGGCTGGGCTGTGAGCTGGGACCAAGGAGCAGGGTCTTGCTGTTGTGATCTGCGTCTCCAATGCGGCCTGAAAGGCCAGAGTACGTTACACTGAGCCTCAGCTCTCTTTGAAGGGAGATGGACACCTCCAGAGAATGTCTGATTCAGATTCAAATTCCTTGTGGTAGTACCTGTCTCACGCCACATCTGGGTGACTGACCTGTTAAGTACTTCTGTTGTCCCTACTATCAGATGGATGTAATATGTCACAGAGCAGTGATGGGACTTGGGCCCCTAAGTCACTTGCACACCTTTGAAAATGTTTTCCTTCATTGAGACGGGGTATCACTCAGAGATCAGGAGTGAGTATGCCAAACTGACAAGGTGTCAAGCACAGGGGGGAGTGGTGTATCATCATTAACCATACATGGAGCATAGCACTTGATCAAAGTGACGCTGGTTTCTTTCTTTGTGCCTTAGAAGTGTGAAATCTATCTGGGGAAGGCGCCACTCACACTCCCTATTTCTATGCCTGTTTTTCTGCCATGAGTCTGAGCAGAAGGAGGCTTGAGGAAAGCAAAAAATACCATGCAGTGTGGTGAGAAAATTGTTGGAATCTGCTGTTCACTCTGCATTACATCTTGAACCTCCCTTCTGCACTGTCTCACCCTGGTATGGGCTGCTGTGGGTAGAGGAGCACGACAGCAGGTTTAGTGAAAGGGATGGGAACCTTGCCACGGGCTTTGGCCACACCTGGTTGAACTGCTGGGCTACCTAATATAGGCCCACGCTTTCACATTTGGGGCTCAGTTACCACTGTCGGACTCATCTTCTGGGACTGCACATGAAAAGCTCTCGTCTTCATTCTTTCACATGTCACAATTCTCTGAGTCTTCCTCCTGGCAATGACCCAGCGCTCTGGGTTTTGCTGCAAAGATGGCTTGCCTTTAAGATGCAAAAATGGGCAGGGAAATTAATAAAAGCCAGTCCCATATGAGCAGGACACAAATGTTTTCTCTTGTAGAAAACAGTTGACATAGATAGTACTTTCTTAGTCACCAGCACTTGGGAGAGGCAGCAAATCTAATGGCAGTCACTAATGCTGAATGTCTGTGCCTCTTTTATCACACTTAGCATGGGTGCTGTGCACATGTCCACTCAGAAGCCTGGTACATCTCCTGCTGATGGGCTGGTGGATGAGGTGCTGTCTTCCCCTGCTTCTGCTGACTGAACAGTTGAGCTGCTAGACGTGACTCTGCAATGACGTATCCCAGAGCTGCTGATTTTCTAATGCAAAGAATTTTATCCCTTCTCTGGGGACAAATCTATCCAGGGATATAACAATCTAAGGCTACTGGTTTGACATTTCTTTCCTCAATTCAGAGGGATGGTCTCTTCACACCCCTCCAAGTGTTACTGGTGAATTCCTCCTCAAGCGTCTTTTTATGACAACTTTGCCATCTGCCTGTAAAGGAGAGGATGTTGGCAGTGCTGCAGTGAGGTCCTGCCTCTCTGTTTTGCAATTCAGAGTTGTACTTTGCTGTTTAGATTTACACAAAAATCCTCTTCTTGACATGAAGGATATTTAGTCTGAGAATGGGCATGCGTGTGTGTGCTGTGTGATCCATGGAGCTTTGCTGTGCACATCGATTATGCTCACAGACCTACAGATTGTCAGCTGCTACTTTTTTATTTTTTTATTTTCCACACATGTGACTGACCCTTGGATAGATAGTCCTGTGACTAATCTGTGCCAGGAACATCTTGATGGACTTCCTGATCTCGTGTGCTCAGTAAACTACCTGGGCTTCCTGACTGACAAGGAAGTACAGCCCTTGTAAGATACAACACTCAGTGCTATTGCACTTTCTTATTTGCACCATGATTTTATCTGGCAACATCCCAAGTCCTTACTCAATATTTTTCTTAGCCTTTATTCAGGCAAAACTACCACTAAGTTGGTACTAGCATGACCATGTTGATAAATTTGACAGGAGGGGTATTGCTGTTGTGCGAATGCCATCTGTATATTAGGGGCAGTGACGGGTAAAGTTAGCCAGCACTTTCTTTTATTCTGCCTTTTTTTTTTTTTTTTTTTTTATATACTCTTTTAATTGAAAACAATTTGGCAAAATTGCCAGTTGTTATTTCAGTCGCTGGAAGTGTTCAGCAGGCTACAAGTGTTATGCTGCGTCGGTCCCATCCAACTCTACAGAGCCAGGCAGTTCAAATGGCGAATGACTTCTATAAGCCCTTCTTCCCACCAAGCTCTCGCTCTAAACATTGAGACCTGGCAACAGTGGAGCCGTAAAAGGCCCATGCTGTGCTCTGAAAGCCACACATGGCAACTCTTGTTCTAAAAG